>NC_086320.1:347642654-347966063 GCF_036172605.1 Pelobates fuscus | reverse complement strand
CAGAGGGACTTCCTATCATGCAGGGCCCTAAAAAGGCCCTGTACACGTCAGATGTATTAAAATACGTCTGACGTGTGCAGGAGAGAGAAGGCACTGTGTGCGCGCCTTCTCTCTCCAGCCTCTCAGCAGAGGAGGGGGGCGGGCAAAGACCGCGAGCTGAGCTGTCAGTCAGCTCAGCTCGCGGCCGCGCGCATGCGCGGTAGTGCGCTCAGGACTTCAGAGGGTGGCATGAATGCTGCGCATGCGCACAAGGGAGCAATGACGCTTCCAAATGGAAGCGTCTGATTGCTCCCTGCTCGCGCCCGCCTATTTCGTCATTTTGACGAAATAGGGGGCGTGGCTTCATGAGGCTCCCGGCGCTGGAACCAGGTAAGTAAATTCGTCAAGGTTATGGGTAATGTCTATCTGCGTGCTTCTTGTAGTTGTTTCATCACAGGGCCCAAGGTCCGGCACCATAATAAAGTTTTCCTTGTCAGGTCTTGATAGAAGGGAAGTTGGGATGACTCAAAGATAAACTGGGTTTTTCCCCAGACTGTAGCCAAAACTCAATTTTTTTTGTCCATCAGACATTGGATAATAACATCCTGGGAGGCCGTGGATGGTGCTTGTTAAGGTTTTTTGATTCAACAGAATCTGTTGAATATCTTTTTCGCATGAGCGTGCAGTAGGTGTGTATTGGTGAGGTGCTGAAGATAGTGGGGGCAGTTCGGTCGTGCCAGTGGAGTCAGGAATGCCACAAAGTTTAAGATTGGTGCGTCTGTTATGATCTTCTGCCATATCAACTCTCGTTGTTATAGTAGCTTGGGAGTTGCATTTTAAAAAACGTTATAGACAAAAAAAACATGGTAACGCAAACATGTCTCTAATAAAGCAAAGAAAACCAAATGTATTTCATAACTTCTAGCCATTTCTTTTGGTAGTGAGTTGGAAAACCTTTTGTCACAATTACAGCCTTACAGCGGCCTGCCATGGAGTGAAATAAGTGTTTTAGTTCCTCAGGTGTTCTAGTGTCAAATCAAGATTTTATTATTACTTCTGTCAATTGTCTTTAATTCCTTTGTAGCGTCTGACTAACCAGTTTCTTAATTCGGCTTCACAGATTTCCTATTGGTCAGGGCTATTACTTGGCAATCCTAGCAGTGTCATATGGTTTTCCTGAAACCACTTTTTTTTTTTTTTAATTCTTTATTTTTGCGTGCATTAAAGCAACATTGATGCATTCATGGCCACAACGGCTCATATTCAACATGTCAAACAATTATAACATAGATGGCTGTCATATCATAGCACTGTTTTATAATATAGGGTTATCTCTAGAGGAGAAGGTCTGTGTTGGTAACTTTAATGCCCTTGGTGAGGGTGAGGTGTGCCCGATGCTACTCTCTAATTATTTAACTGCCCTATAGGGCTACCCCTTCGCCTTGTATGAAGTAGTCGTTCTCTGAGTGGTTTGCAGTGTTTCGGCTGGGGGGGGGGGATTAGGGGTGTCGTAGTGCAATGCGGGTTACATGATAACGCTGCTAGACGGGCTTCTGCAACCCTATCTGGGTATTCATGGTACGAGTATGGCAGTTTGCCCATTCTAGGTGTGTTAGCCACTAGATGCTGCGGCTATACAGTGGTGGCTTCGTCGGGTCGCTATGTATGGGCATTGCATAAAACACAAATGAAATAAATGAAGTGTCTAAGGAAGTAATAAAGGGAACCATTATAGAAAACATTAGAAAAAACATTGTAAAAAAAAACATTAACAACAGGTAGTGGTTCCGCTGATTTTTTAGTCTCTGACTGTGTGAGACGGTCCGTCTACGTGGATGGTGGAATGGAAAGTGAGGGAAAGTCCCTGTAGGTTGGTTCGCTGGTGATTCTTCAAGTGGGGGATCCACCTGGGGAGGCCCTGGGAGGGTTCCGCGGGGTAAAGTCCCGGATAGTGTCGGGGTTCAGGTGGGCTATGCTCCGTCTGGGTGCCGGTGCTGCTTGTAAGATACCTGTTGCTTGTAGATGGGTTTCCAGCTCCAGCTTGTCTTGCGCCTTGTATATGGTCCCATTAAGGGTGAAGGATACAGCACGAGGAGTGCCCCATTTATAAGGTATGTCCTTGGCACGTAAATGATGCAAGAGGGGTTGTAGGTCTTTTCGCCAGGCTATTGTGGTCCTGGTCAGATCTGGGAACGCCGTCAGCGATGCCCCTTCTAACTTTAGAGGGGTTTTGCCCCGCAATGCAGTCGCAAGCGTGCTCTTGTCAGCCAGTGTCTGGAACCGCAGGATGAGGTCTGCCGTCGCTGCTGTCGGTGCCCTGGGTGATTTCGGCAGCCGAAACATGCCGTCAATTTTTATTGATTTTACCCGCTTCGGCGGTAGTAGTACTTCCAGCAGGCGCCTAACGTAGTGAGGTAAGTCATCCAGGCCTACAGACTCCGGCACCCCCCTCCGCTTTAGGTTACACCGCCTTCGCTGGTCCTCCATGGTGTCAAGCCTGTTGTTAGTGGCGTTTTGCCATTTGACCAGGCCTGTGATTGTCTGTTCGAGTGCCTGTAGCCTTGTGTCTTGGGAGCTTGAGCTGGCCTCTAGCTGGGTAATTTTGATCGTGGCTCCTTCGACGGCCTTTCGATAATGGGCCATGTCAGCCGCCAAGTCTTTGCGGAGTTCCGCCAGCATGGTTTTGAGTTGCTCGGCAGTGACCGGGTCCCCGGGTTTCGGGGGTACTTGTCTAGTGTCTGTAGGTGGCCTGTAGGATGCACCCTCCAGGATGTCGGCAGCGAAATCCTCCGATGAATATGAGGAAAGGTCGTCATGCTGCGCCATTTTGGGCCACGCGGCCTGTTGTGAAAGCCGAAGCATCTCACCAATGTCCCTTCCGTGGGGGCTTTTTTCGGCTTTTGCTTTCTTAGATTTCCTACCCATGGTCTATTAGCCCGTGTTTGGGTGGTGTGTGGGGAGGTTTTAGGCTCGATTTCCACCATATATCTTCGATTTTGATAAGTCAGAGACGGAGCTCCGAGAAAGTGCGTCCACTCCGTTGCTCAGTCGGCTCCGCCCCCCCTGAAACCACTTTTTGCACACAGCAACGTGACAAGGAGCTGAATCCTGTTGAAATATATTGCTTCATTGTCCTTCTCAAGTATATCACTGATGTAATTTTGCCATTTAGAATATTAAATCACACAAAATCTGCCCACACCGTTTGCTCTCACAAAAGCCTCAGATCATAACACTTCAACGGGGTGTTTCTGGTAATGCATTCAGGCAGCAAATCTTCTCCAATTCTTCTTCTTACATACTTTATTCCATCACTTCCAATTAATAATATTCCGGTCTCTTCATTCCAGATATCTCTGTATCTTTGAAATTATCATACTTGTTATCCCATTCTAATCTCTTCCTTCTTTGGGAGGTAGAAATGGCTTTTTCTTTGGCATTCTAGAATTTAAATCTGCTGCTAACAGTGCTAGCACTCCTCTTCACACCATAATGTGAAAATTACTTATTGGTAGACTCAGATTTTCTTCTGCCATTTACAGAGTTTTTATAAATCTTCTATTACTACATGCTATTGTGCATCTTTTACTGCCTTTACCAGTTTGATTTTGGATTGATGGAGTCTGCAGATACCTCTTGCACAGTTTTGAAATCCCTTCTTTGGTTACATTTTTAAGACGTTTAGCCTTCTTCACTCAAAGTTATTATTTTGCATTGCTTTCTAGGTGACAGGCCAACTCTTTTCATATGTTTTTTTTAATTTTATCTTACTGAGTTACACAGCGTACTAAGTTCTCAAGCAATATAAAATTCTGTGGCCAACAAACCAGTAAACAACAACAAAAAACCAGTAACCAACTTGATGACACTCACATAACAGAAGAATAGTTCTGTTATTAGCAAATGACTTTTGTTGGATAAAACATGTAAGGCAATAGTAATTAAGTGTTTGGTGTAATTTATCAGGCCATATGCTTAAGGGAACCAGTATGTTGCAGAATTGATACAGCACTTCCATCACTTCCCTTATTTAGTTATTCTCAGGTAGGGGAAGGCGTAGTTTAGGGAATTGGGAAAGGCATCACCTAAGGCAGCAGTTTAGTTATCTGCCTGCCAGTGTTTTTTGTATGCAAGTAAAAAAAATAAAAAAAAATTGTCATCATTGAGTTTAGAACAAGCAGTCGTTTCAAAGTTCCTTTCTCTGTTTTAGATTCTACCAATTTCTGCAGCCTTTATTCACTAGAGCACAGAAAAATTAAACCGAAATCAGTTTTTTTTTTCTTCCTGTGAGTTTAAATGCCGTAAACCATTTCAAAATCAAAGTATTTATAATAGAATTGATAGTTTCACAAATCGTCAAAAATAAAGAATTCATAAAAAAAAAAAAAAAGGTGGGGCCTACCTATCATGGTGGAGAGGCGTGTTTTGCTGGAGCTTCTCTCCTATGTCGATAAAAATTGCAGTTCTCACCCTCAATGAGCTTACTGTGGACCAATCTGAGCGACCACCCGATTCCTGATCTAACCAAAGCTCGATGCAAGGTTTTAAAGTTCGACTGGAGCTCACCAACTACATAGATGGAACATGTGGCCTGAGACGCGCTGGACGGGAGAGGCAAAGATATTCCAAGGAAACGCTTTCTTGGAATAACTATAAAACGGAAACTATGACGGGGTGCAGTACAAACCCAGAAAAGGGATTATATAGCAAGAATAGGGCATTATATAGCATATGAAAATGCGCGCTTCGCTGGCATGATGATGCACATTCACATCATCAACTAGGGCTGAGAAGACGTAGTCTATAAAAGGATCCGGTGTCGTAAAGGACGCCTGAAAGAGGAGCAGCCACATTGGAGAGGAATACCGTGTGGGGGGGGGGGGGGGGGAGAGGGGGGAGGAAAGGGGGTAATGTGGTAGGGTATATTTCCCTGTTCAGCCTCCCCACACATTGCTTGTTTGTTTTTTAAAAAAATGTTTAGGTGAGCCCCCTTGCTGCTTACCTTTGTGCAGTGACAGGGCCTCTGATCATCCTTCCCTGGTGGTCTAGCGGATTCCCTGGTGGGCTGCCTGCGGAGTTTTCTTCCTTTTTGCAAGGCATCCTGCAGAGTGAGCAGCACAGCGCGATGCAGGGAGCTCTCTAGATCTCCTTACCGGCCCTGCTGCGCGGGAGAGCTCAACAGAGCCGGCGCTTGAAAGGTGGCGCCAGTTATGCTATTGGCAAAAATCATTGCAAACGAAATTCAACAAATTAATTTTGCAATGCTTGTAATTATGTATACACGATTACGGGGTATGGGTGCAGACACTAGTAATCGTCTAAACACGACGTGAAGGGGTTAAAATAAAGAGGAAAAGGATAAATCCAACCAGCTGTGTCCCTTCAAGCACATGTATATATTTTTTTTTAATATATAATTGCATCTTTTTTATTTAATTTAATAATGCAGAAATGTTTTTTGACACAGCTCGTTCAGCGTAACGGTAGTCAGAGGAAGTTTAACAGACACTATATAACCGTGCTTGTAGAAACATCCTGATATTTAACAGATACATTAAAGCCATGCAACAAACAACACATCAAACTGAATTCTGTGTGTTTTATTATTATTAGAATTTTTATTTTTCTGTTGGTAAAAGGTGCATTCTGTGTGCTGTAAAATGAGTACATCGTTCTTGTGCTTAAACACTTGAGAGCCATTTCTGATAAATTGCTGTAGGCAGCATCCATCAAAGCTAATGCACCCTCTATTTTCAGATTTCTCACTGGATTGGCTTCTATAATTACTATATGGATCTAACTGTCATTATTTCCACCTATCATCTACCAAATCCCAGCTGTTTTTTTTTTTTTACTTTGGTATTAAAATGGGCATCTCATTTAACAATGTGTGACAAGGACCAATCCACATAATTTGCAATGTTTAAAGGGACACTATAGTCAACATATAAAAGCAAGAAAGACCGGTCCCCCAGCCTTCTTTCTTGCTTTTATATGAACTTGCTATAAAAAAAATCAGAGTAAGTTTTGATAATAAAACTCACCTCCGTTCCAGCGCCGAGCTCCCCACTAGGCCACTCCCCCTCTTTCGTCAAAATGCCAAAATCGCAGGGCCCAATAGGACGCTTCTCCTTGAGAAGCGTCATCGCGATGTGGCGCCCTATGAAGAAACTCCGCGCTCAACCGCGCATGTACACAGAATGCGCATTCGCAAGCTTAACTGTCTGACTGACGGCTCAGCTCGCTTTCTATACCCGCCCCCCTCCTCAGCCAAACTGTGTGTTTGCATGTTTGCATAGAAACACACACTATATATAGTGTTTCTATGCAAACACACAGGTAGTAACACACAGGTAGTAAAAAATTAAAGACATACACACACACTCTTTCTCCATTCATCCCCATCATCCATATCCATTCATCCCCATCATCCATATCCATTCATCCCCATCATCCATATCCATCCATCCCCATCATCCATATCCATCCATCCCCATCATCCATATCCATCCATCCATCCCCACCATCCATATCCATCAATTCCAATCATCCATATCCATCCCCATCATCCCATAGTGCAAACAGATTCCACTATACTGTACAGTATAGGAAAACAAGTCACTTAAAGGAACACAATAGAGTTAGGAACACAAACATGTATTCCTAACCATATAGTGTTAAAACCACCATTTAGGTGGCTTGTCTCCCCCCCCCCACCCCCTCCCTAAAAGGTAAAATAACTTGCTTTATTTCCAGTGCTGCACAGGTCTGCCAGCTCTGGCTTGTCCCCAATCTGCCTCCTTGCTGATGATTTTATGATTTGTACCTATTGGATTGGCTGAAATCGGCGGGATGTGGCGTGGCCAAACACTGGCTTGGGCAATCAGCACTTCCTCATACAGATTCATTGATGCAGAGCGTGGAGATGCTGGATTGCAGTGCTGCACACTGTGCAGCAGTGGCCACTGGAGGTGTCACTAGGGGGCAATGTAAAAGGACCGTGTTTGCTGCAAAAAGCCTGGAAGGAAGGATTATACTCACCAGAACAAATACAATAAGCTGTAAGTTGTTCTGGTAACTGTAGTGTCACTTTAATGGTTAACAGACATTATATAAATGTTTAATATATATCTTCTTATAGATTGCATTCAGATTCTACTAGTACACCAATCCCTGCATTTGCAAGCAATGACCACTTGGATGATTATAATGTCTAAAATATCTTGACAAAATTGCTGTATGTATCATGAACAATATAGTAGTTCTTAATATCAATGTAAAATAGTAATGCAATATAGACAGAGAACATAATCGCCCCATAATAATCAAGTTGATTATGTTCCCATAATACTGCTCTATATGAAATAAAGACAATAAAACCCATCTTACATTACCCGGTTAAACTGTTTTTGAAAATATAAATCTCAAAGTTGTCCCCCAAATGTCAGCTGCCTCTCCTCTATGCTCACGTTAAAGGTTTGCCCTGGGTGACGCTCTGTAAATAATCGTATGCCCTATGGCGCAAAATGGGTAAGAGAGACATTCTCAGCATATCACCGCTGCCCATTCCAAACCTTCCGCATGATCCTTGTGGCTGGGAGGAAGGGTAGTGGAGAGGCAGCTGATGGGCACTGGGGGGACAACTTCAAGATTATACCATTCAAAAATGGATTAACCCTGTAAGGCAAGCATGTCAAACTTGCGGCCCACAATGAACTTCCTTGCGGCCCAGCCAATCAGGTGCGCCGGTCAAAGGGGGCACTAAAATGAATGGGGGGGAGGGAGGTATGGATGGTAAAGAAATATGGATGGGAGGGTAGAGAGACATGGAAGGTGGGAGGGAGACATGCAGATTGCAGAGGGACTAGAAAGCGAGCTGAGTGGACTCAGATTGCAGTTTGCAGAGGGAGCAGAGCGGGCACTCCGGATGGTGGCATTACTACTGAGACAGTAGGTAACTTTTGGTGTAGCTTTTGAGTAAATTATTTATATGTACCCAGGATTACATATTGTTTGCATGATAATAATACAAGTATTTTTAGTTTGTGTTTGTCTAGGTCGAACTTTTTTTATTTTATTATTTAATTTTTTTAATTTTTGTTGGCCCACATAAACTTAAAGGGACACTATAGCGTTAGGAATACAAATATGTATTCCTAACGCTATAGAGCCCTAGTCACCTAAACGGAGACTAGGGCTCCTTCCGTGGCGAATAAATGGTTAATTAACCCATTGTACGGTGCTACGGAATTTGCATTAACCTTGCAGTGTAAACATAGCAGTTTCTCTGAAACTGCTATGTTTACAGCTGCATTGTTAAAACTAGGGGGGGCCTGGCACCCAGACCACTTCATTGAGCTGAAATGCTCTGGGTGCCTATAGCGGTCCTTTAAACCTTGTTTGTTTGGCTCTTGCTAGCTTTTGAGTTTGACATGCTTGCTGTAAGGCACTGCAGATGTTATGGCGGCCAGTGATTGCAGACTCTATTGGTGGAAAGGTCCTTTAACTAAGCATTATTGGTTGAATAACTTCCTGGTTTGGTTAGTGACTGGACTTAAATACAGGAACTTCAAATGTTATTGATTTTTTTTTAATGTATTTATAGTTTTTTATCTATCTATCTATCTATCTATCTATCTATCTATCTATCTATCTATCTATCTATCTATCTATCTATCTATCTATCTATCTTCTCCATATACTGTGTTGAAGGGTGACTCTTGGTAAAGTATTCACTACACTCATTGTAGTGGTTATGGTACAAAGAGGCTGAGAAGATTCCTCACCCCCTGTGCCTACAGTCCTGTTACAAGCCTTTCGCTGAGCTTATGTAGATGTGAATAGCAAGTGGATATTAAGTTATTTTTGTCTTGTGTGTTAAGATGCGGGGACAGGGTGTCATGTTCATACATCAGTTTATTTTGTCAGTTGCTTCTCTGGCGGTTTCTCAAACCTAATGTACTGTATATAGATTGTATACCTGTTAGAATGTTTTGTCATTCGCCAAGTACTTTTAAGGGCCAATGACATTCCTCGCTGTCAGCATGGTTTGTTGTGTAAAGACTCTATGGAATGTTTTGCTTTTTTGTGATCAGGCAGAGCAAAGCCCTGCTATAAGCAATTACTTTCATCGTTGAGATGTTTAAGGATGAGATTAATATAATGTACACTATTATTTACCCTTGGTTGTAAAAAACACTAACTGCTACTGGCTTCTACTGAGCCATAAGCATCCAGTTACAGAGCAAGTTTTTTTTTTATTATTCTTTATTTGTATAATTTTTAAGCATTCAGGGGGGGGGATACAGAATGAGAGAAAAAGGGGGTTAGAGGATCCATACAGCATGGTGTTTTATACTTGAATAACAGATATATATTTAGTTTCAACACTGGTTTAGTTTGATTCCGTGTTGTTGTGGCCATGTTTGGCCCCCTGTGTCACCGTGTCAGTTAGGTCCTCGGGGGTGGGTGGTGGTTGTCTTGGGGGGAGAGTCTCTCGTCAGTGTTGGTGTGTTGCGTCACGTTGCGGTTTCCTTGTGTAGTTGTAGGTTTGATTGTATGGTTCTATTTGTCGGTTGGTAAGTGGTCGTTTCTGGGGGTAGATCCGTCTGGTCGGTATAGGAAGGTGAGGGTAGGGGTTGTCTTGTGAATCTTGGTGGGTTGCTTGTGTCTTCCCTTGCTATGCAGTACAGGGATTTTTGTCGTCCGAGTCTTGTTTGGGAGAGGTCTTATTAGATGGTTTATTGTCTAGTGGTGTTTGTCTGTTAGGGGTGGGCATGGGTGTCCCTCGTCTGGCCGACGGGGGAAGGGGTGTTGGACAGAGCAAGTTTTAATATTGCCCAGTGTCACTGAACATCCCATGGGTTAATAGCAATAGTTTTGGAATGGTTTGATATAAAATGTAACTCTTCCCAGAGACTGCATTCCCTACGTTTTGCTGAATTGTTAAAGGAAAAATAAACCCTAATGCTTTGCAATTGCATCGAACCTTGAGAGCGCTCAGGGCCACTTATAAAAAGTTTTCTTGTTCACTTACAAAGAAATGAGCATTTTTATTTATTTTTTGTTGCTTGTTTTATGTGTTAAATGTTTATACTGTACCCTTTTAAGTCTATGTCTACAGATTAGTTTGTTCTTGGAGGCTGTTTACTCTTTTGGACTCCTTGCTCACTCACTGCTCCACCTACAGGGGGCTCCTTCTCTTGCAGACCTTTTATTTACTGTGCATTCCCCCCCATTACAGATTGATAGAGGTAGCACAAACCCTGGGTTAGCAGACAGATTCCTTGTTTTTCCAATCTTTGTTCCCTGTGACCCAGCGGTTGGTTTTGCAGGCATTTCACCTATTCTTTTTACCCTAGTAAAGAGTTTGCCCATTGTTTGTTTTGCTCCTAGAAGACCATTAACTCATGTTTGCTTTGCCTCTTGCAGACTATTAACCCATTGTTTGCTCAGCCCCTTGCAAACCCTTTAACTTCCCCTTGCAGATTGTTTGCTGATTATTTATATTGCTCTGCAGATTGGTTGTTTGCTCCTCCCCCTTGCAGATCATTAACCCATTGTTTGCTTTGCTCTTTGCAGATCATTTGTGTTAATTGCTTGTTTTTTTTCCTTTTCTCGCACTGCCCCATGTAGACATTCTCCCCGTTATATTTTCTGAATCTATTTTTTTACTCCAGGTTTGGTTTAATGCTGTGGTTACAAACTCTAGTCTGCAAATGCAGAGCGTAAATCAGGCTTTTTACCGGATCCTTGTTTAATGATGCATAATTGTATTTTACAGGAACCCTAAAACCAGAGTTGTATTTTAGCCGTTGAATAAGAGCCCCTTTGGTTTAATTATTGAACACAGCAGCATATCATACATGTTACAGTATGCTGGGAATTGCGTGGGGTAGCCCTGGCAGGGGGGCTGTTCACATCAATTTTCTCAATAATCTTGTCATCCCATTGTTGCTGTAGAGAGAGATTTGCTGGGAATGGATAGTGGGAGAATTTGTTCCTTTTGGTAATACATTGCCTTTCTAGAACAAAGAAAAGAATTACGGTAACATGCAGCCAAGAATGATCGTTTTTTTCCCCCTTACACAAGGACACCACTAAATCATTGTATATTAAGAATGTCTTCTTAACGTCCCTCCTAGTATAGCTTAATGTGGTTGCAGATGCTTTAAAAATAAATAAAAATATTATATGGCCCTTTGCATGAGTTGTTGGGAAACCCATAGTTCCTTCTCTTGGAACACTTACATTCTAAAGGTCCACAGTAGACTGCTGCTTCCGTCTGTAGAATATGTGTTCAGGTAAAATTGACAGCAACCTTACAGATTTCAAGAAATATACTTTCTCCTTCTCTTAGAGGGCCCTTTAAATCAATTGGAGAGCTATGTGGGCCGCAATCCTAAAGTTGTGTGTGTTGTCCAGCCCATGACAAGCTATAGAAGACGGTTATTTGCACCCATGTGTTTATTATAGTATACACATATTTATTTATTATTGCCATTTATATAGCGCCAACAGATTCCGTAGCGCTTTACAATATTATGAGAGGGGATTTAACTATAAATAGGACAATTACAAATAAACTTACAGGAAAAATAGGTTGAAGAGGACCCTGCTCAAATCGAGCTTACATTCTATAGGAGGTGGGGTGTAAAACACATTAGGACAGGAATTTGCAATCAAATAAGGTGGGCTGCCCTTTAGGAGAGGGCAAGAGACAGGTATGTGAGGTAAGGGTTAGTCTTGGAGGCCATAAGCTTTCCTAAAGAGATGGGTTTTAAGGCACTTCTTAAAAGATGCAAGACTAGGGGAGAGTCTGATGGCGGTAGGCAGGCTATTCCATAGGAAGGGAGCCGCCCGCGAGAAGTCCTGCAAGCGCTAGTTGGCCGTACGGGTGTGGACAACGGACAGGAGGTGGTCACGGGCAGAGCGGAGAGACCGAGAAGGGACATACCTATGGATCTGTGAGGAGATATGAGGGGCTAGAGTTGTTCAGTGATTTATAGGTGTGAGTTAGTACCTTGAATTGACTCCTATAGCATACAGGAAGCCAATGTAAGGACTGGCAGAGGGGTGAGGTGTGAGAGAAACAACTAGAGAGGAAAATCAGTCTAGCAGCAGCGTTTATTACGGACTGTAGGGGTGCAGTACGGCTTTTGTGAAGACCAATCAGGAGAGGGTTACAATAATCCATGCGGGAAATTACTAGAGCATGGACAAGCTCCTTGGTAGTATCTGGTGCAAGAAAGGGGCGGATGCGGGCTGTGTTTTTAAGATGGAATCTACAGGATTTGGCAACATGCTGGATGTGAGGCTCAAAGGTGAGACCAGAGTCAAGTATGACGCCAAGACAGCGCGCTTGCAAGGATGGACTGATGTTAGTACCAGAAACTTGAAGGGAGAGCGAAAGAGGAGAATCAGTATTAGGAGGAGGAAAGACAAGGAGCTCAGTTTTTGAGAGATTGAGTTTCAGAAAGCGGGAGGATATCCAATCAGAGAGAAGAAAGTCAAGCAGTGACACGTTGCAGGACGGCAGGGGAGAGGTCCGGGGAGGAGAGATATAGCTGGGTGTCATCAGCGTACAGGTAGTAGTGGAATCCAAAAGAGGTAATAAGTTTGCCAAGAGAGGCAGTATAAAGAGAAAATAGAAGGGGACCAAAGACAGCCTTGGGGGACTCCAACCGAGACAGGACGAGGGGAGGAGGTATCATTAGAAAAAGAGACACTGAATGAGCGTTGGGAGAGATAAGAGGAAAACCACGAGAGGTCAGAGTCACCGAGACCAAGCGATTGAAGAGTTTGAAGAAGGAGAGCATGATCAATGGTGTCAAAGGCCGCTGAGCGGTCAAGAAGAGTTAGTTTGGAGTAGTGGCCTTTGGATTTAGCTGCGATTAGGTTGTTAGTAACTTTGATAAGGGCAGTCTCTGTAGAGTGAAGAGGGCGGAAGCCAGATTGAAGGGGGTCAAGGAGAGAGTTGGAATTGAGGAAATGAGACACACGGGTAAAGACAAGTCTTTCCAGAAGCTTTGAGGAAAAAGGGAGCAGGGATATGGGACGGTAGTTAGAGGGGATGGACGGGTCGAGGGATGTTTTTTTTAGTATAGGTACTACAGTGGCATGTTTAAGGTCAGCAGGGACGATGCCAGAAGAGAGCGAGCAGTTGAAGATGTGTGTTAAAGAAGGCACGAGACAAGTGGAGAGAGATCTGATAAGGTGAGATGGGACAGGATCGAGTGGGCAAGTGGTGGGGCGAGAGGAGCAAAGAAGAGCAGCCACCTCTTGGTCAGTAGCTGGGGAGAATGTCTGAAGGGTAGGAAAGGCATGATCTATGTGTGGTTGAGAAACAGAAAGGCAAGGAGGGGAGAATTATTTCCTTAGCTGTTCAATCTTGTCAGTGAAGTAACATGCAAAGTTATCAGCAGAAAGGTTAGTTTGGGGGGTGGCCACAGCAGGGCGAAGAAGACAAATTAAAGGTGTCAAAGAGACGCCTGGGGTTGCGGGGCTGCACTGTATGAACACAATATGAATCTATAATGGAGAAAGTCTGAATGGGTGCGAGACTTCCTCCAGGAGCGTTCAGCACAACGAGAGCATCTTTGCAGGTAGCGCGTTGATTTAGTATGCCATGGTTGGGGGCGGGTCCTCCTTGTGGTACTTGTTTGGAGTGGCGCTGCAGCGTTCAAGTCAGATGTAAGAGTAGAGTTATATGTGGAGATGGCCAGTCAAGGACAGGAGAGGGAAGGGATGGACAGCAGTCGTGAATCAATGTCAGCAAGAGTACAGGTACATAGAGCTATGTGCTAAGTAATATCATTGCATGGAACAAATGGTAGACCCATTTCCAAGCTAAATAGGACCAATTTGAGTTCTGATCTTTTCGTTACATTTCTTCAGTAAGATTTCACACTTCTCCTGTGTTCTACTATTTAACAGTACATGTCCAGTTAACAAAACTCTCTAAGGACCTAGTGATGGCTGAATATGACTGTCAAATGATAAGTCTCCTATAGCTCCTTCGGCCGCCTTAAAGGGACTCTCCAGGCAGCTCCTGTTTACTCACCTGGTTCCAGCGCCGGGAGCCTCGTGAAGCCGCGCCCCCTTTTTCGTCAAAATGACGAAATAGGCGGGCGCGAGCAGGGAGCAATCAGACGCTTCCAAATGCCATTGCTCCCTTGTGCACATGCGCGGCTTCGCCGCACATGCGCACAGACTTCAGAGGGCGGCATTCATGCCGCCCTCTGAAGTCCTCAGCGCACTACCGCGCATGCGCGCAGTGTGCGCGGCCGCGAGCTGAGCTGACTGACAGCTCAGCTCGCGGTCTTTGCCCGCCCCCTCTCCTCTCCTGACAGGCTGGAGAAAGAAGGCGCACACACAGTGCCTTCTCTCTCCTGCACACGTCAGACGTATTTTCAAATGTCTGACGTGTATAGGGCCTTCTTAGGGCCCTGCATGATAGGAAGTCCCTCTGGTGGCCGTCTGAGTGACGGCCACTGGAGGTATTCCTATCAATCAATGTAAACACTGTATTTTCTCCTGCAGGGAGCTATAGATCTCACCTGAACAAATACATTAAGCTGTAGTTGTTCAGGTGACTATAGTGTCCCTTTAATCAAAAACTGTCCATGGCTAACAAAATGTTCTGTTTTGCTTTTTTTTGTTTGAGAGAACACATGCATATTAAATTATCTGTACATTACCATGTAGCTACCCAAGAATATGATTAACAGTTGCACAGTGTGGGCTGAAAACTTAATTGTAGTGAATTTTGGCACATGATTATTTTGCATTCAGCAAAACCTAAAATCTTGCAAAACTCTGTAATTCACTCCATTTAGATAGTTCCTAGGGAGAAAGACATGACTTTATAGAGGGTTACGTTGTACCCCAAAAATTAAAACATAGCAGTTTAAAGCATTTAACGTGATTACTATAAAAGTATTATGTATGAAAATAATGTTTGATTATTTTTTAATATTTTGCCTCCTTGCTCATTCGCTACTTTTGGTGACAGTGGGCTAATACTTTAGATTTTTCAGGGTTGTCTGCAAAATGCTGGTACATTTATTTTGAGTATTTGCCTTTTACCAGATTTGTAAATCTGAGTAAATTAGGTTGAATTTCAACATATGATACATTTTAAAATCTAATATTATATACAGGATTAACGTGAGAATTTACTGAATTTAATGCAGGCAACAAATGAGGTGTGCTTGTTCATTAGTAATATTCATATTTCAACCTAAATTGTCCTTGGTAAATAAGAGCATTGCAAATCTGATTTAAAATCGTTTTTTTTTTAGCAAAAATAACGCATGCAGACAAGATTTGGAGTCCAGTACAAAACTGTCAGTATAAATACTTCTTATGTCTTTGATGTTCTACAATTCCACAAATGTAATTAACGGACTAGTTAATGTATCTAGTGTTTAACCAAAACCCCTCTCAATGGTTAATGAAATATATACTTGAAATATTTTTCTTGTCTCCAAGATGTACATAATCTTTTACACTTACAAATAAATCCAGAAAACTTCCAGAAATAAGCAAAGAGATTATGAGCTATTATAGAGAATGTTGTGTATATATAAGAGTTATGTTAATAGTTAACAGAAAAAACATCTGTGCAAACACTTGCATTGTAACACAGAAGCTGCTGTACTCTTGTCTGGCCACTTCAATATGCACATTAGTATTTCTGAAGCTAGAGTTGGGCTTTTCGTTCTATGGCATTATTAAAACCAGAGCCTCTAGATGGAGCTTCAACTCTTCCAAACCTTGGGTACCTCCCAGAGTCTCTAAAAAAAAACAGATATAAAATTCCACACAGTAAGCCTCTCTCTGCATTCAGTTCTTGCATGGGCTGCAGATCAGATAGATAGATTTATTCATTTTATTTTATATCATCATTATTATTTTTATTTTATTGTTTATATAGCGTCAGCAAATTCTGTAGCGCTGTACAATGGCTCATGCTTACTTTGAAATGTTTATCTCCCAGTTGCTGATCACACAAATACTAGGCGCTGGTAACTAACCAGCAGTTTTTTTGTTTTTCTGTTACGGTTAATATTATGATTACTTTTATTAATTACCCACATTTTCTACAGAACTGTACAATGACAGGCAATTGCAACAACAGGTTTAAAGCGGCACTGTCATGCCGAACTTTCCTTTCTTTACTCGATTCCTCTTCTCTTCCTCTGTCAGGATCTGTTCTTCATTTCTTCATTTCTTCTTCTCTCTTCTAGTTTTCTTTAAGGGAGTTTTCTTTGTAGGGACTACTTTGTCTTATGGAGGTTTCCTACACTTGACCAGCTTTGACCAGCGGAGGAAAAATGTGTGCTCCGTTTCCTGCGGTCAAAGCAACTTTCCCACAATTCTTACCTTTCCTCCGTGATCTCGCAATGCTTCCTGTCAGTATTCCCGAACGTCCTGTCACTTAGGATGAAACTCGGTAGTTTCGCCGGCGTTCTGTCTAACAGAATGAGAGCAGTTTGTTTATTCATGTTAGGACGACATTCAGTACTTTTAGGTTGGTTCGAAATTTCATTAAAAATGAACGGGAGACGGGGCGGAGCCTGGACACGGAGCCGAGTAGACGTGCCTGCCACGAGCTCCCGGTGGCCGGAGGCGCAATTGGGGAAAAGCGGAGACTACATGGCCCAAAGCCCCTTGAAGGTGCACCACCCACGTTGGGGGTGCACCGCTGAAACGACGGTTACGACCCCGGGACCTGTCGGAGGCGGGAAAGCGGACATCGGCATGAGGCCTACTGAGGCTGGAGCCGGGGGGGGGGCGGCCGCTCCCCTCGGCGCCGGAGCTTTCAAGCGACGCTAATACAGCTTGCTCCCCCCCCCCTATGGACCGGTGGGGGCTATCCTGGTCCCCACTGGAAGCACCGACCTCAGCAAAAAACAGGAGAGCCCACCCCACGATACGCTGGGGAAACAGGACACCAAGGCACTTCCAAGATGGCTGCCCAGCGCAGATACCACGAAAAACGGGCACCTAATAAACCGCCCGCACCGCCTAAAAGGACATTTGACTGGCTATGCAACAAATTCTGGGAGGCACTGCACAATCAAGGTGCTACCTACCACCAAGCAGAGTTAATGGTGGCCGCTTGGATCAGGCCAACAGCGCGACGCAGGCAGTACAGGCGTTTACCCAGAGCCTCCAAAGCGGGCATCCGGCAATGCAGGTACCTGAAGTCTCCAAGGCGGGAAGGGGCGCTGGGCCCCGTAGGAACACGCCACTGCTCCCCATCACTTAAACCCGCGACCATGCTACAAACGGCACACGCAGGGGACCCTCCAGACCAGACCAAGAATACACAGCGCAGCATGAACCGGATCCCTGCGGGCGACGCTACAACACAAATGTCGGAGCGACTGCACTCCCCTCAAGGCGCCACCGGAGCGGGCTCCCGATATGGCGACATCATACCAGTAAGCCCCGAAGCATGGACTCATGTTGTCACTGACCGGGACTTCCCAACATTAGGCATTGGCTGAATCATTAGCTGCACAACCCCACGAGAGCCAAGCCCAGCTACTTCGGGTGCTAGCACAGGCCTGAAGGGGTTAGAGCTGAATGTTTCTTTTTTTTTTTCTCTTTGCCCTAGCATAGAGCCATCTCTTTCGCAACCCCATGAAGAATAATGACCCCCTGCCATACATTGACATGTTCACGTAAGGTTACTCTTGTACACCAGTGGTTCTTTACTCGAAGGTTACATAGCTCTTGTCACAGCATCTTAATTTTATGTTTAAGTGAAGAGAGGTCACGCTATGTTATGCATATGCCTAAACATTAAAAGTTCCTAATGCTCGTTACATACTCTAATTTTCTGAAAATATGCTAGACTAAACATGTACCTCTCTGTTTACACGCATTGCCTAAATGTTTACTCTAATGATCCTCGACTATTGTTTTCAACGAATTGCACACCGTCTGATAACTTGAATATAGAATTTATGTTTGTGTTGATACCTACCAATGTCACCTTTTGCATAAGTGTTTGAAATGTGCAATAATATCTAATGCCACCGAATGGGCGTGATACAGCATTGTGATTAGACCAATATGTTGATAATACTAAAATGGAATGCTTTTTGTTAAACTAATGACACATCAATGCACCAATTGGGTGGCTTCTAACATGGCTTTTGCAACGATCTAACGTTCATATACCTTCAATCTATGTTTAAATCCAATTGTTTACGCCTGATAATATAAAAAATGTGCTTGATATTCATGTACCCCACATGCTCCACGTGGAAAAGCCTGAGGACTGCTATTGGGGCACCTCTCGCCTGCTTGTACTATGTATTTGCACGTCAAAAATAAAGAATTGAAAAAAAAAAAAAAAAAAAAAAAAAATGAACGGGAGACCTATTGTCGTCCCCCCACCCACCCAGCCCCCAATCCTGAGCGGCAGTTGGGGATCCTAAATAACAATAGCGGGGGGACCTATTGTCCACCCCCTGCCCCCACCACTGAGCGGATGGTGGGGGCCCTAAATGAAAATGGGGGAGTGGATCTAGTGTCCTCCCCTTCCCCCCACCCATGGGCAATGGGTGGGGGCTAAGTGTAAGCTGGGAGCTTTTTTACAACAGTGAGCAGCCATTGGCCGCTCACTGTTTAGTAGACATGCCCCTACTCGCGGCATAGCGAGTAGGGGCATTCGGGAGATTTTAATGAGAGATCAACTCTACCCAGAAAGTCTGCAAATGACGGTTTAACTTGTCATATTTGAGCCGGTAACACATTTTTGTTTTGTTTTGCTATAAATCTTACCATAACAGCCTGGTGACTTATTTTGGATGTGTATCTGTAATTCATACCTTTTTTTTTTATCTTTGAAAATACCAGTGATCAACATTCCATATTGTGTCATCTACTACATAACAAGTTTTTTTTCTGCTGAGCTGTAACTTTTATTAAGATCGGTAAAAGAGCATTCAGTATTTAAACAAGGTAGCTCTTTTTTGCTGTTGACACCCATCACTTCAGCAATTATAACTCGTCACCAGACGATGATACAATGTTTTACTCCAGCATATCCATCCTCCTACATGTCCTCCTATAAATGTATGTGTGTGTCCTCCTAGAAATTTGTGGATAGTTTACTATTGTGTGCATGCGGTTTTATGTTTTTAATTTTTTAAATTATTTAAAGGAGCACTAAGGGGTCAGGAACACAAACAAATATTTCCGATTCTATAGTGTTAAAACCACTTTTGGCCCTCTCTTGCCTCCCTAAATATAGTAAAACCTTGTATTCAAGCCTGAAGCTGATGGCTCTGCCCCTGTCTGCCTCAGACATGCAAGCTGTCTGCTGACATCATCAGAGGTGTTATTCTGAGCCAATCACAATGCTTCTCCATATGATTGGCTGAGACTGTGAAGGAGGCAGATTCAGGGCAGAGCCAGCACAAGTCAAACACAGCCCTGGCAAATCAGCATCTCCTCATAGAGATTACCGTATATACTCGAGCATAAGCCGACCCGAATATAAGCCGAGGCCCCTAATTTTACCCCCAAAAAATGGGAAAACGTATTGACTCGAGTATAAGACTAGGGTGGGTAATGCAGCAGCTACTGGTAAATTTCTAAATAAAATTAGATCCTAAAAAAAATATATTAATTTAATTTTTATTTACAGTGTGTGTATGAGTGCAGTGTGTGTGTGTGTGTGTGTGTGAGTGCAGTGTGTGTGTGTATGAGTGCAATGTGTGTGTGTGTATGAGTGCAGTGTTTATATGAGTGCAGTGTGTGTGTGATGCAGAGTGTGATGCAGAGCCTTGGCGGGGGGGTGGGCATTTTTTTATTATAATAATTAATTTTTTTTTGTTATATGAATTTTTTTAATATTTTATTTTATTATTATTATTTTTTTTGTCCCCCCTCCCTGCTTGATACATGGCAGGGAGGGGGGCTCTCACTCCCTGGTGGTCCAGTGGCATTGGCAGTTCAGTGGGGGGGGGGGGGGGGGGAGGGCTGTCAGAGAGCACTTACCTCCCCTGCAGCTCCTGTCAGCTCCCTTCTCCTCCGCGCCGGTCCGTGCAGCTCCTCTGTCAGCTCACACTGTAAGTCTCGCGAGAGCCGCACTATGACCCCGCGGCTCTCGCGAGATTTACACTGGGAGCTGACAGAGGTGCTGAACGGACCGGCGCGGAGGAGAAGGGAGCTGCAGGAGAGGTAAGCGCTCGCTGCCAGCCCCCAGGCTGTATTATGGCAATGTAAATTGTCATTATACAGACATTGACTTGAGTATAAGCCGAGTTGGGGTTTTTCAGCACAAAAAATGTGCTGAAAAACTCGGCTTATACTCAAGTATATACGGTAATTGAATCAATGAATCTCTATGAGGAAAGTTCAGTGTCCGCATGCAGAGGGTGGAGACACTGATATATTGTTATGCACACTAGACAAGACTGCTTAAGGAAACCGCTGTAGCAGCCATCTGAGGAGTGGCCGGTAAAGTTATCACTAGGCTGTAATGTAAACACTGCATTTTTTTCTGAAAAGACCGTGTTTACAGCTAAAGGCCTGAAGAGAATGATGCTACTCACCAGAACAAATACAATAAGCTGTAGTTGTTCTGTTGACTACCTTTAAGAAATAATATTGGCAGGACTTTGAATTATAGATTTTCTTTGGCGCAGCCGTAAAAGAGCAGAAGATCAGCGGTTCCCAACCCGTTCAATTCAGTCCCCAGAGGGGTATGCGAACATTAATCGGTAATGGCGGCCCTATCCGTGTAGCTGGACCGCAAGGGCTTGGAACCGCCAGTCCATCAGACCTAAGGCCACCTGATGGACATCTGCCATGAGGGGCCCGGTCGTTCATTCTGGTGCTTTAATTGCGCGACTGGGCCCCTCCTAAGCTGCCTGGAGTGCTGGGAGGAAGTGTGAGTCTTTCACTTCCTTCGAGCTGACACACTGTAAGCCACGCGGGAGGGGGGCATCGACCTGAGATGTGGGGAGCCAGACCGGAAGAGGAAGGAACAAACCCAACTCCCAACACCACCAACCATGGAAGTCACCCTCCTGCTCCAAAAAGGTAGGACCTGGAGGGTGGCTAAAATCTTAGCCTGTATGTATGAGCGTGTGAATCTGTATTTGTGTAGGTATCTGTATGTCTGTGTGAGTGTCTGAATCTGTATGTCTGTGTGAGTGTCTGAATCTGTATGTCTGTGTGAGTGTCTGAATCTGTATGTCTGTGTGAGTGTCTGAATCTGTATGTCTGTGTGAGTGTCTGAATCTGTATGTCTGTGTGAGTGTCTGAATCTGTATGTCTGTGTGAGTGTCTGAATCTGTATGTCTGTGTGAGTGTCTGAATCTGTATGTCTGTGTGGGTGTCTGAATCTGTATGTCTGTGTGGGTGTCTGAATCTGTATGTCTGTGTGGGTGTCTGAATCTGTATGTCTGTGTGGGTGTCTGAATCTGTATGTCTGTGTGGGTGTCTGAATCTGTATGTCTGTGTGGGTGTCTGAATCTGTATGTCTGTGTGGGTGTCTGAATCTGTATGTCTGTGTGGGTGTCTGAATCTGTATGTCTGTGTGGGTGTCTGAATCTGTATGTCTGTGTGGGTGTCTGAATCTGTATGTCTGTGTGGGTGTCTGAATCTGTATGTCTGTGTGGGTGTCTGAATCTGTATGTCTGTGTGGGTGTCTGAATCTGTATGTCTGTGTGGGTGTCTGAATCTGTATGTCTGTGTGGGTGTCTGAATCTGTATGTCTGTGTGGGTGTCTGTAGCCGTGTGGGTGTCTGTAGCCGTGTGGGTGTCTGTAGCCGTGTGGGTGTCTGAGAGCCTGTGGCAGAGGGGAGAGCAAAGAAAGCATATGGCACAGAAAAACAAATATGTTTTAAATAACAGCAACTATGTTCATTACAAACATGTGCAGCTTACAACTGTTTTACTTAAAGCAAACATTTCTGTTAAATTATAGTCCCAGCTTCAGGTCTTATCCTCCTCTTTCTTGACATACTATTTGAATTTTAAAAGACTACAATTGGTTCGACATCAACCAAATTTGGTCAATACTATTTACTACTCCCAAATTAATTTTAGTATATAAAACAGATGAATTGTGCACTGTTCCCTTTCCTCTAAACCCTGTGTAAATCTGAGGATCTATTAGAGCTTCTGCCGGCACCGAAACATCCTTTGGGACAACGTGCAGTACACAAAGGAGACCTGTCACTCATCTAATGTATATGAAACACTGTAGGATACAGTAACATATGGGGTTTCTCTCTCTCTGACCCATGTCATCCCCCCTCATGCTTGTGAGCTGTGACCTTCTGCATAGGGTATGCATTTCTAATGAATGAGGACATTAACGTGACACCTGTGCTGAAGCAGAAGTCATACTATTTTTTTTGTCTCCAATTGTTTATCTTTAATTCAAGTCTTTATTTTTTATTTTATTTTTTAACATGTGGAGAGAAATTCTCTGTTGTACCTGAGCTAGACGTAAGTTCTGTTTGTTTCATTATTAAAATGATTTTACATCTCTGCTGTAGCATACGTAATATTGCATTAATTGAACTTGTTTTTTTTTTTTTGTTGTTTTTTTTTAGTTATTTAGTGCATTCAAAAATAAAAGTTAATTTAAAAAAAAAAAAAAAAGAAATATATTACAGCTTGAAAGATCAGACTCAATGGGCCGGTAGGCAGCAAAACTAACACGATCTTCGTTTCACTCCATTTCGTACACTTTTTCCAAGAAACAATATTTTCCTGCATAGAGTGTGACTTTAAAAACAAACTGTAAATGAAAGAGAGGGTGTAAAAAGAGGATGAAAATCTGATATCAGACGATGTAATGAAACGAGGACAGTGGTGATTGCCTAGTAAAAGGGAAATAAAGGATCAGAGTGGACATAGGACCACATTTTAAGTACGACATATTAGAAATACATAGTAGAAAATGTTAAATGGACCCTCTGAACCCCGTATCAAATTGAAGTTATTATGCTGTTAGAAGGTGTTAATCCAACACCAAGGAGTTCTGCCCCTCTTCTTCCACTTTTGTCTGTAGCCTGAATTGGGAAGCCTTGGACACGCTTAAACATGGTCGCCTCTGAAGTTAAGCCAGCACCAGGGACTTCCTGGCATCGTACCAGCTTCATTCTGATGAAGTTGTTATAGTGCCTGGAGGTTCCCTTTACTATCAGAGTATGGAAAATGATGTTAAAGAAAATTTAAGGAGCTGGATACTACAAAAAAAAATAAAAAATAACCGCATTAAATGTGTAAATGTTATTATTTCATAAGACAAAAACTCGCAAGATATGAATAAAGGTCAGAATAGCTAGAGAATATCAAAAATGTATAGTGCAGGGTTTACATCTTCAGAAAGAAGCCATCGATCTAGAAGTAGGGTACTTCAAGGCAAAGTTAACTTTTTTTTTTTTTTTAATTCTTTATTTTTCAGTGCCATAAAATTAGTACAGACATTTCTTCATTTGCCACAACAGCAATGAGTGAACCTGTATACTAGACATGTCAATACATTGAATTGGCTAAATAATGTTATGCACATTTTTAGTATGAAGGACTGTTAGGTTAGAACGATTGACTCACTGTAGTATGTGTGTAAGCTAGGTAGTGAGGTGTACTGGGGTGCCTCTTCCACTGGGTGTTGTCTACTATGTGTTGGGCTCTTGTGGGCCGTCAGAATCGCCACTTGGCGTTGTTTGTCGTGTGGACCCAAGGCTTGTTGTCGTCTGCGTGTCTACCCCATATGGTGGAGGTTGTCTAGTGCGCAACGTTAGAGTCAGGCGTATGTAGTCGTGGGGCAGCTGGATTGTAGGTGGGCGTGTAGGCGTGTGAAAGTGTATCAGGCAGGGTTAGTGGTGTGTTAGCACCGGTGTTTAGTCACAATGGGGTGTTATGGTCTGTCTGGCCCCTGAGTGTTTTGGGCCCGTGTAGGGTGGCCTGTGACCTAGCTGGTAGGTGTCGTCTATCTGGGTACGTGTTGTGGTGTGGAGCGTGTTTAACCATTTTGTAGGTTTATAGGGGTACGCCCATCGTGTCTGTGCACCTTGGTTATGTGCTCCCTCTGTGTTGAGGTCTAGGTGTGGGTTGTAGCGCTTTGTGCTAATTGTGCCCTGTAACCCCAGGGCATTGGGGGGGGGGGGAATGCGCCAGACCCGGTATGAAGGGTCGTCGCCATGTTAATAGAGACTAGCATTAAGCGTGCGGGTGGTATCGCAGAGCCTAGGTTTTGTGTGGTGAGAGATATCGAGAGTAGTGTGTATCGTAAGAGAAGTTAACTTTTTTTTAAAGTTAAGACAAGCCTCTTTCCAAAAACCTTTCACAATTTGACTGGACTTTGGTCTGGGAGATTAGTTTAAAATGGCTGTGAGACATAGCCAGATGTTTCCCTTTCCAGCATATGGATAGAGAGGGCTGACCTCACGCTTCTGCCCCAACCCTATTTAATGCCCTATTTAATGCTGTCATCAGATAATGGCAAGAGGGGCATGTGTTGCTTTTCAGGAGGCAACCCACTACAAACCTAATTTGACACACATCTTGTATGTATGTATGTGTGTGTATTTATGTAGCATGAATTGTACAGACCATGTGTGTCCTACTATTATAATTATCCTTTAATCATTTTCTGCTGCAACCTCTATTTCAGGGGTGCATCACCTTCGGCACGCCAGATTTTGTGGACTACATCTCCCATAATCTTACAGCCCTATTGCTGGCAAAGCATCAGGGAAGAAGCAGTCCACAATATCGGGACTGCCAAAGGTTTCCTACGTTATATCATAGGACACTATCACCATGACATCATATCTCCATACTGTCTAATGTCAAACCATTTTACTTCCTTAATTAACTTCTTATATAATTATTTTTTATTCACCACTAAAATAATAAGCCTAGCTGCCAATTTCCTCTTAATAATGCCCACCACAAACCAAAGAAATACAGATGTAATTTTAACCATAATATAATCTTAACCCTAAGTTTAACTCTAGCAAAAATTTCAACCTTAGCTAATGCCAACTGTAGCACTAACTGTAATACTAAACTTCAAAGAGCTTGGCTAGGTGCCTGCATGCCAGTCTTTGGACAGCGCTGAAGTACTTATGCCAAGTCACTAATTATCCACTTTGTAATGCCAAGGATCTGTTCCGTTATGATGTATATATAATAGTTTTCCTGTCTTTGCAGTATGTTGCAGCACCACGTTTACACCTATAATATTGTTTGGTTAATTTGGACCTGTTGACATGCATCTCTAGTAAAAATTGTGTGAATGACTTGGTAAAAAGGATCTGTCTTCTTTTTCTCCTCCTAGATTAAATTATGCTTCTAAATCTGTCAGTATTTTCTGTTTACATTGTCCTTTCAAGATGTTCTAATAGAACGTTACCATCGTGTAAGTGTAGTGATTATTTATAAACATGTTCATCTTTTACTAGTAGTAAAATTTGAATTGGCTGTGCCTTCTGTATAACTTGAATGAAGTCCAAAGTCAGCCAATATACACTCCGTCAAGTATATTCAACAAAGTTGGAATTGTCAGGAACACGTTGTGAATTCCACGTTTGGAATCTTTAATAAAAAAATAAAAAAATCCTAAAAAAAATGAAAGCTATGTTTTTAGTTTTTTAGTTTTGTCCTAAATATAAACTTCAGTTTGAGTTGGATAAGCTTCCTTCTGGGAGTCTGGAAGGCTTTGCCTATATATGCTCACAATTTATTTGGAGGATAGTAAGTTCTTTAAATATTTGATGGAAGGTTGTGAGGTTCTTCTATTTTCAGCTTTTGGTGGTGATTACCTGTATCCTGATATGCTGGTTGCATCTTTTGATGCCTAAATGAAGCCAACCGTTTGATGGAATCTTCATTTAGAGTTTAGAAGTAAGGTTTCCAGGTAGTAATATTTTTTAACATCAATACCTTGGATGGCTAAATTACTGTGCCTTTGATGTATTGCAGAAGTAGCTGTAAGTGGTGGTGATGGGAAATTCTCATTTGGAATGTTATGATGGATAGCGTGAAGTTTGAGAGAAAGTTCAGCCCAAGGTTAGAGGTTCGGAATGTTTTAGAAGAATTGCTGTGAATAAATTGCGATAGGATTTGGCATACTAGGTCGGGTGATAATAAGTTGCAGTCCGTGTAATTATGGGATTTTGAAAAGAGTGACAGAATATGTGACATGGCATATCCTGAAATTTTGGATCACAAACTTTGGACTTTCAGAGTGCATGGATGACCGTTTTGTAAATGTTATCATCACTGTATGGTCCTTGTTCTGAAACTACTAGCAATTTGAAACCTCTGTATATCAGACCACATGCAAAAATGTTATCTACCCACTCTTAAATGTTTTATTTTTGCAATTTCATTAATGTTGTTAAATTTGAGATGTACCAAAAAGGGATGTTTATACAAAAAGATAAAAAGTAATTTTATGTCTTATTTAGGTTTACTATTACTTTATTAGTCTAGTTTCTACCTACTTGTTTCCTGGCGTAGTCCATTTTTCATTGTAAAATCAGTAAAATAAATTGCTTTATTTTGTGGTATGTTGCCTCTACCAGTTGGGACCAATGCTTGGTATTTGCTCCATTTTATTGAAAACACATCAAGCCATTTTTAAAAACGTAAAACTATGGTAAAGCTCTATTCTGTAGTTGATTTTTCTTACCGCATGTTTACGTTTTATCTCTTTGTGAGATATGTGATCCGACCCTACTTTTATTAAGAAAGTGTTGCTACCAGTAAAAAAACATTGAGATTTCGCTCACTTTTATGGATGTTCAGGGACCTTTAAAAATCATAAAATCAGTTTTGTGCATGTATCTTATATTGAGTGAGCAGGGAATGTGTTCAGGCCCACGATTCTCATATTTTTCCCGAGCGTTAACAAACTTTGTTTGTGAATTGAGCCAGCGCCCAACATCATTCTTCACCACTGAAAGTAAATTCTTACAGACAGTCTATAGAGGTTGTTGGAATTCTGTTTATAAGCTTCAATTTCTTATTATGAATAATAGAAATTGTTTCAAAAACGTCACCCTACTAAAATACAAAACTATATATTGTATGGTATATGCTATATTAATTGGAATAAATGCCAACCATCTTTATCTCCAGTTTTTCATTGTCGCTCAGTCTCAACTGAAAGCTCAACATGACTCAGTGGAAATTAAATGGGGAAAGTGGCTGTAGACACCTAAAATGGTTGGTTGTGGCTGTGATGGCTTAAAGTGTTGTTGCTGGGATGTTTGTATTTGTGTGGCTATTGTTGGAAGCTATAAACTGAGGACATTGCAGGATCGGGAATAAACTAGGAGGGGCATCAGAGGAATTAAGCTATGGTTTGGGTCTATAGTTTGCTTTTTTCCCCCCTTCATGGTAAAGGGTATGGTAGGTGCTCAGCGGGTATGTGTGCTCAGGAAGTGTGCGGAAGCCTCAGCAAGAGGTTTAAAAGGTTTCTATCGTGTAAGGAATACAAAGCTGTATTCCTTACACTGTAAAGCTCTTTGGCCCCACCATCGGCGTGGACAGGGTTAAAAAATTTGTTTACTCACCCAATTCTAGCACCAATCTCCATCAGCACTGGGTCAGCGCTCAGCCTCTTCCAATATCATCGGATGGATTAGGTCCTCCCCATAGGAGAGCTTTGATTCAATGCTTTACTATGGGGATTTACTGACGCTGAAAGTCCTCATGCAGATTGTGAGGACATCTAGCATCAGGCAACCAAAAGCAGGTTAGCCACCAGGAAGTGCCTCTAGTTGCTAGTTTCTCTTAAACTGTAATGATTTACAATGCCAGACTAAGGAGGACAGGGACACTTCACCCAGACCACTTCAATAAGCTATAGTGTTCCTTTAATAAATAGGATCTGCATGGAGACACTGAACTTTCCTCATAGAGATGCTGATTGGCCAGGCCTGTGTTTGACTTGTGCTGGCTCAGCACCTGATCTACCTCCTTGACGGTTTCCGCCAGTCCTATAATCCTATGGGAAAGCATTGTGATTGGCTCACAGAATCACTTCTGATGATGTCAGCCAAGCAGGCAGATCGGCGGCATAGGCAGTAGCTACATACTTGAATACAAGTAAGATTTTATTATATTTAGGGAGGCAAGGGGAAGCCAGTGGGGGCTAGATGGTAGTTTTAACACTCTGGGGTCAGGAATACATGTTTGTGTTCCTGACCCTATAGTGTGCCTTTAAATATTATACTATAAAAATCTGATTTAGTTTAAACTTGCTATTTTTTTTAACACCATTTTGAGCTAAACATGCATTCCACATCCCCTTAACTAAAACATGTACAAGAGAGATGGAAAGCTATAGATTGCTGTATTATAGATATTACAGCATTAGTGCATTGCTGAAGTGGTAGATTTTGATATTAATGCAAATCATAATGGGAGTTGACTTGCTTACGAAGATTACTGAAATATTTGCTCTATCTATTTATGTGACATTGCTGTCATTTTTCCTTACAGGAAGCCACTTGTTTCTCTGGACTTTTGTTCCAGCCCATATGTTATCTTTGTTGCTTAGTAACACATAATGTGGTAAATACAATCTTTTTTACCATGAGGCATTTGCCATGATATCTAACAAATGCATTTTTTCATACAATGGATTTCCCTTTTCATAAAATTCATATGGCGTTCATTGTGATCAGAGCAATTTACTCACTCAGTTCGGAGTGGTAGGTTTTAATTTAATGGACTTCATATTTTTTCCAAGTATAATATTTTCATTTATGGTCCAAACAGACTTCTATATGTATATACCATGTCCATAACTCTGAAATTACTTTAGAACAATGTTACATAATGTATAAAACAGTTTTTACTAAAAATACTATTCGAGTGTAAGCACATAAAGCTGAATTTTTTTTTATTTTTTTTTTTTAATTGGGGGGTGATTTAAGTGATCTCGATTTGTGCCAGGGTCCTCTTAACTATAGTGTGTGTGTGTATTAAATTGTTAAACACTCAAGCCTTGCTTTTCCCCGCAGAAATCTCAAATGTGCAGTGATGTTACTACTGCAATGGATTTTGGGTGGGCATATGCAAATTAGCTAAAACATCATCACACATCTATATGTCTGTTTGTGTCTCTATATGTATGTATGTGCATAAAGATATAGATCTAGATAAATAGTTGATTTTAAAGTTTGTGTTTATGGTGTTTATTTTACTAAATATATTTTTTTAAATATCTCTTTACAATAGTTGTCTGCTCTATGTGGTTGATAGCTAAGGAAAGCTCCAGTTTGGTTAAACAGTTCTTTATCTCTTTGTTTCTGTGGGGAGGGTAATTAAAGAGATAAAAAAAGATATCGATAAATTATTTAATTACAAATAAGCAAAACCTGTTTTTTTTTTTTTTTGGCTTACAGTAAACACAATTGATCTGGTGCTAAATCGGCAACTTTGCACAAGAGGTGTTAAAGTCTTTAGCTTGTACTTGCGGAGAAAAGCTGTGCAACACAAAATAATAATAATACTATAAAGCAGAACTGAATTAAAGCCCTGTATATTATATCTTCTTTTAATCACTCCATGGTCAGGATGGAAAAAATGTTTCGACTGCATTCCAAAAGAGTGTGGCTGCTTTTACCCATGTTCTACCTAGCATATAGTAGCATATTATATGTGAAACCTAGTTCTAACTATATAAATTATGTTCTTTTGATCTGAGAAGATACCATTAAACGTGGTTACTATGCTGGTGTTGTGATTTTTACGTATTACCTGCACATTCCTTTGAAACCTTTAAATCTCATTGAACTTTAAAAGTTTAACAATTTTGAGGGTTAAAAAAAAGCAGCAATAACTACTCCTTCCATAGGATCAGCCTTGGAATGGGTGGAGACTTTATATACATGGAAAAGTTAGGAGGAGAGTGAAATTAGGCTGAATAATTGTTCATTCATGTGGGTCAGCCTAGCTTGTTCACTGATGTCTCAAATTACATTGCCTTAGGTTCTGTGCTGGGTTGGCTATCTCTACATCTTAATGAGGTTCTGGGAATTTCAGAGTCTTTACAAAGTTTGCTTTGTGTTTCACTCTTCTCCCTCCCACTTGTTCTTGTTTTTAGGATGCTTTATCTGCTGACATCAGGAAAGCCTATCGTAAGCTGTCTTTAACGCTGCATCCTGATAAGAACAAGGAGGAAAACGCAGAAACGCAGTTCAGACAAGTAAGCAATCTATTTTACAAAATGTAATAAGGAAGTATGGTTAGCTTAAAGCGAATAAAATAATAATAATAAGTAACAAAAAAAAGCTAAAGTACCCTTTCGGAGTGATAAAGGGGTTACATTGGTCAGCAATGTAGCTTCCAGGGTAATATAAATATCATTCTATTATTTTTGCAATGCATGTTGCATTTTTTTTGTTTTTGAAACTGTGCAAGTGCAACGTCTCACTCACGTTCAACAGAGACACCAGCTCTGTGCTGCTTTTTGATCTGTATGACATAGGCTGTACAAACTATGCTTAAGCAACATCTGGCATGAGAAAACTCTGCTGTGTAATTCAGGTGTTTCGGGGTTATATTACAGGAAGCCAGCTTGGGCTATACATAGATTCTCACTTAAAAGGACAAACCTTCAAAGAGTGCAGCAAGTGATCATGTTCTGCTGTGCTTACCTCAGTGCGGGCAGTTGTACAAAAATAATCAGGTTGTTTTCTTTTAGTTGGTGGCAATCTACGAAGTATTAAAAGATGAAGAAAGACGAAAACGGTGAGTGTGATGATTGCTGCTTCTGGAATCTAACTATAGCCTACATTAATAGTTGTATGAATGTAGAGGGTGGGTGTGGTGTGTGTGTGTGTGTGTGTGTGTGTGTGTGTGTGTGTTGGTGTTTATGAGATGATTAGCACAATATATAAATACATGTTGGATAATACTATGTTGTATTTCACAATGCTTTTCATATTTGAAAAGTTTGCAACATTGTTTTTTTTTTGTTTTTTTTTTCATTTTGAAGTTTTTTTTCCCCCAATAGTTTTTATTCAATTACTGACAATCTAGAATATTTTATTAAATCCTTAGAACTGAGAATTTCAAATATAATTATGCCTAATATCTGATTTTTAAAATTAAAATCACTGCTTTTTTAAGAGCTATGTTTTTGTTCTGTTTTGGATTGTTCGGAGAAAAAAAATTTAATTTTTGTATTTAAATTATTATTATTTTTTTTTTTTTTAAATATCTACTCTGTGTAGCTATGTCTAAACTAGTATGCTAGCTAGTTATTTACAGACCAGTATCGTGTTTACAGATTAATTGATCACAGTTAAATATATGGTGACTGAGTTCTTGAGAACTGTATTGAAATTATGTTTACAGTGGCAGTGTATTGAATTTGGAAATTGTGCAGAGGTTATCTAAAAACAATTCAAACGTAGTTTAGGGTATTTCAATGTATACATTTTACAATTAAGGATCCTACATGCAATATTGTATAGACCTATATCCCAGGCACTAATGCTGATACACTATACCAGTTGCTTTATAGACTCTCCGTATTGAATTAATATCAGCTGTTTGTGAACATTAATTTCTTATTTACTTATCTCAAGCACTTCATTAGACACACTTTTTGGCCATGGAGTCTGGCATAGAGCCACTCAACACAAAAGAGAAGACATTTAAAAGTGTGCGTTCTAAACCCAGCCAGCTAGGATATATTTATCTCTGCATTGGTCCAGTGAACATAGCAATATTCTGTGCAAAGACATTCTGGGTTGGTTTGAAAGATCTTTTCAAGGCTCTACATTTTTACATATTTGTCATATGACTTTATCGTACAGCTTTAAAAAACAAAAACAAACAAAAAAAAACACATTGTTTAATCTGTGTTTTTGTGAATATTTGTGTTTGAAATGTGTCCAATTCATCTTGCACATTAGGAAGGCAATACCACTTTTCTAAACATTGTTTTAGCTGTGTTTTGCTTCTTTATTCATGATGTGATATGAAAGTAAATGATTCATATATATATATATTTAATGTTTACTATTCATTTTCAAGTTTATAAAGCAAGAAAAAAAAATAGTGAAAATGTTTAAGGTTTCATGTTTATAATTTTGTCTGGAAATCAGCAGTATAAATAATTCCATTTTTGTATGTGAAATCTGTAGAAATTAAGGATGTTCAAACACAGACATGGAGAGCATGTTTCAGAGCACGGTGATTTCCTTGCTTTATTTTAACATGTTAATATAGGCCCTCCCCTCCATTCTTGGCTTATTTGAAAGCACTTGGTATTTGGCGTTGTCCCTTGTGATTTTGCTCGAGGCAAGCAGTAATCCCCCATAAATGCTTAATCTTTTGGGCCTTTTTGGTAATTGAGATAAAATAAATATATAAATATCGAAGCTATTAGTTAACCTTTTGCTGGAAAAGTAAAAATAAATAAATAATAATACTGATAAATGGACAGAATATGTCATGTTTGAGGTGATTAATATGTGACATAAAATTATAGCAAGACATAAATATTGACACCAATAATTACATGCAACCTTGGTCTGATAAAATATATTCAGTGCCTATTGTGGGGGAAGAAAGGATTCAATGCTCTCCTGTAGTATAGAGAAGAGCCATCTAGTGTGATAGTTTTATTTATTTCTTTTATTTTATTACAAGTACTTGGTATTGTTGGGTATTTCAGGATTTTTTCATCACAAAAAACGTGATATTTGATATAAACGATCAACAATTGTGCAAATGTTTTACTTTTATAAAATTTGAATTTAAATGTACAAGTGAGTGTATGCAAGTACATATTTGTATATAATCTTTGAAGAGCTGCAGTCTTATATGTAGAAAAAAAGGACATTTCTAGAGGAAATGGTGTCAAAATGTATTTTGCTCCCCTTGGTTTTTATCACTTTGAAAAAAAATGTATCTAAGCGGAGAGTCACTGCGAAAAGGCCTAAACTGAGGTTTGAGTGCAAATCATTTATCAACCATGTTCAGACAAAGGAATAAATCTTGATTCAGCAATGGCTATGTAAAAAGAGCAGGATTGCATGCAGTAAGTGTTCGGACATGCAACGCAGAAAAATTCTTCTGGAACTTCAAACATGCCAATTTCCAGAGAAGCTCTTGATATAGAGAGACTTTTGTCTCCAGAACAAGCTGACACTAAAGACACGGGGAAGCATTTTACCATTCATAATTACTCACTTGTCAAACAGCCTAACTGATGCATGGCTTTAAATTGTTTCTGAAATCCCATATGAGTGCATTTTATCGCCAATCTGCTTTTTATTTTTCTTCGTAATGTTTTTTTTTCCATCTTCATAGATCAGATCTCTATTTTTTATTTTCCCTACTTGTACTTCTTGTTTTATGAAATCTGTTGTATATGGCACACATTATCCAAAGTGCATGCTCACTAAACATACTGGGATTCGATGTCTACAGGAGCTGGAATGACATGGCTGTCTCGCCCTAGTCTCCTTGATGCTTAATAATTTCACAATATTTAATCTGTGCTTTTATAGTAACTAATGAATGGACTTCCAAACCGTACAAATCACATTTCATCTACTCATTGTACTCATTTTCTGTCCGTTTTAATTTTATTTGCACTTTTGTTTTGTAGTAGACTGTTGTCCAATCAAGTGTTTATTTAAGTGTATTGATTAAACATTTTCTATACTATCGGTACGATTCAATATGTTAGCATTTTAAAAATAAACCTATCATTTTAAAAGAAATAGATTTTTAAATAGACTTAATTTGCTTAATTTCTTTTTTTTTGTTTGTTTATGTGTATTTAATGTGTCAGATAAAATTGTAATTTAGTAAACAAAGGGTTAATGAGACCTGACAGTCAAAATAGCCAAGTTGGTTACTACACTAACTGTTGTACCTGTTGAAACGTCAAGGCCATCTCAGCTTTTCATTCTGCCAAGGTCAATAAAATGAGTCGTTAAGTTGGATAATGGCAACATCTACTTTTCAGCTGCTGATTTAGTTAATTCTGAGAGCATGTGCTTAAAAACAAAAAACAAAAACTCCTTGGAATCCCCCTGGGGATAAACTCACTATATAAAAAATAGATCATCATTATTATTATTTGTTTTATATATGATTAGAATAATTTACTGAGGGAAAGTAAATGACTAGTGTATGATTGTATCCCACAGCACGTTGGCTTACAATACGCTGCTGGCCCCATTAGCAAGCCAAGGCTGTAGAAAATCCCTGCTTTTTATTATGGTCCGGGCTCTTGCAGCAGTGAATGTTGGAAAATGAGTTTCTGTCATGCTGAACAGGGGACTGAAAAGACTGTATTGTTTATTTTGTTGTGTGTTAAGCTGCTTTTATTTTTGTCTAGATCCCAGTTTCCCAGTGTGTTCATTGTGAGCTGGCCTTTGCTGCTATGACTTATTGATAGGAATTTGTGGAATGTGTTCATTAGCAAACAAATGGATTAGCAAGGGAAGTTATCAATAATGGCCAGCCCTGTCCCAGCCACATTCACTGCTGTTAAAATGGATGTCAGGGTAGAGAATAGACTAATATAAACATTCCTCTGGCTGCAAGCTTTTCATTAGCAGAACCCTTTACTCGTTCTGGTTATTCTGCTCAACTTTTATTATCACAGGGTTTTTAAAGGTTGCCATTCGTCGTAGGTCATTGCATAAAGATTGGGTGTTCCGTTATTATTATTATTATTAAACTATTGGAATATTCTGCAGCGCTGTGTAGTGGGGTTTCCTATCCCCTCACTTGCAGTATATGTTGTATGCTAGTAAGTAAATGTTATGCCTGTATTTTGCTAAGAAAATAAGATACAAATGAGTTTCATTTTAAATTCGTACAGCTGCAGTATTGCTAGTGAAATATTCACAAATAGTGTTCACCTTACCCGTGTCCTTAAGCACATCCTTTTATCCCTCCCACGCACCTTTACATAAAACCGTACCGGTTCCAAAGAGCTTGATAACATACTTTAGATGCATTCACAAATTCAGTTAAACAATATTTAAAAAAAAAAAAAAAAAGCAAAGCACTGGTTTAGAGAACAAAAAAGCAAAAACATATTTTTGATTGTAATTTACTTTTGTGTGTGTCTAAACAGTAACATTGAGTGACTCTCTTCTAGTTAATTTGACTAGTAAATGTATGAGATAGAAGCCTTTTCAGGGCCAAGCTATGCATTTTTTTTCTCTAATTTGAATGTTCTGTTCTTCCTGGAGCCCAAAGCACTAAAGTGAGCTCCTACAAAAAAAGAGAGAAAGAGAAAACCGCATTACCCGTTACTAGAAACATAATAATAATAGTGACTGTATTCTGGTCAAACTATTGAAATACATGTGCACTCAGAATCTGTAGTACTAGGCCTCTCTACCAGCGAGGGGTCATTAGAAGTGCTTTACACTAAAACCACACACAGTAGCTACCCAGCAGCCTGCATTCTTTTTTTTTTTTTTTTTTTAATACTCTGAACACGGCAGCATCTTCTGCAAAATGCGTTTGCGTCTTTTGTACACTATTGGCAACATCAAATTCACATAGCAAAAAAATGGCACACCAGCTGTCCTACGCTGAATTTTAACCCTCTGGCTGCCAGAGAAGTGAGCAATGTGATGTGTTACCGGCCCCACTGGCGCAAACATTTTATTTTTTAGAAATCTTCTTTGCACTTCTGTATCTGGCATAGCATATATCTTGTTTTAGTATATTACACAGAGTATATGTTCCCCAAACTAAAATACATTTGTAGGCTGCCATCCATATTTAGCAGTGTGCAGTTTATATCTGTAACACAGGCATTTTCATTAGCTATAACACGTATATGGCATTGTTTCTGTGGTAACTGATGGCAAGCAATCCTATAGCACCAGCATTTTGTATAATGATTTTAAAAATGTAACAAAATACGAAAAACAAACAAACAAACAAAAAAAACCTCGAAAAATTGTTACTAGAAACTGAAGGTTAACAAGGGATGTACGCAAACAAGATTAACATATAGAGTGCATTGCAAATCAGTTTTTTTTACATTTTTGTTGCATGCTTTGTGCCTTATGACGAATAACACAGAATTTTGATATTCACCCCTTCTTAAATTGATTTACCTTTTGTTTACTGCGCCCGCACATCAGTGTTGTTTTTAATTCTCATTTTAAATATTCCTGATTTTAAACAAAAACAAACAAAAAAATGTTTTAATATTCATGTTTATATGCCTATTCTGTTCTGAAACGTTTGGTAGTGTAAGCTTTGTTCATTTACCGGAGGAATTAGCCTGATTAAGCTTGGGAAATTATGTTGGAGTTCACTCTGATATATAAATAATTTTTGTCTTCTGTTTTTCTATCATAACCTTGTTATGCGCGTGTGTGTGTGTGTAACAATATTTAAGTTGTATGTATTGTTTTCTATTTCTTTTTACTTTTTATTTTTTTGTAATTGCAGTGATCCCATTTCCACTATCCTATATAGAAGAAAGTGGGTTATAATGGAAGCTATCATATTTTAAAATGGGCAGTTGGGTGAGCCATGATGTCCATTGATAGTAAAATCAATGGGGAATTGATTCAAAAGATTAATCCTTAGAGACTGTTGCTCAGAGCGGCAGACATAGTTGAGTAAAGTGCTCTTTTAAGCGTCTAATGCATTAAATGTATACCACATTAACTGTCAGTAGATTGGGGGGGGGGGGGGAGGAGCAGTTAAAATGCCTAGTAAATTGATGTCTTGTTGGCTTCTCTGGCAGTTAAATGGTTAACCGTTTGATTTTCAAACATTCATTTCATATTTGTAAGGTTTTTTTTTTCTTCTTCTTCTTTTGCTTTTATTTCTCAAAGTGTTTATTTTAGAACCAGCAATTACTCTTCCCCTTTCGTACCTTAAGTCCATTTAAAATGTAAATATGTAAATCAGTGTTTCTCTCCTCCCTACCCCCCACCCCAACCCAAATAACACTAGGTATCAATTTAATAATAAGTATGGAAGTAGCAACTGCATTTGTTGGATTTAAATTGATTTACATGTCAAGACTGGCAGTTCAGCAGCTGCGCTATTATTCCTGGATCGGTCAATTTACTTCAGAAAACCCTACTATGGAGTCCTACTGACCTGCATGACAATATAGGCCCTATTTCTAGTCCTGTAATTAGGCTTGCCACTAACTCAGAATATTTTTAATTAAAATATTTTGGTCAATGTGTTGCACCAAATTAGGCCTTTCAGTGGCGATTTTAATTCTTGAAAGCGTGTGAGGAGAATTCCCAATGAGCGCAGCTCGATTTAAGGTTAACAGGTTGTACGCTCTTTAAAAATGTTGATCACACTGTTGTCTGCAGAATTCAGATTTCTCTATTGGCAGTCTGTTTTCCTGCTTTGGTTGTGGCTGTCTAAAAGCAGGTTTAGTCCTTCATCAGAAATATTCTCATTAAGCCGACTTCAATATTGTTTCATATCCGTATATCTAAAACACCACAATTAAAGTGGAATTATTACCATGGTTGGCTCCTTTCTGTGGGCAGATAGTGACTGTTAAAGTCTGAATATTGTCCAACTGTGTTTTTACAAAAATGTTTTGTTTATGCTGTACAGGGTCTGCGCAGCAGGCCGGTGGAATAAAGTATAATATTTTCCTATTGGCTGGGTGCTCTTTGTAGGTACAGTTCTGTTTATTGTGACTCCATGTTTGTAACGCACCAAGTGCTCCTGACCTAAACCCCTCTTATTGCCACACAATTGTATCATATTTATTAGATCACAATGTGTGTGCTAGTATAGATATTATTTTCTAAACAATGTGTATGTGTGTTACACTGATTTCATAGCTGTGCAGTTTGGGAAACGTGATGTATGTCTATACATAATATATTCTTTGCATTCCTGCATAATGTTTATTCTGTAATAACAGCAGCTACTAGATGTTTGCAGTCTTATAAACTAGCATGTGCCGAATGTGTCAAGGTTAAATATTTAGATATTATTATAGCAAAATAATGTTCTGCAATATCGTGCAATTCTAATTTTTATTGGACTAACAGAATTTTGGAATAACAAGGAGATTTTGGGAGATGCTCACTTCATTAAGTCTCCAACATGGAAAATCAATAAAAAGGAGCATCTGCTGAAAGTGTGTCATTCCAAAAACCTGTTTGTCCAATAAGAATGTGTTGTAAGTTACCGCAATATGCCATAATTTAGCATCTGCCTCACTTGATTATTAGAATTTATATAGCGCCAACATCTTAGGCAGCCCTTTGCAATATTGTACAATAGAATATTATAAACCTTGTATGATAACACAGGCTACTCCAGTAACTTAGTGTGCCTGTTACAAACAAGTCTGTGCTGTAAGTGTATAGAATTTAATCTGTGCATTCTCCTAGTAGAATTGTTTATTAAACAGACACTGTAGATACCATAACCACTATGACATGCTGTAGTGGTTATGGTGCCAGGAGTCCCAAGGTTTGAATTTTATTTTTGTGTTGGCACAAACATTCCTTCCTGTGTAAGATGATCTGATAAAGAGATTGTATGCACTAGTATACCAACTTTTAACAGATTTCAATGATATTTATGGGCTGATGGTGGCAGCTGGCATCTCTCAGCCAATAAATACTGGCTAAACCTGTATTGCTGTACAAAGTTTCGCTTTATACAAGCTTTTAATCAGCCCTGAAGAACTGTGGGTGTCAGATACAGCAAGTGTAAAACCATTTGTAAACAGTTTGACCAATACTGGCAGATTATACATGGGGTCTCCTGGCATCACAATCACTACAGTGCACGGTAGTGGTTATGGTGCCTGGAGTGTTCTTTTAACATAAACATATATTCTTCACTCCCGTAAAAAGAGCAATTTATTATCCACCTACCTGAGGCCTTTAAAATCTAGACCACAAATAAACCAATCTCAATTACACAGCATATGCTGCACACACAATTTATCAACTCTGCTCGTTGCCACATTTGCTGTGAAGGGAAATTTGTGTTTGTGTATTTATACTATATATTTTAAAGGCCTAAAGCAGGTGAGTAACAGATTTTAAATTATTTTTTTTAAATAAATGGATGTGAAAAATAATTCTCCTGAATTTTTTTTAGATTTGACAAAGTTATGTAAATAGATGGCCACTCCCCCATGTTGGCAGTCTCGCCGGTTTGGGAGTAGAGAGGCATTACATAGGCGTGAATGTTACATTAATGTAAAACAAACCCTGCATGGTGGTGGCTCTTGAGAGGCGAATATTTTTTAATCAACATCTTTTTACGCAATAAAATATATCCTTCATCACTGTGACAAATGATATGTTCAAAGCATAAGATGATGTTATCACTTAAATGGCAACCTATCATTACAGGTTCACTTTAATATTATATGTATATAAATAATAATATATGTATTCTACCGGAGCATACTAATGTCACAAAACTAATGGTGATCTATTTGCAAACAGAATGTGAATAGCAGCGAAAGATGAAGCTCAGATGCTTTTACCGCTGAGGCAGAAGATAATGCAGCAATAATGTCCATTGTATTAGCTCACACTTCCTATTTCATTGACGTGTTGAAAGAAACGCTAAAATATATAGCTAGGGTTTTTGTTGTGGTACGTTTTAAATTCCTGTATCAGTCAGTTGAGATGAAGGTAATTTTTAGCAGCATGGGAAATATAAGAGTTGGCATATTTTCTTTCATTTACCTTACATTTACATTCTTGTAAAAAAAAAAAAAAAAAAAAAAAATCAACAACATGATTTTGAAAATCAGAATAAACCATGTGGTGAAACACCCTTTTTCCTTTGTGTTTCAAATCTCTACTCCATCTCGAAGTGACCTTTGCATTGAATTGGGCTCTGTTATGTTATGTCATAGCGGCCATGGCTGCTGATTATAAATACTGCCCGCTAAACTGAAGAAGCTCTGTGTAAATAACCTATAGTGATTTAACAAAGCATGTGCATAAATAATTCAGTGAGAATCCTTTATCAGTAGCTAAATAATATTTTATTTAGTCTTGTGTGATTGCTGCCATTTCTTGTCAAATAATAAAGAATTTCTTGTTGCTGTTCTTTAAAAAATATATATATATATATATTATTTTAGCAGATAAAACAATAGTAAAAATGTTAATATGTATATATAACATTTTACAGATCGTGCAATATTGATATTTGTAAAAAAAAAAAAAAAGTGCTCATGTTTTAAAGATGGAAGACTGTTTATTTGAAACATGGTATGTTCAACTAGGACATAGGCATAGAGAAATACCACTAATACCATATGTAGTTTGCTAATTTAGAAATATATAAAGGTATACTTAAATTTTAAGTGTACGCAGAACTTGTGTACATGCTTTTTTTTGTTACCTTGTGCAGAAATGCTGGGGGAATAATGTAATCTATTTTAAAATATCTCTAATTTTCTAAATTACATAATATAATCTGAATATCTTTATTTGTAAGGGATTTGCGGGTGAATATTATACATGTATAATATGGACGTAATGTCTGCATACAGTAAATATAAATGCCTTACTAGAAACAGCATTTCTATGCCAGAGGACATTGTTAGCTGCTACTTCACTTTGCAATTTACCCTGAAAAATGCCCTGTGCCCTGTCTGCCATTCAGCTGTACTATATGTTGTGAGCCACGTAGGCTCCTATACAGGAGATAAATGTGTAATATACAGCAGAGAGCTTTGTGTCCATTGAAGACTGTGGTTAGAGCAAAGGAGAAAGTATTGGAGTATGAATATAGTAAAGTTAAATGTAATTATACGCTCTATAATGCATACCTAGGTTCAAGGTTTGCCTGCTTTGTCAAACTTCTCTTGTTTAAAGGGATACTCTCTAAAGCTGTAGTGGATAGGCTGCTTAGATTGCCTCTTTAAAGGCATTGAACATGCTTTTGTAAAACACTGTTATAGTCCATTTTTATATTTTCTCTCCACGCAGAAAATGTTGCTAGTTATGAGAACAAACCTTATTTGCTTTTAAGTATAAATTGCACTGTATAAAATATTACATTTGTGATATATTGACAGGTGTGTGTGTGTGTGTGTGTATATATATATATATATATATATATATAATCTACGATAGAACATTTATTTATGGTGCATTTTACACCCTATTTTCATGTGTTGGGTGTAGCGAATGAACAAGGATAATGTGAGAATGAGCAGAAGGATGGGTGAATATATTTGTATTCAGTGATTTTGATTAACATTTTGCTGTATTGTTTGTGAAACCTGTCAATCTTTCTGTTGCTTTAGGTATGACGATGTCCTTGTTAATGGCCTCCCAGATTGGAGACAGCCTGTGTTCTATTACAGGCGGGTGAGGAAGATGAGCAATGCCGAGCTAGCATTGCTCTTGTTCATTATATTCACAGTGGGCCATTATGCTGTGGTTTGGTCTATCTACCTGGAGAAGCAGCTGGTGCGTATTCACAAAATATAAGGAATTAAAACAGTGGGATAAGGAAAGCTTTATATCAGTGTATTATTGGAAATGTAAAATATATATATATATTTTTTTTTATTATAATGACACACCGTATTATTATTATTTTATTTTATTTCCACATCCAATAGGATTTTTCTGAGATAAAAAAAAGGCTTGATTTGTGTACATTGTTGCTCACCCCTCTGGCGCCCAGATTTATTGGTCAGGAATTTTTGCTCGCAAAGAAAATGTTCTGCACAGATAAATATTTTTCCTAAAAATGACAGGTGCCAGCAGATGCCTTAACAAGCTGAAATCAGCGATCATTTTAAACCGTGCAATAGATAAAATATATATTCCCTCTGTGTTATATATTTTTTTATTTTAATGACTCACAAAATCCTGTTTGTGAAAAAAAAATTCATTTGGATGGGTTCGTCCAAATCAAATGATTAATTTCACCTGAGATTTACCTGTGGAGTATTATTTTCTTATTTATTGAGTATGACTCCACAGGTAAATCCCGGACTGATCAATCTGTCTGGATATGGATTTAAAAGCATTTGATTCAGACGAACCTATCTGAATATATTTTTGCGCAAGTCTACTTTTCATTGCTTCAATAAAGTACTTTACGTATCAGAGCTATGGTTAGGCTATTAAATCTGGGCATTAAATGGTAACACAAATATAGGGTAAAGCTTTATACCTTATTAACAGTCTTAATATTAGGATGACACTCTTTGTTACATGGTCCGATACACCCATCTGTGTTGCTTGTTGAAGGGAGTACCTTAACTCTGTATAAAACGTATGTCTGCTTATTCTCAGTCCCTGTCATTAGTATCAAAGAATATTTTTTTGTAGTTTACAACATTTGCAAATTCTAATATTGTGTAAGTACTCTGGACTTTAAACACTAAACAGTTCTTTGTAGTAAACTGAAAACGAGAATCTCCTATTTAAGCGAAAATTAACTGTCCATTAAACAAAAATATCCAACTTCGCAATAGTTACACCTGAATTTTGCAGTTTTTTTTTGATTGATCACAATTCACTATTTAGCTAATAAAGCCCTACAGCTTTAGATTCTGAATACCATTACATGTTATTTCCTAACTGTTTAATTATAAATGCTTTTTTTTTGTATTTTTTTTTTTTTTACATACACATCCTTTTAATATTTGAAAATAAGTAATGGATTATGTTTCTATTTAATTTTAAGGATGAACTTCTCAGTAAGAAGAAAAGAGAAAAGAAGAAAAAGGCTGGTGGGAAAACAATAGATGAAGTGAAATTTAGTCTTCTGGAGAAAAATGAGAGGTGCGTTTATTTTGTGATTATTAGAATTTATTTAATATTGTTTTAAAATCTCAAATAAAAAATACATAGAATATCATATTACTGTTTCTCCTATAACTGAGAGTTTCCCTTTTCCCCCCTTCAAATTAAAGCTTTTATTGAGGAATGAGAGGTAATCATATACATGACAGAATTTCCATGCAAGTTATGGACACGCAGGTCCATGATCTGCCAACGTATTGATACATGTCAAAAAGGAAACTGTTTCATTTTTATAATATATTTATAACTGGCATAATATTTGGTGTCCAATCATCTCCCGCATCATTACAAACATTATATGGGCAAGCAAGACCAATCTTCAGGTTTAAGATCCATGCTGTGAATCCAGGCAGAGAATATTGCTGTATGCCTTCACAAATGCAATCACAAGTTCATGCTTACTCTGCAAAAGTACTAACATGGGCAGCAGTGCTTCTCCGTGCAACAGGTGTGCAGGAAGTGGTGCCTGGGCTCCACAAATAAAGCTAAAAATTACACACACATTAGAAAATTAAAAATATAAAACTGTAGTGGTTATGGTCATCTCTACACCGCATGAGATTATCGTGCAGTGCGTTTTTCTTTATATATTTTGCTCAATTTGAGTTGTGTTGGAAACCGTCAAAAGTTGCACTATATCTCTTCAAGGAACACTATAGCATAAGGAATTTAAATGTGTATTCCTAGCATTATAGTGTCCTAGTCACGGTTTAGGTGACCGTCCGCCCCAGTAAGAAGAAAACCAGAAACAGTGGCCGTGGGTTGACTTTCTCCAGATTTCCAATTAAAAAAACACCCCCACACACAACCTGAGGTTCTGGTGTACTGACTCATGCTTTCCTTTTGCATAGAGATAGTTGGCAAATGATGTCTTCTCACGGATTGTGGGTAGGGAATGTTGTAGCAATGTCTGGTTACACGTTGTATATTGTTCTTTTGCATGAATTCTTCTGAATGATGTGACTTGTATTCTCTACTCCTCATATGTTTTACGTTTGTTCTGGTTTGTTTAAGTGTTTACACATTTCCTACCCATATGGTTTGATATGCTATGTTTTTGTACACAGCCTTTTATACCACTTGCTAGTGTTCTAAAAGCTACCTCTTATTGTAAGTAACTTGTGGATTGAGTGGTGCATTCAACCGAATAGCCTCCGCATTCAGGGACTCACAGGGAGGAGCTATGCGAGGTCGAAACATAGCACCTCATTGGCTCGCAGCTGTAGTTTCCGCATGCGGAAGACGGCGTACAGTGACTGAAAGAATTGAAAATTTAAAGTTATTTTTAATATTGGTAAATTACAAGACCGATATTGATTATGAGAAATATGCTGAATATCAGCTCTAATAATCAGGAGAACTCATGATCGGTTTATCTTTACTTTTACACATCAAAAATAAATGTGTGTATCTTTTTGACATATTTAGCAATGAAATACTTTATGACCCAGCATAATTTAAATGTGCCACATTCAACGCAATAAATGGTTCTTCTGTTTATTGTAAAACCATGATAAGGGGTTATCACAGTAAAGATTTTTTGGCTGGAAGTGTTTTGACCATCATAAATAAAGGATTTGTAAAATTACATTAAAAACCAAAAAACAAAGGATGACATTGTTCTCGTGTTTGACATGTAGACTGTGTAGCTCAGATCTAAATGTATGGTAGATAATGGCATTCAGAGTCGTGAAAGATAAAACCATTTTTCCTATTGACTTTTTCGAAGAATTAAAGCATTTTTAAATAGTTCACCCAGCAGGGGCAGGAACTGGATCAATGGAAAAGGGAGATCAGAAGCGGTTCTGCCTGTTTTCTATTCTTGTGACATCAGTGAGTAATTCTCCACTGAACTGTTGATGACATTAATGTTTTTTGCCTTGTTTATTTATTTATATTTTTATTTAAGGTATTGGCTTGTTTGTTCTGCTTCCCAAACTAGTTATTTAAGCATTGATTTATTAGTCACTCCAGTGTTGCTGAACAGAATTTGTAGAGACAGGGATGTTGGATATTTTCAATATCCTTTTTCTTTGTGTATACAGAATGCATTTAAAAGTAAAAAAAACAAAAATAGACTGTTACCTCTCCAGATTGCTTGGTGTTTTCAGCCAATCCTGGTCATCTCATTGTTTTCAGTGGCTTTTTTATGCCTATTGCATACATCTCTGCATACTTTGGATCCATGGGTTATGAAATTGTAGTTGCTTCCTGTTGGGTACTATAAAGTTTACCTCAAATGCTGTCTTTAGCACCTTAATTCAATAGAGAAGGTAATAAAGTAACTACGAGTGCTCAAGCAATGCTTGGTGTATGGGCAGACTTGCGCGACTGCCCAACCCAGCAGCCTGTCATCTTGGCATGCATGCGCCCTGGAATGACATTCAGCTTTGTGGGTAGGAATGTGGTCCATGAGGCTAATTGCATTCTGGACACACTACATGCTGAGAACTATCCCAACTAGCTAATATCAGTGTGTCTAACTGTTGTGCCACTCTTTCCTTGGGAGATCCCATGCATATATCGCTTAAGTTATTTATTTATATTATTTATTTATTACTGATATTTATAACTGGTACGACATGCATGCAACAATACAATTCTTGTGTTGGTCAGGTGTTTCCTATAATGTCACAGAATGGGAAAAATGTTTATTGGTCAAGCAATGGAAGACTGCAGTCAAAGGCTTTTTTGTTTTTTTTTGTCATACTCCTTGAAAGTAGTACTAAAGGGATAACAGTAAATATTTGAAGACCTTACAGAAATATAAGTAATCCATATTGTGTTAACTCCTCATGGAGTTTAATGGAAGCCATTTTAATGGTCTGATTAAAAGTCTGATTCGGAGCAAATTATTTTAATGTTTGCACCAATCAGAGGCATTGCTAAGGCAGGAGCCCCGATGAAGTTCCTTAAAAGCAAAATATTCACACAATCATTCCTACGACTTCATGGATACTACCCGAATGCATTCTGACCGCATTGTAAGCAAGGGATGTGCCATCAAATCTCCATGTGCCCCCAGTCTAATAACAAAATAAATTCTATTAAGCCAGCATTCTGAATACCTGATTATCTTTTTCTGTTAATGTGTGTGACAGAAATAGCTACTTTCCTGCTGAGACTAAAAGAAGGGGAAAAAAAAAAGGTAGTAAGTCTTTTAATTTTATCTGTTTTTTTTCTTCTATTTTTAGCAGTGAGAATATTGGCATTTTTCTGCGATGTGATATTTATTAAATACTTTACAAAAGTTTTTATCTTTACTGTCGTATCATGTCCTAAAATCAACTATAAGCTTTCTGGAATTTTTTTTTTTTTTTAAAGTACAGCAATATAAAGCATATTAAAAGGACACTGTCATGACATAACCCACTTTATTGCCGGTCTGTGTGATTATCTCATATTTTATCTCATGTACATGTATATAGTGTGGGCTTGTGACCTGATGAATTGCACCAGAGCTGCAATGTGTTTTGGTTAAAATGCAATGGAAGCAATAGAGCTTTTTAATGTTTTAAAGCAGAGATACAAAACTGTCACTAGTTTTCATTTTCTAATTTTTATAGCTTTGATCTGCCTTGTAAATGAAATGAAAACCAATGTACGCAGGATCACAGACACAAATGTGGCATTATTAAAGAAATCCATGAGTAAGCATTACAGTGAGGGAGAAATTATATGATCCCCTGCTGATTTTGAACGTTTGCCCACTGACAAATGATCAGTATATCATTTTAATGTAATGTATTTTAACAGTGAGAGACAGAATAACCAGAAAAAGGCATGTCAAAAAAAGTATAAATTGATTTGCATGTCAATAAGTGAAATAAGTACTTTTCCCCCCTCACTGTATGCATAAACCTGAGCATTATGAAGGATGTTTTTACGTACCTTTGCAGCACTTCTTGTCCACACTAGGAATCTCAGTAGCAGTTTTGGTGTATAGATCATGCCTCTGCAATCTCACTGCTCAATTATCTGCCATGTAAGAGTTTACCACTTAAAGACCACATGACGGTCAATGTCGTCATGCAGTGTATTTGTTTAATGCCCAGTGACGGCATAGACAGTCACAATTAAAAGCACAAGTAGGGGTTAAATCCCTGCTGGTACCAAAAAAATACCTGGGGGCCTTCTCTTTCAGCTGGTGCCACAGTTAGTGGCCAAAAACGGACAGGAGGCCTATGAGCTGCAATCGTGCTATTACAGTAAATTTAAAATTGCTTTTAGCCAGCCCCCGAGGGTCTTCCTCTCATTCTGTTGTCACACTGTACTCTGCAAGCCCTCTATACTGTGTGATCTAGGAAGTTCATCTGCTGATGTCCGTACTGACCCTTAAAAGCTGGGATTGAGACTGGAATTATAGATAGGATTATGGGTTTAATTATGAGTTGGAGTAGTGTGGGATTATAGGAAGAATTATGGATTGGATTAAGGGTTGCTCTAAAGGTAGGATTAGGGAAAAAGATATACATGCGGGGTATCGTTGTACGTGAGAACAGTAGCATAATATGTGGTCTTTGTAGTAGTGGGACATGCATGGTCTATAAATTACCCCAAAATAAAACGTGTGAGGAAATAAAAGCACAAACAACTAATTTGACCTAGGTTTGTGATGAAATGGTTAAATAAAAAGTGTCAAAATGATCCTATCTTGTGATTATGATTACATAGCTTGTGGTATGTACTCTCTACTCCTATATACTTTTGTGTAGCGGTGTTGGATTCAGTGAATACCATTAAAGTTGTAATCTCAGCATGGCAAATTTTGCAAAGTTTTAGCTTTAAAACTGTAATTCATTACAGTATTTCCGTTATAACTTTTTCAAAATTAATATAAAATCAAAGACATATTGTGCATTTTAATAATCAGAACTAATTAGTGAATCTTTTTTGAGTTTGTTTTCTTTATATAGGGTATCAAGAAAATCCCTAATTTAAAAATTATATATAATACAGTTGCAAGAAAAAGTATGTGAACCCTTTGGAATGATAAGGATTTCTGCACAAATTGGTCATAAAATGTGATCTGATCATCATCTAAGTCACAATAGACAATCACAGTCATGCTTAAACTAATAACACACAAAGAATGAAATGTTGCCATGTTTTTATTTAACACACCATGTAAACATTCACAGTGCAGGTGGAAAATGTATGTGAACCCCTAGACTATATGTGCTAATTGGAGTGAGATGTCAGCCAACTGGAGTCCAATCAATGAGATGAGATTGGAGGTGTTGGTTACAGCTGCCCTGCCCTATAAAAAACACACACCAGTTCTGGGTTTGCTTTTCACAAGAAGCATTGCCTGATGTGAATGATGCCTTGCACAAAAAAGCTCTCAGAAGACCTACGATTAAGAATTGTTGCCTTGCATAAAGCTGGAAAGGGTTATAAAAGTATTTCCTTGCTGTTCATCAGTCCACTGTAAGACAAATTGTCTATAAATTGAGAAAGTTCAGCACTGCTGCTACTCTCCCTAGGAGTGGCCGTCCTGTAAAGATGACTGCAAGAGCACAGCACAGACTGCTCAATGAGGTGAAGAAGAATCCTAGAGTGTCAGCTAAAGACTTACAGAAGTCACTGGCAAATGCTAACATCCCTGTTAGCGAATCTACAATACGTAAAACACTAAACAAGAATGGATTTCATGGGAGGATACCACAGAGGAAGCCACTGCTGTCCAAACAAAACATTGCTGCACGTTTACAGTTTGCACAAGAGCACCTGGATGTTCCACAGCAGTACTGGCAAAATATTCTGTGGACAGATGAAACTAAAGTTGAGTTGTTTGGAAGAAACACACAACAATATGTGTGGCAAAAAAGAGGCACATCACACCAACATCAAAACCTCATCCCAACTGTAAAGTATGGTGGTGGGGGCATCATGGTTTGGGGCTGCTTTGCTGTGTCAGGGCCTGGACGGATTGCTATCATCGAAGGAAAAATGAATTCCCAAGCTTATCAAGACATTTTGCAGGAGAACTTAAGGCCATCTGTCTACCAGCTGAAGCTCAACAGAAGATGAGTGTTGCAACAGGACAATGACCCAAAGCATAGAAGTAAATCAACAACAGAATGGCTTAAACAGAAGAAAATACACCTTCTGAAGTGGTCCAGTCAGAGTCCTGACCTCAACCCAATTGTGATGCTGTGGCATGACCTCAAGGAAGCTATTCACACCAGATATCCCAAGAATATTGCTGAACTGAAACAGTTCTGTAAAGAGGAATGGTCAAGAATTACTCCTGACCGTTGTGCACGTCTGATCTGCAACTACAGGAGCCTATCCAAGGAGAAACGCGTTAAGTGTATTGTTTATAACTTTTTTATCACTATTTTATTATAAATTGTATTTTTTATTATATTTTTTAACATTAAAGTACTTTTTTAATTGGACCATACTTTGCTGCTGTTGGATTGTTTGGAGCTATATCCCTGGTGGGGATCATACCACCCAAGCGCTTTGGATTGAGCAAACCGGAACTTGCTCATTAGCATGTGAGTAGGCTTAAATTATTTATTTCTGCTTACACTCCTTTTTTACGGTGTACATTATTGTGGTTCTGTTTGTTTATCTCCAAATATACACGGAGGGAAGAACTTGCTTTTACACCTGTATCCTTGAGTGGGGATCATACCACTTCAAGCGCTATCAGTGGAGCCAGGTTTTACGGCTCCATTACACGTGAGTGCACATTTTATAGTCTTTACCTACCCTTGCTTCCATAGCTCTACATACTTCACCATATACGATTTTTATTAGTTTGTTTTTTATGAGGATACCCCCTACCACATCTATAACTTGAAGAATTGCCTCTGCACTTGATCTATAGGCGGGGATTATTCCGCCCAGGCGCATACACTGGAGCTGTATTGAAGCTCCAGGAAAGTGTGAGTGCACATCTTTTATTTTATTTATTACCACTACAGTTTTAAATACTACACTATTATTTATTCTCTGGTTCTCTTCACATATACCTTGTCAAGGATTACTGAAGCGCTGCACCTACCCCCCTGTTTTTACAGGAAACGTTTGGTTGAAGTTATTGCTGCCAAAGGAGGTTCAACCAGTTATTAAATCCAAGGGTTCACATACTTTTTCCACCTGCACTGTGAATGTTTACTTGGTGTGTTAAATAAAAACATGGCAACATTTCATTCTTTGTGTGTTATTAGTTTAAGCATGACTGTGATTGTCTATTGTGACTTAGATGATTATCAGATCACATTTTATGACCAATTTGTGCAGAAATCCATATCATTCCAAAGGGTTCACATACTTTTTTCTTGCAACTGTATGTAGAGTGCACTAAAACAGAAAGGGGAACGACCTGTGATAGAATGAATGCTTGGCAAAAAGGCCTTCGTTATAAAAGTGTTGCATGAACATCTCAAAAAAAGCCTTGTTCTTTAAGGGTTTAATGTACAATTACTGTTTATGCATTCCTAGCCACACTCTCCCCTGACTGCAACTGACAAAGCCTGCATGCAAATAAATAAATAACAAAAATAGTTTCATTTTCAACGAGACATTAACTTGATTTAGAAGTTTTTATTTCTTGCTCTGTAAATTCAACAAACAAGGAAACCATACAATATCTTAAAATCCTGGACTATATATCAGGTCTTACTGCCCTAGACATAATAATTCAGAGTGTTTCACACTTCAAATCGCATGTATACCACGCTTTGTATTTCTATGTAACTGCCTACATCTTGTTATTTTCATGTTCTTAACTATAAAATTGTGCTGTATAATAAGCCACATGTTGAACTGATGACAAACCGCTTGCAGCAGCTGTTGTGGCGCTGTACGCTTTGCTGTTACTCCATACACGAATAAAAATAAAGAATTAAAAAAAAAAAAAATCCTGGACTATACAGGTTGTATTGGCTTTAGTTATGCAAATTACATCCATTTCTTTTCGAATTACTGTAACTCTGTACCCACACTTTTTTTTTTTTCTTCTTCAATAACTGGTACAATGTCAAGTACTCCAATTTCAATGTACAATTCTATCTAACGAACTAGTCTAACATCTACATCTCAAGACTGTATTCAATTGTGTGAACCTTGTACCGACTTGGATCACAAATCATTAGTTTTCTATAGAGTGAAGTTGCCACTATACAAGTAAAACTGGCCTTGCAGGGTTAAGTCCTCCCCTAGTGGCTGTCTATTAGACAGCCACTAGAGGGAACTTCCAGGTTTTCTGTGCTTGAGCGTCGCTGGACGTCCTCACGCTGTGTGAGGACCTCCAGCGTCGCTCTATTCCCCATAGGGAAGCATTGAAATTCATTTTCAATGCTTTCATATGAGGCGGGATCAGTCTCGCCCACCGGCCGACGTAAGCAGAAGGAGGAGCGGTGGGGGAGGAGGAAGCAGCGACGTGGGACATGTTGCTGCCCCTGGTAAGTCACTGAAGGGGTTTTCACCCCTTCAGTAACCGGGGATTGGGGGGGGAAGGGAGAGGAAACCTCCAGTGCCAGGAAAACGAATCGTTTTCCTGGCACTGGAGTTTCCCTTTAAGTTTCATATTGTGAAAAACCACTGGGTCGCAATCAACTGTACGGGCACCTTACCACTTGTGCATAGAGTGTAGTATGCTAGTGAGCGGACAAGACATTGTATGTGTCAGTGATTAGTAGAGAGTGGTTGGGTAAGTAGCTCTCTATATTAGCTGTCATGTGGAGTACTCGTGATGCTATTAGGCGCTAGACAGAAAAGAAAAGTGCTAGTATGGCATAAAATAAAAGCTTGTGCCTTATCATGGGTCTGGAATGTATGCAGTGCCTAAATAGCTGGTATTAATGATAGCCAGGAGTCAACCAACCCCACATATGGGCCATTGCAGGAAGGTAGTCTCATTAACTGATCTACTTTGCACCCAAACACCATGATAGGGATGTAGCTTGGTTATGTGCAGGAGTACAGAGTCCGGTCCACAGTGCCACAACCCAACACCTTCTCCAGTTCGGGTCTTGATGAGCTCTGTTGCCCCATTTCCCGGGTTTGCATCATTCCAGGTGGGTAGATAAGAGACCTGCGGGGACTCCAGAGCGCGAGGAACCGTGTAGGTAGGTGGTCGGTGAGGTGAACGTAGATCCACATGGACCCTCCTTCCAGATTTAGGCTTGTATGCCGCAGTGATTTGCAGGGTCGGTGGTGTGAAGGCCGCGGCTTGGGCAGGTTGTCTGTTGTTGATCCTCTGCCAGAATGCTTGGAGGATCGCGTCAAATTTTGCATCGAAGGTTTCCCTCCATGACTGGCCTGCTGGGCTTTTTTGGTCGTGGGGCTGCTGCCGTGCAGTGGCCATTTTAAGCACACCACACAGTCTAGTAGTACTCAGCAAGGAGTGGTGCCCGTGTTGCAGACAGGTAAGAGCTCCCCGTGGGGACTGGGATGACCCCCACCGGTCCAGAGGAGGGGGTGGCGGGGCTTCAAAGCTCTGGGGCTGCAGTGATGTTCGCACTTCAAGGCGGGAGATCGGCCGCCTCTCTCCACCTTCAGGCTGCTAGTCACACTAGGCCACAGTGCTGGACAGGGTTTTCTTCAGACAGATCGATTTTATTCAGGCTGGAGCTGATCCACCACCTGTAGTATCGGTTTGCTTCGAGTGTCTAACTTAGTTTGTCCAGGATGAAAGCCTCATATTCTGTAGTTTGGCTCGAATTTTGCAGGAGCTAGTTGAAGACACGTCCGGCCATCTTGGACGTCAGGCCCCGCCCCCCAAGCTAAAGTTTTTTTTAGTGGTTATAGTGTCCCTTTAAATGGGGTGGGACAATGAGAAATCCAGAAAAGTGACAGTCCTACTTTCAGGATAATTTTAGGTTCATTTAGAATGAAATACTGTAGCCAGTAAAGAGTGCATTCCAAATATGTCCTGTGGTCTAGCTTCCCTTATTAAAGGAACACTATAGTTACCTAAATTACTTTAGCTAAATAAAGCAGTTTTAGTGTATAGATTATTCCCCTGCAATTTCACTGCTCAATTCACTGTCATTTAGGAGTTAAATCACTTTGTTTCTGTTTACGCAGCCCTAGCTACACCTCCCCTGGCTATGATTGACAGAGCCTGCATGAAAAAAAAAAAAACTGGTTTCACTTTCAAGCAGATGTAAATTTACCTTAAATAACTGTATCTCAATCTCTAAACTTTAATCACATACAGGAGGCTCTTGCAGGGTCTAGCAAGCTATTAACATAGAAGGGGATAAGAAAATCTGAATTAAACAGAACTTGCAATAAAGAAAGCCTAAATAGGGCTCTCTTTACAGGAAGTGTTTATGGAAGGCTGTGCAAGTCACATGCAGGGAGGAGTGACTAGGGTTCATAAACAAAGGGATTTAACTCCTAATTGGCAGAGGATTGAGCAGTGAGGCTGCAGGGGCATGTTCTATACACCAAAACTGCTTCATTAAGCTAAAGTTGTTCAGGTGACTATAGTGTCCCTTTAACTAATTTCATGATAAAAGGCTGAGACGTCTCTTGGATCGGATCTGTGGGTTAAACAGCTGCAGCTAGAGTACTAACCAACACTATTTTTTGTGCCACATTAACTTAGTATTGTGTGTGTTCTCCCAAGTTTGGTGATGCAGCAGACCATGGTGAATGTGAATTCCTTTATGACTGGGGAGTAGCACAAATGTCACCTGTGATTGTTTTTTGTTTTGTTTTGTATTGGGTTTTTTCTTTGTGTGTGTGTTGTGATAGGGGCTATCACACCTGGACCTCTATACTGAGCAGGTGGCTGTACCCAGGTGGTTTCAACATTTTATGAACTAGATTGATAGGTTGTTTTGAGAGGCTGAAATCCACTAATTAACCTTACAGTATATGGGCACTAGTAATTAAAACATTTTTGTTTTGCTTACCACTTGCTGTTAACACCTTAGTGACGTTAGGGTGTGCTATGCTGTCCTTCAAAGGCATAGAACGCCCCACAATTGGGCCCTCCCACAAGCAAGTATGCTCTCTTCCCTCTGCAGCAAATCCCGCCCATCCACGTTATGTGATTGCGATGACACTGTGATAATATAACTCGAATCTGCCGATTAGAAAATTGCCTGCAGGGGGACTTCCTAAGTTGCCAGACACATCCCCAAACAAATAAATAATAAAATAACATAATTATGGGAAAAATAGTGTATAAATATACACTGAGAATTAAATGATATATTATTATTATATAGTATTATTCTAAATTGTTAATGATATATATGTAATTTAATTCTAAGTGTATTTTGATATATATCTATTTTATATATAAAAAAATAGAATTTTATTATATTATATATAGGTTATATTTATGTATTATTTTTACATAATTATTTAATTTTTTAATTTTATATTTAGTTTGCTGCCTGACAATCCAGTAAGAAGGTTCAGAGAATTTGCAGGTTTGGGACAGGATTATGGGATAATGTATACATGTTGAGGTATCATTGTTTTCAAGAACAGTAGCAGAATACAATTAAAGGGTGTTTACAGTAGTAGTTTGTGAAATCTTAAATTAAATTCGTCCTACTGTTTTTCTGCCTTGGCTATTTTTGCTCAAAATGTGCGTTTTTGTTATTGGTGCTCACAATTGCCCTGTTTGGTGAATAAACAGGGGGTTATGACAATGTCTTAACTAGGGATGCACCAAAATGTATTTAAAAACAAATATTTGTTAGTTTTGTAGTGCATAGTTTAACAGACATGCTTGCATTAACAATTTAGATGATTACATATCACAATGAAAGAGAGTCATGATAACATGAAAAGTCAAGAATACTGCACTTGGGACAGGGGAGGTGGGAAGAACACTATGGGACAGGGGAGGCGGGGGGGAGAAGAACACTATGGGACAGGGGAGGGGGGGGAAGAACACTATGGGACAGGGGAGGGGGGGGAAGAACACTATGGGACAGGGGAGGGGGGGGAAGAACACTATGGGACAGGGGAGGGGGGGGAAGAACACTATGGGACAGGGGAGGGGGGGGGAAGAACACTATGGGACAGGGGAGGGGGGGAAGAACACTATGGGACAGGGGAGGGGGGGGGAAGAACACTATGGGACAGGGGAGGGGGGGGAAGAACACTATGGGACAGGGGAGGGGGGGGGGAAGAACACTATGGGACAGGGGAGGGGGGGGGAAGAACACTATGGGACAGGGGAGGGGGGGGAAGAACACTATGGGACAGGGGAGGGGGGGGAAGAACACTATGGGACAGGGGAGGGGGGGGGAAGAACACTATGGGACAGGGGAGGGGGGGGAAGAACACTATGGGACAGGGGAGGGGGGGGAAGAACACTATGGGACAGGGGAGGGGGGGGAAGAACACTATGGGACAGGGGAGGGGGGGGAAGAACACTATGGGACAGGGGATGGGGGGGAAGAACACTATGGGACAGGGGAGGGGGGGAAGAACACTATGGGACAGGGGAGGGGGGGGAAGAACACTATGGGACAGGGGAGGGGGGGGAAGAACACTATGGGACAGGGGAGGGGGGGGAAGAACACTATGGGACAGGGGAGGGGGGGGGAAGAACACTATGGGACAGGGGAGGGGGGGGGAAGAACACTATGGGACAGGGGAGGGGGGGGAAGAACACTATGGGACAGGGGAGGGGGGGGAAGAACACTATGGGACAGGGGAGGGGGGGGGAAGAACACTATGGGACAGGGGAGGGGGGGGGAAGAACACTATGGGACAGGGGAGGGGGGGGAAGAACACTATGGGACAGGGGAGGGGGGGGAAGAACACTATGGGACAGGGGAGGGGGGGGAAGAACACTATGGGACAGGGGAGGGGGGGGAAGAACACTATGGGACAGGGGAGGGGGGGGAGAACACTATGGGACAGGGGAGGGGGGGGGAGAACACTATGGGACAGGGGAGGGGGGGGAGAACACTATGGGACAGGGGAGGGGGGGAAGAACACTATGGGACAGGGGAGGGGGGGGGAAGAACACTATGGGACAGGGGAGGGGGGGGAAGAACACTATGGGACAGGGGAGGGGGGGGAAGAACACTATGGGACAGGGGAGGGGGGGGAAGAACACTATGGGACAGGGGAGGGGGGGGAAGAACACTATGGGACAGGGGAGGGGGGGAAGAACACTATGGGACAGGGGAGGGGGGGAAAGAACACTATGGGACAGGGGAGGGGGGAAAGAACACTATGGGACAGGGGAGGGGGGGAAAGAACACTATGGGACAGGGGAGGGGGGGAAAGAACACTATGGGACAGGGGAGGGGGGGAAAGAACACTATGGGACAGGGGAGGGGGGGAAAGAACACTATGGGACAGGGGAGGGGGGGAAAGAACACTATGGGACAGGGGAGGGGGGGAAAGAACACTATGGGACAGGGGAGGGGGGGAAAGAACACTATGGGACAGGGGAGGGGGGGAAAGAACACTATGGGACAGGGGAGGGGGGGAAAGAACACTATGGGACAGGGGAGGGGGGGAAAGAACACTATGGGACAGGGGAGGGGGGGAAAGAACACTATGGGACAGGGGAGGGGGGGAAAGAACACTATGGGACAGGGGAGGGGGGGAAAGAACACTATGGGACAGGGGAGGGGGGGAAAGAACACTATGGGACAGGGGAGGGGGGAAAGAACACCAGGGGAGGGGGGGAAAGAACACTATGGGACAGGGGAGGGGGGGGAAAGAACACTATGGGACAGGGGAGGGGGGGGAAAGAACACTATGGGACAGGGGAGGGGGGGAGAACACTATGGGGGAGGGGGGGAGAACACTATGGGGGAGGGGGGGAGAACACTATGGGGGGGGGGGAGAACACTATGGGGGAGGGGGGGGGAGAACACTATGGGACAGGGGAGGGGGGGGAGAACACTATGGGACAGGGGAGGGGGGGAGAACACTATGGGACAGGGGAGGGGGGGGGGGAGAACACTAAAGGGGGTAAGAGAAACATTAAGTGGGGGGGACTTAAAGAGAAGGGAAGTTTTTCATATTTGATTAAATTCATTAAAAACTCTAATATTAATAAAATTATAGAAAAAAAAGTCATCCTGAATTTTCGGTTTCGGCCCCACATTTTCTTTTCTGTGCATACCTAGTCTTAACTGACATCGATTGACACAATAACTTTCCTCTCTTATTTTTGAGTGTGTTCACAGTTAGTAAGGCCATCGTGACGGCTAGCAGGCCAAGGCCAGTTTTACTTGTAAAGTGACAACTTCACTCTATAGAAAACTAATGATTTGTGATCCAAGTCGGTACAAGGTTCACACAATTGAATACAGTCTTGAGATGTAGATGTTAGACTAGTTCGTTAGATAGAATTGTACATTGAAATTGGAGTACTTGACATTGTACCAGTTATTGAAGAAAAAACAAAAAGTGTGGGTACAGAGTTATAGTAATTGGAAAAGAAATGGATGTAATTTGCATAACTAAAGCCAATACAACCTGTATAGTCTGGGATTTTAAGTTATTGTATGGTTTCCTTGGAATGTACTGTTCACGTACAAAATGATGGTAAAGAAAAGTGAATAGGGAGTGCTTGATAATTATAACAATATTGTGATGAGTGCAGTAAACACAATAAGTGCTTTGTATAGACTGCAATACAGTGACAAAGTTCTAAAGTGGAGCATTATGAAAGGAAATTCCATTAAGTCTCATAATAAGTGTTCATTTTCAACTTTGCCCTCATATTGCACTTTATAAATAATCTAAAACAGGTCTTTTGTATCAAATAAAATATATATATTGTAAAGTTCTAAAGCAATCAGACATGTTGTAAGTTCTTTACATTTCTAATGTTGTCCTAGAATTATTCAATGTACGTTATCACCAATGTATTAACCTACTCACCATAAGTGTTGAGCTACGTTAAAAAACTAATTGAACAGATAAAAAAACTTTACATCAACTATAAGACTACTGCAAATAAATACTTTACACAATACAACATTAAAAATGCACAAATAAACAAGGTTTGTGATGAAACCTGTTTAGAATCTAACTTTTTAGAAGTGTTCAGTTTAGCGGAGGAGGTGGTATAACATAATTTTATATCCTGGTAAAATACTTTATCATTTTTATTTATTTTTAAAGCTTAATTATATCCTGGTAAAATACTTTATACATTTTATTTATTTTTAAAGCTTAATTGCCATATGAAAAAATACAGAAGCAAATATGTAATGCAGTATTGTACGCAGTACTGGAGACCATATCTTCAGAAGGATATTGATACCTTAGAGAGAGTTCAGAGAAGGGCTACTAAACTGGTTAATGGATTGCAGGATAAAACTTACCAGGAAAGGTTAAAGGATCTGAACAGGTATAGCTTGGAGGAAAGACGAGACAGGGGGGATATGATAGAAACATTTAAATACATAAAGGGAATCAACACAGGAAAGGAGGAGACTATATTTAAAAGAAGAAAAACTACCACAACAAGAGGACATAGTCTTAAATTAGAGGGACAAAGGTTTAAAAATAATATCAGGAAGTATTACTTTACTGAGGGGGTTGTGGATGCATGGAATAGCCTTCCAGATGAAGTGGTAGAGGTTAACACAGTAAAGGAGTTTAAGCATGCGTGGGATAGGCATAAGGCTATCCTAACTATAAGATAAGGCCAGAGACTAATGAAAGTATTTAGAAAATTGGGCAGACTAGATGGGCCGAATGGATCTTATCTGCCATCACATTCTAAGTTTCTATGCAAGTAATATAGCAGGCAGCATATTTTCATACAATGAATAAGTCAGAGAGCTCAAAACAATATTTACGTTGAAACAAAATGTACCAACTTGGGGTCAAAAATAATTATTTTGGAGCTAACATCATACATGGAGCCCCGTGTGGTATGGTGCGCTCCTTCTGTAAAGTCTTCAAAGCACCATGAACGATTGAGGTATGTCACATACATACGAATAGCTGCAGTGGTCTATAATTAAAATGTTCCTTATTCCGTGGTCCTGTAGATTTAAAGATGCACACAAACCTTGGGTACAGGTTATAGGCAAAGCAGTATTTTATGTGTAAAAAGTAGAGGGATAGATAGAGGGTAAATGAGAGAATGGGGTACTCTTAAGAATTGCTCAGTTTTACTTTGTGAGAGTGTTTGCAAATTGTATTGAGTAGCTACAGAGTCAATGCAAACAACAAATGCGACAGGGGCACTCCTGCATGGTGCTTTTATCCAATTGGAAGTGTCTTAGGTTTTGCATCCCTGTACATGCCCATTGCATCACATGCACCCAAAAAAGAATGTGCAACCTTTCCCTGGTAAACATCAGGGACATTAAATTATCTATCCCCATTCATTCTGCAGATTTTCTATGTAAACCACTATGTACAGTCCATCAGTAGCTCTTAGATGTGATGTGGTGACTGCTGATTAGAAGCTTTCTGACTCAGTTTGCAGGTGCAGAAATTAGCTGGGTAATTTTTGGTTGGGGGAAGGGGGCTGGCAGAGAGCGCTTACCTCTCCTGCAGCTCCTGTCAGCTCCCTTCTCCTCTGCGCCGGTCCGGTCAGCACCTCTGTCAGCTCCCAGTGTAAGTCTCGCGAGAGCCGCACTATGACCCAGCGGCTCTCGCGAGACTTACACTGGGAGCTGACAGAGGTGCTGACCGGACCGGCGCGGAGGAGAAGGGAGCTGCAGGAGCGCTGCAGCGCTCGCTGCCAGCCCCCAGTCTGTATTATGGCAATGTAAATTGACATAATACAGACAGTGACTCGAGTATAAGCCAAAAAATGTGCTGAAAAACTCTGCTTATACTCAAGTATATACGGTATTTCCAAACAGCGAGAGAACAAAGGGCAAAAGTAAAAAAAAAAAAAAAAAAAAGTAAATATTAACTTTAGCCACTACAACTTTTGTTATTAGGGTACTCATAAAGAACTGTCAGAAGACTTCTCTGAAGGTTTAAGCACACCGGATAGCATCCCTGCTCAGCCAATTGCAGGCATGAGTGATGCAGTCTGGTCCTGTAGATTTTCTTGGACCCAGAATGGTTAATCAGCGACTTGCTCATGGACTTCTGCCTCAGGTAGACTCCTGGCGTTATGCCACTCCCTACAGAGTTGTGGGATGGATGTGACTTGTTTGGATGCTAAGGAGAATTTCATTTCGACGGTCAAGTTGGAAGGCCCAGGCAGCACCAGGCATCAAGACCTTGGATCTCCCACTTCTAAACACCACAATCTTAACTGAGTGGCCCCCGACAAAGTTAACTTAATTAAGCCTGAGCAGATCCTTGATGGGTTTTCAAGCTCTGTGCCGATGTAGCATTGTGAGAATGATATCTTGGAACAGTTGCAGTTCCTTCCCTGGATGGTGTTGGCATCCTTTCATGTCCGCCATCTTGGTGAGTTTGACTCTGGGACCACAAGGCCACAAATCTGTTTGTCATTTTCCATGCTGGTTTTCAAGGGGTCAGCTGAAGTTGCATTTAAAGGGCGGCACTTGAAGACTTTTTCAGCATTGTATGCAGCTGGCAGGTGTGTCTTTCTCTGTAACGGCAGAGGAGCTCAGAACTCAAGCAGCCATTTGAGTTGAAGGTCAAGTCACGCCACCGGTATAGAATCTTTTTATGAAGTATGCAAAGACTGAAAGTGAAGAATCAACTATTTTTGTGTTACACAGAAATATTCTTTATTTGTAAATATCTACAGGTATCTATTTTTTCCCACTGAAAAATTACAATAACGATTATTTATATTGTGCAATGTATTCTGCAGTGCTAGACCAGATTTGGCCAGGTGTTGCAATTATTTTATACTTTTGCCCATATGTATTTCATTTTGAGTGTATTGTTTCTTCCTTTTATTATCTGTTGATGATTTTTTTTTTTTTTATTTATTTATTTATTTATTTTTTACATTAAGCAATCTGTTTCATTGCAGGGTCTCAGAGAAGCCGCAATGGCGTGATTTGCTCCCTTTCAAAGTAGGAATCTGGTTTTATCTCACGGTCAGATCACTGCCTCAGCTATTTCAGGTAAGTACTATACTTGACTTTAAGGCAAACATTTGCTTTTGCTTTTAACCCTGTTATTGGACATCTGCTTTTTATTGCATAGAGGTGGCCATTCACTAATACCAGGCATTTCAGCTATAATATTTAAGCATGTGCATGTTTAATAAAATACATAAGTTCCCTTTCAAGTGGGCCCTGGGTTCTTCCTTGTTCTCTGATTACGTCTGTTTAAAAATTAAGGAAACAAATGTTTTGTCTGGACAGAGAGTCTTAGTTATTAGAATTACTTGCTCTAACGTAATATACACGTGTATAAACTGCTTAAGCATGTGATGGCGATTGGGGAAACACCTCCCTTAAAAGTTCAAAGCCCAAACTAGTTTATTAACAAACACTTGGAGGACACGTTCCAGCAAGGTTGAACGTGATGAACACATGTCTCTTTTCAGCCATGTAACTATGTAACAAGTGTTTGCTATTTATATTCTAATAAAGGTTAGTCTAAGCACCAAAATCACTTCATCTTAATGAAGTTGTATGGTGCGAAGATCATGCTCTGCTTTCCTTTTTTTTCACTCCCCACTTCACTAACTGTTGTCAGTCACACAACCACCAGGGGCCTCTGTTTCTAGAGGTTTCACAATGGAATCATTTGTAGACAAACACTGCATTGGTGGATAGTGGCAATAGCCATGCATGCGCAGTGTGTTCATAATTCTTCTCATAGATAATATTTGTGGACACAGTGAGTATGTGCAGCTATCTCAGCTATGGTAAGGATTTGATTAGATGAACAAGGCAGTTTGTGCTGGACAAGAAAAGGGGCTTTTTAAACTTAGATGCAGAAACATCTGCAGCTAAGTCAATTTAGGTTAGGACGGGAATTTAGAAGAAAGGAAAATGTCATTTTCATTTTAAATGCCTTGCTCGTATGCATTTTTTAAACTTAGATTATACCTTTCATCAGTAAACTCATTTAGAGCAACTGTCATATTTCCATTCCATTCATGCAAGATTAACTGCAGCCATAATGAGCAAAATTATCATATTTTCATAGTTTTCATGATTCTCTAATTGTTCTGTTAAAACTTGTGACTCCCTTAAACCCAATGGAAACTTTGTCATGACACAGAATTTCCGATCAGACCCCATTAATGCAGAAAGTAAGTTGTTAGTGCCAACCATGTTACCGTTTATGATCTTGGTGGGGTTCTTCATCCCTCATAATTATATTCTTGGTGTTCTGTGGCAGAAAGACCTGCTCATTTTCTCTGCTAACATCATAATGCAGGCTTGTAGCCGTACAAGAAGTCACAATATAGACAAGCTAGGATATCAATGCAGGTAACGTAAACCACAACAAGTTTGTCCACCAAACAAATAGAAATGCAGGAAATGAATGCAAAGTCAAAGTTTTCTCCAGAAGTGAAAGCCACACAAAGGAAACATGGTATGAAAGGCAGTGGTTTAAACTGATATTTACTACTGTTGTGAAGTGTTTTTTGTTTTTTCACAATGTTCTCAAATTTTTATTGAAGCTCAATGTGCGAGGCTTCTTGGCTCACAAAATGTCTCTTCTGAACACTGCTTCAGTTTCCTGAGAGCTGCCTTAGGACCATTTGTGAGTGCTGAGAGGCTGATAGACTGTTGTATGAAGATGATGCATGTGGTGGCACTAACATGACAAAGTTATTCCAGACGTTGTCCAAGCCGCAAGCCCATTGAATCAGTAGATATTCATTTTAGAACTTTGTTTAGGAAATTTGCAGATTTGCTGTTTTTTTAATCCTAATTTCTCCATTAGTGTAATGTCCGGTTTGCAAATATGTTGATGCTGGTGTCTGTTAGGGTCTTTCATTTGATACACAGCACCCATGTCACATATTATATCAAGTATTCATGAATAAGGGGTTATATGCAATTCATATTATCTGATCTTTTGAGTTACTCCTTAGAACTAGACTAGAATATCAGATGATATTGTTGCATCAAAACAGCTACTGATAAAAAATAATAGCCACACTTTATTAAAGCGTTTTTTTCTTTTTCTATTTTTTAATTTTTCTATTTTTTTCAATTTTTTTTTTTGAATCACAGACATTTTCTTTGTGTGTGCAAGGCTGCTGCAGCATTTGTAATTTACTATTGAGTGCTGCCTGCATGACTGTCCCTCTATGTAACTCTATGTAACTATAGTGACTCCAAGGTTAAAACCTTTCCTGAAGTTTTTGTCTCATGTTTGTGTGCTCGTATTGTACTGTTTTCCATTCTTTTCAAACCCGAACAATACCTAGCTGATGAAGTCTCACCTTCAATGACAATTAACTCCTATAGAGGTGATGCTCTTCGTTCATTTTATAGGTTAGAAATGGAATGTAGAATATAGTATGGTATATGACAAATAGTGAGATACTCTTTTAACCCCTTAAGGACCAAACTTCTGGAATAAAAGGGAATCATGACATGTCACACATGTCATGTGTCCTTAAGGGGTTAAAAGGAGAGGGGTTTAATTTGTTCTGGTTTTCTGCTATTTAAGAAATAAAGAATAGTCCTTCAACCTGGAATAGTTAAAAGGGAATGTGTGAAAATGAGTTGTTTATTTACATGCTACAAAGATGAGGTGAGAGTATTCCTTATCCACATGGGGACCTAAATGCATGTTGTGCGATCAAACTCCAGTGAGAAATAAGATTCCAAAGGGGCAGATTCCTAATTCTGAATACCCCAGTGTTATACCATCACTGCTTTAATTTAAAAAAATGTTCTGCTAGAAATAAATGTGGTGCCTGTATACTCAAGACTATGGTGATCCTACCGTACTGATTTACTGGAATAGGGCACTTCTACATATTCTGTTTACTTTGGTAACATTTACCATGCACTGATGTAAGTGATTTTACTTCCTTGCTCCTAGGGAGACCAAAACGAATATATAGCATTATTTTTTTTATCCTTTATTTTGTTCCCATCTAGATATACATGCCTTCTTGTCACCTAGTTTTGTAAAAATTAAATTAAAAAAAATGTGTCTTGGAATTTACAGAGCAACACGTGAACACCATTTTTATTTAATCGCCTGGACAACATTATGTGATAGGACAAAAAGGTGTAATGTGCTGTTTTGTGTTTTAATCCATTTATAGGATGCCAAAGAGTTTTATGTGGAGTACAATGAGAAGAAATTAAAAGAAAAAGAAGAGGCTGAAGCACAAGCTGAACTAGAAAATTTACTTAGTGAGTTTATCTGAACAACATTGTATACACAATGCCAATGCATTTTATTTGTGTTTAGTGCAGTTTTGTTACTATGATTCTGTTGGCATTGTCCCTTGGTTCTACCTCAAACTGTCTTGGAACGTGTTATCAAAAGCTGGGGCTCTACCTGGAATACTTAACCTGGACGCTCTGCAGGCCCGCTGGTAGTATGGGATTTAAACTTAAACGGGGTCTGTAGAAATCTGTCCAACCATGGACTGCAATGTTAGACTGAAAGCATTGGGCTGACGAAAAACTTAGGTCTGTGTCCATAGTAACATAGAGTGTGGAGTAATTTAAAAGAACACTATAGGGTCAGGAATACAAACGTATTCCTGACCCTATAGCCTTAAAAATACTATTTAAGGTGATGCCCCCCCCTCATCCCCCTTAAAAAAGTTAAAATCTTGCCTTTATTCTAGCCCACCCCCGATCCACTTCCTTGGCTGAGATCATAAGAATTGACAATCTCAGCCAATCCAATGCTTTCCTATCATGTAGCTCTGACCCAGGAAGCACCTCTAGTGGCCGTCTGAGTGACTGGCACTGGAGGTGTCCCTAGGCAGTAATGTAAACACTGCCTTTTCTCTAAGTTTTTACAGCAAAAAGCCTGAAGGGACTGACCATTCTCACCAGAACAACTACATAAAGCTGTAGTTGTTCTGGTGACTATAATGTCCCTTTTATTTTTTACCCTCACTTGTGAGGCTTCCAGTAATGGCCCTGATACACTACAGCAAGCATGTCAAACTCAAAGTCTGGCACGAGCCACATAAACAAGGTTTAAGTTTGTGGACCGCAAAAAAAACAAAAACTTACATTTTCATAGAAACATAGGTTTATTTTGAAAAGTACAGTATAAAAAAAAAAACAGCACCCCCCTCTACTAAATCCCAGTCCCTCCCCCTCTACTAAATCCCAGCACCCCCCCTCTACTAAATCCCAGCACCCCCCTTTAGCCAACAAGCAGACTCCACTCACATTGCCGCTGCCAGTATGCGACTCCGGAGTCCAACCTCTGGTATATGCCACATGGCGCCGTCTGCACCCTGCTCCAAATCTGATATTCCAACTACTTCTTGAAACCCTGTGAAGATGGAGCACGTCGATGTCATGTCAGAATGTGACGTGGCGTTACGTGCCTCCATGCACCTCCAGGTCCTCCACTGTCCTGTCGCAGCCAATGCAAAACACACACACACACACACACACACACACACACACACACACACACACACACACACACACCACACACACCACACACCACACACCACACACCACACACCACACACACACACACACACACACACACACACACACACACACACACACACTGACAGACACAGACACACACACACTGACAGACACAGACACACACACACTGACAGACACAGACACACACACACTGACAGACACAGACACACACACACTGACAGACACAGACACACACACACTGACAGACACAGACACACACACACTGACAGACACAGACACACACACACTGACAGACACAGACACACACACTGACAGACACAGACACACACACACTGACAGACACAGACACACACACACACACACACACACACACACACATTTACACATTCTTGCACACACATCATGCTTGCACTACATGTTCTCATTAGTACTATTACCAATACTCTTCCCATAACATCCTTCTTTAAAACAGGTGCCCAAAAATGCATTGAATGCAAAGTATGCAAACTTACCATTGATTTTTAAAGAGGACAATTGTATTTTTGTCCTGTAATTTAATGCTCCTTTTTATGCATAGCTTTAGCAACTGCCACCTGCACATTTTTGCCATGTCTGTTGTGTATTAATATCCCCAAATTATTTTCACTTATCGATTTCCCTGTAGTATTCATTGTACAAGTCACTTGTGCATTCTTCACCCCAAAATGCATAACTTTGCTCATCTACATTAACCCCTTCATGACAATTGTAATCTGGTGATAAAACAGGATATTTAAAAGGGTGGAAGATTGCCTATGGGGATTTGAGGAAAGCTGATTCATACGGTTAAGCGTCTGGCCCAACTAGTGAGATAGTTGCACCAGGATTCGAACCTGGCTTTTCCAGTCTAAGGCAGTGATGTTACCAATGCTCTAACCAGCTGAGAAATCCTTAAAGGACCATTATAGGCACCCAGACCACTTCAGCTCAATGAAGTCGTCTGGGTGCCAGGTCCATCTAGGATTTAATCCAGCCTGCTGTAACCATAGCAGTTTCAGAGAAACTGCTATGTTTACATATGGGTTAATCCAGCCTCTAGTGGTGGAGAGTCCCCAGCGCTGAGGGAGCCTGGCGCTGGAGAAAGGGGAGTGTTTAACCCCCTTCCTCCCCCTTCAGCCCGGCGGTGGTGGGTTGCACCCTCAGGGCACTATAGTGCCAGGAAAACGAGTTTGTTTTCCTGGCACTATAGTGGTCCTTCAACAGTTGCAGGTTGTTTTAGTAATGCTGTCTGTATCTACATTCCTTCCTGCTCCCAGGGATCAGGAGTAAAAAGGAAATTGGGAGATGGAAGCAGAGTGTAAGCCCCTGCCCCTAGTCAAAAACGTTATTAACCCATTGACCACCAAATTGCATTAAGTCCATTGCAGTGAGTGAGAGGGATGCTTTCAGCACAAATAAAAATTAAAGGTCGATGTTCTCCCAACATCCTGATCCCAACTAATTTGTATCTGTAAAGTGATGCACCAAATATCTTCACTCAAAGTCAAATTTGATTCTCCAGATCTCTAATCACAGTGTCCAGAGAGTACATTCGCTCACACTTCTGAAGGTGTGGACCCTGAAAAGGCACTACCAGGCATGTTTACAGGAGTCAGTCCAGCAGTCTTCATAGCACTCATTGCTTCAGCAGCACAAATATCTGTTTGAAAACTCCTGTGTGATTTAGCTACGGTACTTAAAAATATACTGCTTGGTACACTATAATCAGGACTTAAAATTTCAAATCCTGCACTTTTAGACAGACCTAAAAGTTTACTTCCCACTGTAGGCTTGGGAGATCCTTGGCACTCTTACCGGGGGTGGATGTCTACACGCCAGCTCTGAAATGTCACTAACCAGAAAAATACACACAAGTAGTGAGAGAGAAAAAAGGTCTTTAAAATGAGTGTTTGTCACCCTTGTCAGCAGATATAGGTATGTCTGAACATAAATTGTGTGTGTGAGGCTATTTTTGTGTTTGGGAGGCTAGGTTTCAGATGTGTGTAGAGGGATGCTGAATGTTTTCAGCCTTCATAGTAAGTTATTTAAAGTATAAAGTATAGTAAGTGTGTTCCCTCCTCCCCCATAGGGCCAGTGGCAGTTATAATCCCTGGTGGAACAGTGGTTGGAGCTTGTGGTCTGCACCTCTCACAGGTGCCAATCTCTTTAGCACTCCCATTTGGGGCTCTGTGAATGAGTCTGTGTTGCCATGGTAACCTGTCAGCACCACTCTGATTCATTGAAAAGCCCCGATCTGCGAGGGAGCTGACAATTATCTGCAATTGCCGGAGGTACAGACCACGCATATTCTTTTTATAGTGTGGCAGAGCTGAACAAGTAAGGCAGGTCTTTTGATCTCCCTATTGGCCTAGGAATGCATGGCACCCCTACATGTACCCCATGCCTTGGTGTTCAAACCCCGTGGGGAACCCATTCCAAAGGTAGAGAACGCGAGTTAAAATTCTTTCAGATTCTTGCTTTATCACAGTTTTAGATGAAATACAAGACTACAATTCTCAATTTCCAGGACAAACTACAGTTCAAATATATCCTCGGCAGATAGTAATCAGTTGTTTTCTAGTTGTGATATTTGCAGGTGTATTTGTGTTTTCTTTCTTTCTTTTTTTTTTTTGCTAAAATAAATGTAATATTAACTGCTAAATGTTATTTTGCAGAAGAGAAGAAACCAAAAGTAAAAAAGCCCAAATCTGAATTTCCAGTTTATTCTGAATCTGAGGCTAAAGTTAATGTGCCATCGTATGATCAAGGGGTCAGCATCGAAGAAATAGAGGATCAGGTTGATGAGTGGTTAGAGGACAGAAACCAAACGGCAAAGAAGAAGGTATCAATATTGGTTTGGAATGAAGCGTGTAACCTATTACTCACATCTAACAAACTGTATATGTGTATACTATTTATTTTTCATTTTTCGGAATTCTTCACAAGCTTTCACATTTTTCAAACACATTAAATAACGCAAATGTATAAACTAATATTCTGAATTAAACAATAGCTTCACTATTTACACAAAACCAGACTAACACCATAAACATCATAATCTCGTACTTGCAGGTTTTTAAAAATAAATTACTGAGGACTGCTCCAAAAATATCAGCAAGTTTTTCTCTAGATAACGGAGTCTTCAAACAGCATTATGGAATATCAACGATGTCTGTTTTACCGACACTAATATACACATCTTGGAATACGTCTCCCTAATGTGTACTGTAAAATGTGTTTGTAAATTAGTCCAGATATCCAAATTACACCTTATTTAAATACTAAATAGTGATCAATGTTTAAAAAGCAACTCAACATGAAATGAATAGTGTGTCATGTGAGAAATGTATCTGTAATTGGCATGGTAACAATTCCCTTCACTTTATGTTAAAGGAACACTGTTACTTTGGAAATACAAATATGTATCTCTGTTAGTGTTTTCCTAACTCTTTAGATTATTGGGGCCCCTGAAAAGTTTAATAAAACAGTTCTACTTAAATTCCTTGCAATGCTGGCTTTAGAAAATGCAGTGTTTACATTGCAGGGACAGTCTTTGTCCCAGAACCACTAAATTAAGGTGTAGTTGTATTGGTGGTTTTTTATTTTTTTTATTCTCTATTTTGTCGTGCATGGGTTAAACAAGATATGTTTGCTCCAGCAATGCCTCAACAGCGAATGCGAGGGTTTGTATAAGCATGTATAAACATTCATATGGCATGGATAAACTGTGCAATTTTTTTATATTATGAGAGCAGACAGTGGTGTGGTGCATGTAAGAGGCTATTCAGGCTTATCTACTGGTTATGGTATATAACAGTATATATACACCAGTGTAACAGACGCTTAATAGGTGAGTAAATGATTGTTCCTGACTAGACCAACATTTCACCTAGCTTGGTTATTAGATAGCTTGATTACAAGAAACAGGCTTAAGTGAGACCACTGGGGCTGAGCTAACTTGCTGTTACATGTGTCCGTGCGGACCCCGGCGGGGAGAAGTTGGTGGGGGCCAGGTATGGCTGCATGCTTCGTCCATGAGTGTCTATTCCCAGATGGCATGAGGTGAGTAGTCAGCTCTGATATTGCCCAGTCCGCATTAGGCTGTGGGAAACTCTGGCTACAATCTCGGCTATGGAGGCGCGTGTTGCAGTGGGTCAGCTGGATTTCTTGGTGCCCTTTTCTCCTTGGCCTGGGTTCGCTGCGGTCGCTGAACCTTCGTTCAGACAGCTGTTGTGGCTCTGTCGCAGGAGTGGTTAGGTGGGTGCGCTGAGCCGCCGCTATCTTGGGCTGTGGGCCTTGCGTGTCCAGCACCCTTCAGTCAGCTCGTAGGTCGGCTTGAGTTTGCCCCAGTGTGGACTGGGATGCCTATTCTGGCTTAAAGGCCCGATTTCTCAGGAGCCTCTCTGCCATGCGACCGGTCAGCATGGTGGTCCGGCCCCGCCCTGTATTGGTGCTTTAAGGGACACTATAGTCACCCAGATCACTTTACTTCAACTCAATGAAGTGGTCTGGGTGCCAGGTCCCCCAGGTTTTAACCCTTCACATGTAAACATAGCAGGGTTTATCCAGCCTCTAGTGGCTGTCTTCCTGACAGCAGCTAGAGGCGCTTCTGAGTCCATGAGAAATGCTTTCCTATGGACTGTTTGAATGCTCGCGCGGCTCTTGCTGCGCATTTTGCTCCACTCGGGAGCTGACGTCGGCAGGGGAAGAGTGGTCACCAGCGCCAAGGGAGCCTGGCGCTTGATAAAGGTAAGTAACTGAAGGGGTTTTAACCCCTTCAGCGTCAAGGGAAGGGGACCCTAAGGGTGGGGGGAGTCCTAAGGAGTATATATACGAGTTTGTTTTCCTGACACTATAGTGATCCTTTAATTCAGGACATGTGGCATAACCAATGGACATGCTTCATTTAAAAAGTACGTGGAGGGGGGAGAGCAGCTGCAATTGGTCTTCGTGTAAAATAGTTTAAAATAGTTTTACATTTAAGGAACAAGACACAATGTAAAGAGTTACTGACCCAAACATGCACATCAACGTTCTTTAACGCACACGCTTCCAAAGAAGGACCTCCTTTACGTGTGAAAAAATGTCAGCCATCCAATGCTACAGTACCTAATAAATCTACAAAATGTGGTGTTCCCCCACACCCCAACAAAGGGACATTAAAAACTAGCTGCATTACAGCAGACTGCCTCACATATGCACAAACACATTCAATTGATTATCACACCTACTGGGTACACAGATACTAAACCAGTAATACTTTAGGAGCTGTGGCTTTGTGATTGCTGGGGATTGTGAAGGCTTTCCGAGTTGGTGTTACATGGCATTTAATACATATGTGTAAGCAGATTTCTCTGTAATAGTTGATTGTGTAGGAGGCATATTATTATTATTTTTTTTTTTTTTTTTTTAATGATTTGCAAATGAACTCCGAAGAGTTTAAACAGTGCATGATGCAAGAGCTAATGTCATGATTTTAGTCCTAATTTTGATCTAATTTGGAAGATTTTCAATGTGTTGTGACAGTATGTTATTTATTGTCCTGGTTTAGCTTATCTTGCTGTTTTGTGAACACACTGCACATTTATTGTGTATTTATAGATCTATTGCATAAAAAAGTAATTCTGATAGCTTGCAAAGGTAGTCTAATTTATGATCTATATTTGACTTCTGAATGCTCACTACTCCGACTAGTGAATGGGTTCAGGTTTTGAAAATGTGCTTGCTTGACTGCAATATTATTTTCATGTACTTTATGTTTATTTTTGTTAGACATTATGGCTTATATTTTTCAAAGATGCTTGCAGGTTAACCCAATCACCTATACTTCCATATACTAACAGCCTTTTAGCATTTTATCCAATTTCTCAATCACAAAATAGATGGAAAATACTGTGCATTTGAATGTAAGATCACGCATTGAAAATCACAGCTTCTTTAAATAGAGTTGCAACTTTCTCCTGGACCCAGTGGGGTGTTTCGTGCTTGGCCATTTTGTACCCATTAAGCAAATTCTAGTTAGGCCATTTAAGGAATTGCAATTTGAGAAATCGTCATTTCTCCCTCCTTATCTGGCAAAATCCTATTCACCAGTTTCAGAAAACTGTTGCACGCTATTGTAATATAATTTCCTTTTCACCATTATTCTGTGCCACAAGAATTCTGTTGGGAAAATGTATATCAGGAATAATAATTTTTAGCGTAACCACACTTTAGGTCTTTCTGTATTTAATGTGTTTTTTTATAAAGTGATTAAAAATCCTTTAGGAACACGCGCAGCCACTTTGAGGAATATTTTGCCTTAGAAGTATACAACATTCAGATATTCACTTCTAATGCCATAGCTAGAGGGCGTCATTTATTTTTAACTTATAAACTTTTTTTTTTAAGATTTTTTTTTTCTTTTGTTCTGTAAGTTATTTATTCCACACACTTTGGTTCTCTGCTTTGTCATTCAATTTCCTTTGAAGAATTTCATTTTCAGACTTTCTCTTTACAATGCAAAAACAGTGCTACAGTCACCTATTCCCCTCATCTTGTCTTAATGATGTATTTTTCCTGACGTGTGTGTGTGTGTGTGTGTGTGTGTGTGTGTGTGTGTGTATATATATATATATATATATAATATTGTATTTATTAATATGGTTTTCCTTTCTGCACAGGGTTAATTGGCCATTGGTCTTTGTTTATGTATATAACATAAAAAGGGTTCCACCTTTCAGTGTTCTGAGCACCCGGCTTTATCAGCGCAAAAACATAACAAGCTTTAATGCAATAAAATTCAATCCTTGTACAATTAAACACAGGCACGCTGATTCCTAAAAGGGCTATTGTAGGTGGCTGGAATTGTATAAATGTAAAGGTTATTGGGATATGGATGCTTGAAAATACAAACTTTGTGCATTGCGCACACGCTGTTTTTATCCTGCTTGTAAAAAAAACCTTTATCTTACCTTGTGGTGTAGATCTATAACGTTCTTACTGTATTCTACTTTTTGGAGATCATTCAGAAGCGCCACTGTTTGTGTGTTATACTTACCTGTATGCCGATTTAAAACTCCAATGCCAACCTAGTTGGCATTTTCTTTTTTCTAACAGTCTGAAATGCACAATTAATATAAACGCGGAACGGTATGGAAAGTGCTGCTAAAGGATGCTAATTTGTTACTGTGGGACATCTTGCATAATTTGTGATTGATTATGTACCAAGTAGAAAGCATTCTAGATCTTTGCAGATCACCTGCCAAACAATGTAAATTACAAACTTATTTTCTAAAGGCTTCTATATTCTATTCAGGTTTATTGACCCTCATCTTTCTCAAATATACCGTAGTTCACCGCATAATAGTCGCACCCTGGTTTTTCAGTAAAAAAAATTGGTTAAAATTAAATTCATCACGTAATAGTCGCATAATTGACCTTTGCTGTTTGTGAGACATTCTTTTTCTTGAAAACTGATGGCGAACATCCTACTGATCTTGTACCAAAGAGAGGGTTTATTACCGATCAGTTTATTGTATTTTAGTGCATTTTATCCATGTAATGCATTAAGAAATGACAGGAGCACAGGGATCAGGATCAAATATGCTATTTTATGTTATTAGCAACTATAATGTTAGCAATTGAAAAAAACAAAAAAAACATGTTAATAATAAAATAAAATAAACCTGTAAAAAATTTTTTTTTTAAATCTTTGTATATATAATATCACAAAAAATAAAGCTTGACATAATGGTCGCACCCCCATTTTTAAGGAAAGGAATTGGGGATAAAATCTGCGATCATTATCTGATGAAATACGGTATATTGTTTTTGTCTGTGCTTTCTTCGAACACGCAGTGAGCGACCATATGCATCACGGAAATGTTATATGTATGAAGTGAGTGTAATTTATGAAAGACCGTCTATATAATGTGCTGGAATTTGATATACATTCTAATCCAGTCAAAACATAGACCAAATACACAGTATGGACTACATAGAGTTTGCCAATGCCTAGGTAAATAGCAAAACTGGACATTGATTTATTTCTGAAAGTCTTGACTAGACGTTTTCTGGCAGCCATCACTTGCTTATGGTAATAGAAAAAAAACAACCTAACAAATAATAGATTTCTGTGCCATCTTTTTGCATATGTGTTTAAACATATGTGGTGGATAATGCAGTGTCCCATGTGCATGCACAGTATAAAGGTTGCACATTTACTGGTGAGACAACAGTACGTACAAAGGATGAGCAGTTTGAAGTCCCACTCCCTATCGTCTTTTAAGTCCTACAACCAGCAACAATTTGTAACTACTACAATGCTGCACACATGGTTTTTGTTATATAATATATAAATTAGCGAGTTGTTACCAAGGACACCTAAAGAAATGAGCAAAGCTATGACATTCTGACTGTCCTGGAAACAGAGGCAATGTCTACAGAGAAAGTTCACAAAATTACCTCCTTCTGTGGATACCGCACTCCAGTATATTTTTCATAAAAACACTGCCTGGAGAGTTTTGTCATTATTTTGAAACCACAAGCCTATTCCTTTTGCATACATGTTTCTACATGTGTATATTTGCTTTAAATTTCTGCTACACACACATTTTCTGAACTTCAAAATATGGAAACATCCAGGGGAAATGCATACATGTACATGTAGAATTAACACACAATCGCACACAAAACACAATTTGCTGTTTAGTGATCACATTGCTACAGGTTAGTGAGAACAAAAGATATGCTTGTTTCATACCCGTTATGTTCAAATCTCCTGTTTATTTGTTTATGTTCTATATTCTCATTGAATCTATTGATAGCCATAACCTGTGCCCTAGTTACATGGGTAGGTGGCCTCATTTTCATCGCCAATATTAGGTCTTCATATAACTTCTCATCTTAACTCTGCTGACCCTGAGATTATACGTGCTTTATATAACCATCTCATGCGTCCTTAGCACAGTCAAACCCCTACATTTATACTAATTATGCTGTGACATTCTGAACAGACTGTATTATATCTCGTCGGCTGCTTTCATCCCCAAATTTTGGATTAAACCCCAAACAATAGTCTCCACCTGTTTAAAATCACCTCATACTACTATACCTGTGTGTATGGTCTGTTGGTGTGCGTGCAGTGTTTGCAATCAATGACCTGAAATCGGATATATTTGTGTCTTAAAATTTATAGAAGTGTAGGTAGCACTCTAACAGTACAAATTAATTTTATATGAATACCCCCAGGACTTACATTTTTTTTTTAATCTAAATAATTATTTAAAGGGATCCTATAGTGCCAGGAAAACAAACCTGCTTTCCTGGTACTATAGGTTTAATAGTGCCCCCCTTCAGTCACTTACCTGAATCCAGAGCCGATGTCCCTCAGAGCTGGGTCAGGCTCTGCTGATGTCAGCCGGCGGGGGAGATCTAACGAGCATACGCGGCAATGGCCGCGCACGCATTAGATTATTTAATGCTTTCCTATGGGGAAAATCTGACGCTGGAGGTCTGAGGACGTCCAGCGTCTGATAACGGACCAAAAGTCCGCTTGGATTCCGGAAGCCTTCTAGTGCCTGTCTCTTATAAAGCCACGGGGGCAGACTTGGAGCTGCAATGTAAACACTGCTTCTTTGGAACTGTTTTACATTGCAGCACTAAGTGCAAAAGGGACCCAGCACCCAGACTACGTCAATTAACTGAAGTGGTCTGGGTGCCTACAGTGTCCCTTTAAGGATATGAAAGTGTTGAAAGACCTAAAATGGAAGATGTTTCTATATTTTCTTTTTTTTTAATGCAAATGATTTCAGTTTGTTTTTGTTAGATTTGTCAGGATGTAAATGCTACAATCTGTTTCCTGTTTCACATGTCTTTATTCAGGACTATCCTATCACATTACCCAGCATGCTTTTCATCTTTTACTTTGCCTTCCTGTTTCTAGATAGTTATTTTAGTCATTCCAAACATAAAACACTTAAGTAACTTTTAGTGTGTTTCTTTTTTCAAGCTTTTAAAATTATTATTATTTAGAAAATATTTTACCAGGAAAGATACATTGATATTTCTATCGTTTTCAAGTTTGTCCTGGGTCCACAAAACATTGCATTGATACAGTAGGGTACAATAAAATACCAAAACAATATTAATACACAATATATACAAAATTAAACATAGAACAGGTAGGATATATATTATTAACCATGACAGGTGCATTCTGTTTTGAGGTATGTAGAGAGGGATCTCTTAAAACACTTAAGGCCTGGGGAAGATTTGAAAGTGTGCGGGAGGTCGTTCCATAATTGAGGTGCGCTGTAGGAAAAGGAGGATCGGGCTGCTTTCTTTGTGTATTGAGGTAGACTAAATAAAGTGCTGGTACTGGATCGGAGGTTATAGGAGGTGGGAACAGCCGGAGAGTGCATTCTGCTCAGGTAGGGTGGGAGCTTCCCAGAAAAGCTCTTAAACACAAGTCTGTTTATCAGCATCTTCTATCTCCTTGCCCTCCCATGTTTACAGAAAAGCAGTGAGCATTCTCCATCATCCGAGAGTCCCAGAAACACTCCTCTCTGCAGAACTGAATGCTGTGAGAGAGAATCCTCAAATCACGAGATTTGATTGGCTACTGGTATCACATGCACCCAATTAATCCATGTGTCCTTTTCACTGTACCAAAAAATTTCTAATGGCAAATCATTTTTTTTTTTTTTTTTTAATTCAGGGACACTTTGCAGGAGAGTTATAAAAGTGCTGCTGGCACCTTTGTGTTTATTTTTCAGTGAATATTTGACTCCCTTAATAAATCTGTCGGGTTTTTTTTCCCCGTCTTTTGTGCTTTAACCATAATTTTTTTTTAATATATGCCATTTTTTGGGCAACACAACAGATTTCAGTCTTTCCGGCACTCTTCCCACCAGAACATCCCTACACACAGCCATATTCTTCCCTCTCCTTACGGTCTTCTGACTGTGTGGTTTAGAGGAGATTGTGCCGAATCGTAACTCTTAACATTTTTATAGATTTAAAAAAAAAAAAAATTATTTAAAGCTTTTTATTGGTGCATTTGTACAGTTATACACATTGAATGCCATAACAGCTCGAATATTATACATCATAGTAAATCACAATCACAATCTAGGTATCGGCCATTACAGATCAAATGCCTCGCCGTGCGTAGGTCTAGCTGACATTCGTAGCGACATCAACGTAACATATTAGCTTAATAATATGATCAATAACAATATCCAACCTTTTATCCAATATCCAAACCGTTTTGTTTGTTTTCCCTGTGTGTATACCAGTTTTCGTTCTGCCTCCCTAGCTGTTAGTCTGGTTCCTCCAGGTTCTCTCCCCTGTGTTTGTGTGTTTGTGTATTTGTGTTCGGTGTAACTCGGTTACCCCTCGTCCCTTATGTATTTATTCGTTTTGTGTAGTGTGGGATCTGACGTATGATCCCCCCTCTGTCCGTGCCTGACTCATTCCCTAATGGTTAACGTTAAACCGAGATCCTCCCCCCTTCCCGTCTCATAGTTATCCCCTCCTCATCATATGCCCCTCAGGTATATACTGTTTCGGTTAGTGATGTCCGATCTGTCTCCCACTTCCTCCTCCAACCCCTCTGTGGCCCACCTGGGTCCCTGTGCACCCCGGTCGTTGTAGGGAGTGGAGCATTGTAGGGTCCTGTTTGTATGTCTAATGGGCGCGTTTCCCTTAGGTGCCTGGTATCTACCCTTCCTCCCCAGGGGCGACTGCCGGAGGAGGAATCGGAGAGAAGAGGATAGGGGCATGGGGAGGGCAGCGAGCAGATATAAGAATGTACATCATGAGGGGGGTATAAAGGAGAAGTCAGCGTATGGCCAGCACATTTTAAAGAGTGTTCGCGGGCCCACTCCCCCTGCCGGGGCCACCCCCCGCCCCCAGTGGGGCCCCCAGTCCCCCGTCCGCCTACCGGATCGTCCGAGAGCCATTTTGTACAGTGGTACCAGGTCTGTTGATCTCGTTGGGTCCGCCCCGTTGATGTGAGAATGAGTTCCTCGATCTCCCTTATTTCTTCCACTCTACGTACCCAGTCTCTAGTGGAGGGGACTGTTTTCTGTCTCCAGTGGCTGGGTATAAGACTGCGTGCCGCATTGAGCTAGTGCGGTATCACAGTCTTTTTGTATTTCATGGGTGGCATAGAGGTAACATGTAAAAGATAGGCTTCTGGGGTGAAGTCCACACTAGCGTCTGTTATTTCGGTAATAATCCTGTGCACCCCCTCCCAAAAGAGTTTAAAGTTGTGGCCACCAAATGTGAAATTGCGTGCCCAATTCCTTTTCGCATCGCCAGCATTCTGGGTTACAGCTTAAGCCCGCTTTGGAGAGCCTTTCGGGGATCTTATACCAGTGAGCGACTAGCTTGTATCCCGATTCCTGGTATTTTGTGCTAATTTAAGATTTGTGTGTGTTCACGAAAACATCTAGCCATTGATCGTCTGTCAGCGTATGCCTCAGGTCTCTCTCCCAGTATTTGGCAAAGTAGGGGGGCTGATTTCCACTGTGGGTTGGTAGTACCATTTGGTATAGGACTGATATACCATGTGCTATGGGGGTTTTATAGATATTTTAATTCAGTGGCAGAACTACTGAATAGAGAACCCTGGTTCAGGATTTTTGGGGTCCCCTATAGAGCAGGATTAGAACAAATGTAATCCTCAATGGCTATTCAACTCTCACAATGCCTTGCCAGCTTGGTTCTACCATTTGTTCACCCTTGCATGGTATATGCGTGTAGCATCTGTGTGCTTGAATATAACATTGTTATGGTGTGTGTGTGTGTGGTATTGGCATTTGCAAGTGAAGGTGGTTTTGTGTGTAGTGTGTGTGCGATTGCAAGTGAGTGTTTTTTGTGTAGTATTGGTGTATGAATCCTGGTATGTAATCACATATAAACATACATACACTTGCACACACACACAACACCACACAGATATACTTACAGACATACACAATGACGCATGTCACACAAACAGATACAAATACATACATACATACAGACAGACATACACACACTGGCAGATACACACAGTGTTACTTACACATTTGAAGACTGGGTGGTGTGTGACAAGGTAAACTAGATTGGTGAATTTTGCTGGGTTGGGTATGTAGCTGGAGGATCAATGCCAATTGGGGTAGGAGCATGTCACAATAGGTGAAAGTGGATAGCTGACCGCATGTGACTGTGTGTGGGTAGGTAACTTTGGAACTGATTGGGTGTGTGAATGTAGCCGTGCGGGTTCATAGCTAATTGTATCAATGTTACTGATTGGATGAGTGTAAATGGCTTTGAGTTGACGAGGGTTATATCAGTGGAGGTCTGTATCTTTGCATGGCTCTCTGCGACGGGGGAAGCAAAGTGAATTCCCAATTTTGCCAGGACAAGAGCCCAAAACATGGTAGAAATGAGACTTTGCAACTCGTTATGTAACCTGGAAATTTAAGCTGCAATTCTGTTTTATTTCAGGGCAATTCAGTACAGCCATTTTCAAACAAATCTCGGTGGGATTAATCTGAAAATAGCAGGGACTCATTTGGATCACTTTGATTATCATTTGACTGTTAATGAATACAGTGAACCTCAAAGTACTTTTTAACAATCCAATGCTGGAGAATACAGCCAAATGATATCAGCCGAAGTTTCAAAAACAAAACTCTGTCTGTGTATTTGGTGGTTTATGGATATTCAGACCCAGTCATGTCTTTTTTTTGTTTGTTTTTTTGACAGCCTTCACATATTCATCACTAAACACAGATTTCTTAAAGGAATATCAGAATCAATATGAATGCTGTAGTCACATAAATCGTAATTTCTATAAAGGGTTTCTGTTCATCCGCATCTACCATTAAGAACCTTTTAACAATATTACAAAACCATTAAATTATCACCACTGACACGCTCCGTTATCTGCAAGTAACTGGAGAAATAAATATGTATAAATGTTGCACATTACAAGGTTTTTTTTTTGTTTTTTTTGTTTTTTTAAATCATTCTATGCTGTTTCACTGTCCTTATGCAGGTTGCCAGCTGTACAATATGATTTATAATGAATTGCTAGTTTTGCTTTTCATATATTCGTGACAACATATTAACAGTTTATTTTGGAAACCGCTTGGCAGTGATGAGGTTAATGCTCTTTATCCTTAATACTAAATCCTCTGGAAGCAAGGGGAGTTGGGGGACATATCTGCATTCATAGCCATACTAAACGCTACGCGAGGACGTCTTCTATTATTCCCATAGGAGAGAACTTGGTTCCTTAATTGCATGGATCATTTTAAACATGAGCTCATCTCATTTTGTGGTAGGACACGTACCATGCCAATTTACTTTATTTTATTTATTTATTTATTTCTTCTTTACGCTTGGTGTCTAGCTGATCTTCCTGTTTCTGAGATTAAATCTGAGACGACCTTCTTGATGCATCCACTACCCCTCTCAAGCATTTTATAGTATTCGATAGAAGTGCCATGAACTCTCAGTAGCAAACTGCTTTTAGTTTTGTATCTGCCAATATCAATGGCTGTATGTATTTTCTCTAAGTATCTTGTAGCGGGTTTTTTTTGTTTTTGTTTTTTATGATCTGATGTTTAGCCAGATGCAGCTTTTCACTGTGTGCCTTTAGCCCAGTATAGAATGGAACGATCATTTCTGAGAACCGTGTACATGTGTATATATATATATATATATATATAATTAATTTATTTTTTTTATAAAGAAATTAAATTCTCTCTGGTGCCACAGATACTTGCTAAAATGGCAGTCGAGTAATTTGTAGAAAATTAACTTGGTTTTCTCATGAACGCTTGCTCAAGGAAAAAAAGTCAGGATTCATTCTCTGCAAAAATTTGTCACGTTTTCCATAGTTGAGCCTGCTGAATACTCACTGTAGGAGGAATCGAATCAACTAATGACACTGACGTACAGAAGAAAAAAAAATTAATTGCACCAAAGTATCACGGAAAATGTATTTCCATAAAATTCCTGGTATGTGCCTTTTTAAAAGGTGTTGTAATGTCAGACCTACAGAAAAATAGTTTAGAGCCGTTTTCATGGCCTTTACTGAAATGCAGAAGATCCTTTTTAAGAATTGTCTTATTGCACCAATTTGCTTCCGGTGGCAGACTGTAATCCTGCAAATTCTTTTTAAAGTCTTCAGTGTTGACATAAAAGTAATTGTTTGTTCTAAACTATTAGATTTACAGAAGCCAATATGTGATGAACATGCTTTGTTGCACTTAACAGGTATTTTGTAATCCAAAGTATTTTTGCCTAATGCCGATGGGTAATTAGTTCATTATATATGTTATTCTTAAATAAATCACTTAATGCTGTATGTATGCAGCAAGGCACACCAGGGAAGATTGTTATGCAGGAATAGTTTCATGGCCTTATGTATTGTGTAATGGCTTCCTGCATCTTGTGCCTTTAATCACATAATGGAAAAGTGCATTTATTAGTCTATAATTACACATCCCTGTAGTGTCTTTGTTGTTCACTTATTAAGTGTTACGAGATTACTTGGCCCCTTCACGCAGCAACACGAGTACTGATATTATGCAGATTTATTTTAATTTTAATTTTATTTTAAATAATCATTTATGAACTTTGACACGCTGCCGTGTGATGTGTTTTCCCACTAATTCACACTTTGTATAGTAATCAATATGACGGAAGATAACATTTTTAATTTTTTTTTTTTAGCATATTTAGGTGTACGTATTATATTTACATATTTTGTAGAACATTATCAAATAATAAATATGATCCACCAAAAGAATATACAGTCTGTTATTTAGAATCAAAATAGCCATACAATGAACAGAATCAACTATTGGCAATGTTATTATTTTCCTCTTTAAAAATCTTTTAAAATGCAAACCTTTTACACAAAATCTGTGTATTGATTTATTGACCTTGAGTTGAGAGATGTTTTGGTGATATCTGACCTTCAATACAAGTGATTTACTGCATGATCTCCAAAAATCACAGAATTCTATCAAATGTGTTTGTTTTGTTCCCAAGTTTCTTTGTATGAGGAGAAAAATAATTTTGTGTGTTTGTGTATTTTAGTGTTATACCCCTCTTCCTAAAGAGAGGATGCTAAAATGATGGTTCTGGAGGGTAGTGTTTTCCTAAAGTGGTAGGTCGAATTGATATTATATCACAGGACATACTTAATTCTGGCTTCAAGTCTCTGTACATTATCAGAGTTGTGTTTATTTTTTTGTGCCCATCTGCTGCCAGTAATAGAACCATAGTATAAAAAATTTGGCGACATTAAAGCAGCTCTCTCTTACCCAGTTCCTGGGGTTTCATCTACCAGAAGCCCACATCACTGCTTCACTCTAGTGCAGGGGTAGGCAACCTTCGGCACTCCAGATGTCGTGGACTACATCTCCCATAATGGTCTTACAATCATAATGCTGACAAAGCATCATGGGAAATGTAGTCCACAACATCTGGAGTGCCGAAGGTTGCCTATATAGTGCATGCGTGAGTGTACAACACTGATGTCTATGGAGAATCCCGCAGGAGCCTCTGTAGAGATTGTCTGGGGATGAGTGAGACGATGCCCTATTCACCTAGTGATGTCTAGGGGAAGTGACCAAACCTGACGGAGGTTGCTCAGCCTTTTTGCAAGCAGAGGAAAGATACAGATGGCAAAGCAGTCACTACTTTGCCTTATGTATTTAAGGAGAAAAAGATTGAAAAAGAAAAATAGATTAGGGTGAGGAAGAGAAGATGAATCGATTAACGCTAGGTAATCCTAGGCGATACACATGTTTATACCACTAACTGTACAGTATGTAGGGGGACTGTTGTACATAAATTAACCATTATAGAAACCTATGTATCTCTTACTTTTCATTGTTGATCTATTGGTTATCTGTCTTAACAACTGTGTATGTACACCTCCTCCAACAGATATATTAATACACCCAGGAAGAATGACATTTATTGCCATCACTTATAAGGAACCAATATATTCTTTATAAGTGTAGACTAGCTGCTCTGTTTATTAACAAAGCTCAGTGTGCACATCTATTTCTTATAATCGCTTGTGCTAATCTCTGAAACAAACCATGGGCACCTTTCTTGCTGCGATAATGTATTTTAATGGGAAACCTTTTTGCAAAGACAGTGCTCAGGTAAGGCTCATCTACTAATCAAGGAACTGTGGGAAACTCTTGTTAGATTGATATCTTTTTTGGCTACAATGTACTAATTGCAACACGCCAGAATTGTTTTCAGTGACAACAGGGAACGTTCACAAATTTGCCCTGAAGTTCTTATTCTTGTATTCAACTAAAGGCAAAAAGGAGGCAATTTCAAAGATCTTCTCCAAATGTGCCAATTTTCAAAAATTCACAGTCTGCTATAAAAAAAATAAAGTATTCCAAAGTATAGATTTTGGACATTTATCACAAAAGTTGTCCCAAAGTTGCACATTCAGATTCTACTTGCCTGCATTTTGCTGATGAAATGAAAGACAAATGCAAAACACTGCTTGCTGAATCAATTGACAGTCAATGGTACGCTGGTTATGGTTAAAAGAGGAAAAAAATATATAAACCGTTAATTTTACTAGATTAATTAGATGGTTCCAAAAAAATTTAGTCCACATATTCTGTTTTTGTTTTTTTATTAACAATTGCACTGCAACACATGTATTGATTTATTTCAGAGTGCATGGAACCCCTGTCCCTTTTGTAATATTTTTATTTTTATAATAATGGTTTATTGAATAATTGTGTTTGTGGTCAGTTTCCGATTTATTCTGTGGCTTTTTTTGGTGGTATTCTGGGTTTATTTTGGAATAATTCAGAGGGTGTCCCTTTTGGTAATATTGAAATGGAATTCACAGGTGACACAGACTAACTGTATTTTTGCCTAAAAAATGTCTCTGAATTTGCAGTTACAAATTATGAGAAAAAGTAAATAACCTCTTAAAACAAATGGCTTGTTTTTATAGATTTAAAACAATGAATCCCATACCTTATAGAATTTGCATCCTGCTGCATATGTTTTAGTTGTGCTAGTAACTCTCGCACAGCCTCGAATCCTTATTTTATAATTATTTTATTTTGAAGTGGGCTGAGCAGTAAGAATCCACACAAAGTTCAAAGGCAAGTGTTTTTCTCTCCCCCCTGCTGCAAGACAATAAATGGAATTTAAAGAATCAGCATGGATACATAGATATATCCCTTGCATATCATATCAAAAGAGTTTATTTTGATATTAAAGGAAAGGCAACTTACAATACTAAAAACAACAAAAATATTTTTGTATTTTACCAATTATTTATCTTACAAGTGAGATTAAATATTTGTGTACAGCTAAATTTGTTCTAAGGAGATGACTACTACAACTATAAAGTCACAGAGCAGTGACCTGTGACAAGGAGAAATCAGTCCGTTTTTATTGTATTTCTTTATTTTTCAGTCCCGGGACCGTTATTGCTGCTGCAACTTTTTTTTATTTTTTTTTAAAAATAATAATTTTTAGTTACTTTATCTTTAAACAGTTTATCGGGATCTGTAGCTTTCATCCGTAATATACGGGTTAGAAATCATTGTCAATGTCTAACTTAATTATGATCCTTCCTTTATACTTAAAAACTTCAAACTACAGGGCCTTTTGCATATCACTCATCTTCTTTTAATTTGATTGGTCTAGTGACCCCCTAACCCACTGTTCTTCTTTTTCACCATTTCCAAAAGATTTAGCTCCTTTGTCAAGCTCATATTACCAATTGTTCCCTTGATCTCAGAGCAATGTCTATATTCTATACAAGCCCTCTTCTGTCTATCAATCATTATCTTATTATATCAGATTAGTTTCAGATTCCTGTGCGCATTTGTTTAAAACCTACATATTTCCTAAATTAAATGCTGCCATACTTAGTGTTGTTTGTATGGCATACTCATTTATGTCAGAATCCACACACTGCTTTAAATAGTACACACGTCCGTGTAAAACCAGTTTAGCTAAACTGACGTCCAACTACTCGGTCAGTAGCCTAAAAGAGGAATGCTTGCAAACTTAAAAGTTGGCATTTTATCTCTTTGAAGAAGAATACACCTACAAATGAAATGCGCAAAACAGATTTATGTTTTTTATATACATATTTAACATTAAAATATACAAAAACTATTTGCTTCTGAATATTTACTACAGGCTTGCGTTTTCTGAATTGTAATTGTTATTGTTGATTACTCTTTTAGAAGACATAACGTTTTGGCAGAATTCTCTGTGATTTGCTGTAAACGTAGTTTCCATTGGAGTATTTAAATAATTTTGTGTTCACCAGGTTTTTGGGTTTTAATGTAACTACAGTGTGTAATGCATTCTGAAAAAAAAATACAAATATTTCAAATAAGACTTCAAGATATACTATTTTGTTTTATTATATTATTTAGTATATGACAATAATATTTTTGGTAATGTTTTTTTTAAAAAATATTTTCTGGTTTGTTGGTGGTGGGGATTAAACTATGGTACATTGCCAACCAGTTTATAATGCAAAATAGCCAAGTAGAACGTTTTCCGCTATGCATTTTTCACAATTTTGCAGTGATTATTATTGCAGTTTTACATTAAATGTGTTTGTTTAATGGCACAGCTAAAAAAAAAAAAACGGAGACCAGTACATATTTATAACATATTGTGTACCTCGCTGGAAAACATCTGGTTAATAGATGTAAACTTTGAGGCATAAAAACAACCACATTCAAGGCCAGGCATTTGAACAAAGCCTTCAAAGTGTGTTCTGCGAATTAGGTGTTGAAAGCAATGGGATTTAGTGGCCTTGGAAGGGCTTGAAGATAAATATCTGATGAAACCTGTTGCTGTTCATTGTAGCAAGAATTGAAGTTCTCTTGTCCTGTTCTTCCCAAAACCAGTCTGTGCGACCTTCAACCTTAACTTGCAATGAATAATATAAACATTTTTCCAAAGCCAAAGGATATGCAAAAATAACTTGTATGGGTGTGTTGGGTTCTAAATATGACTGATTGAAATCCATTGAAAACAGGAATCTTGCAAGTATGTTATAGAGATAAATATTTGGAATTAGAACATTTTATCTGATATTTTTGTGTAAGGCATATATGTTTTATAAATCATTTTTGGACTGAGATTTTGTCTATTTTTCATTGATCCTCAGGGTCACGTACTGAATTTCCCCATGTGTACATTTATTCCGAGGGAAGCGATTCTATTATTATTGTATTATTCTTGGTAACAAAGTACGTATGTATTCACTTTGAAAAAAGAGTGATCTGCTAATGTAAAGCTATACCAGGTATTTATAATTTGTTCACAAATCAGTGAATTGAAAACCAACCTGCAATCTTTAGATTAAAAGCACTTGATGATATTTTATATCCTGGAAAGTGAGAACTACCTTGACCATGACGTGTAGAATTCTGCCAAACCTTAATACCTTATTACTTAGAAGCTTCATTACAGTTTGAGTTGTATATTGGAAAAGCGAATCATGTTAGTGTCTACTTGTACTCTTTTTGGGATCCGGTTTCTCTTGATTTATTAACACATGGCAATATTACTAGTATTTTATCTTAATAATGGTGTGATGGTGAGTTCTACTTACCTCAACCTGTCCCTCTTGGTGCAATCAACTTCTTCTACTGGGCCCTCTTCAGCTCCTAGTGCCGCGGAGCCACCGTTATGGCTGTACTCTTGTGCATGCGCGAGAGTACAGCATTGAGGTCTATGGAGTATACAGTGAGATCCTTAATAGACAGAGCCAATTCCCTTCAGCCGTCAGACTGCATGGATTGATATTATCTGACCAGTGTCTAGAAGTGCGTTTGGAATTTTTGTGAACACAGTCAAAATTTATATTTTATAAAAACCTCTATCTCTATGAAATACTAATTTTTTGGGAGTGGAGGGGGGAGAATAGGGGGGATGAATGTTGCTTTAACACAATCAGGAAAAGCAAATATGATGTGCAATACAGTTGCACAAAGCAGGGTTATGACAGGCCTTTTTTACCTTTAGGTAAATACTTTGTTTCATTCATTCGTGTAACGATGTATGTGTGTTTCTGTTTTTAACCTTATGAAAGCAGGTGTAGCTAGCAACAGTAAAGAGACAGATGGCAATTAAACACTGCTGATTTCAGATTGTCATGGACGTGTTTCATCCTCTAAACACGTCTGTTACAGGTTTTTTTTTTTGTTTTGTTTTTTATAATTGCAGTAAAAACCTGATACGAATGTTTATGTTGCCCGTTTCTGAGCCTTGCTGAACTTTTGTTTTGTATTCAGTATGGGGACTCCGTCTCTGAGCTGGACCTGTTTTTATGTAAAATCTGAATGCTAGCAAAGCTACAACAGCTGCCCACTCACCATGTGGTGTCCTCTATTACACTGCTGGATAGATGAATTCTTTACCCAATGTTTCAGTAATATTTGATGCACATGTTTCCAAGTGACAAAGCAGTATGCTTGTGCATTAATTTGACTTACAGCTACAGTTGGCTCCATATTAAAACATTCACACCGGGGCCACCCCAGTAGTCGCTGTTGTAGTTAGATCACAGTGGGCTGTGTTATCTAAAGATACAGTTTATCACTGCTGAGGAAGGGCATATTCACTTGGGCTTTTTGTCAAATATTGGAGAAGTGCATATGTTTTGAGACAATGCATCATCTCTAGTCAAGATCAATCAACATCTCCCCCATTAATTGCCACGATAAGAACTTTCAGCATGATCACATTACGCTAAATGCTAATAAATGGAAGAGATAATTGGCATTGTTATAAAAAATAACCTCTGGAATTATTGCAGTTGGTTTGAAATCAAGTGTATAGGATATAAAATAATCCGTTATGGAAAATGCACAAATACTTTAATGATTAAGCTTAAAAGAATTAAGTGTCTGCTTTGAATGACAGCATTATATTTAAATTTAGTAATTATTTAAAGATCTACAAATGCTGATTTGTTATTTTTTTTAAATCTATTTTAATGTCTTTTTTTTAATTTTTTTTTATTTTTTTATCCTAGTTAAAAAACAAAACAAAAAAACCTAGTGGGAAAAAAATGTTTTTAAAAAACCCTAAGTAAGTAATGCAACCCTCTACTTCATGTTCTAAAACACTTTCAACCTTTTATGGCAAACATCCAATTTTTAAGCTTTGTATTGTTTAAGTATTGAACATTATATAGAGGTGTCTAAAAATATATCCACACATTACTGTAACTCAGAATACTCAAAAAACATAGTAACTTCCTGAGCTTTATAAATAATCACCTGGGATTTTCTGAATATTTACACTGGGGTCTTGATAAAGTCTACATTGATAGCCAAAATATTCTGCACTTTTTTTCAGTGTGAATTAAATAAATCTCAGTTTATTCATTAAATACAGAGTGAAAACATTTGTAGCTTACAGGTGAAACATGTTATTATTTGTTACATTGATTGGCACCACTGCAAAGTATTGGTCATTTTCTTAGGAAATTGTGTACATTTATTTATGTATATAATGTTTTTCTATAAATGCACAAATGCAGCCTGGGACACTCACTGATAGAAGTAGGTGTTAGCATTTAATTTATTCAGATGGGCTCTTGAATGCACGTTTATTGTTCTGTAAAAACAGGTTGTTGATACTAGTAGAAATATGATTGTCGTTAAGGGGTCAAGAAGGAATGTTTTTTTCCCCCATTTTGTGGCATATTGTGTTGGTTTTTTGTTTTGGTGTGTTGGGTTGGTTTTTTGCTTTTTTATTAACTGTTTAAAAGCGTTGAACTTGATGGACTTGTCTTTTTTTCAGCTTAGATTACTACGTAACTACGTGAATTTCGGTATACCATTTTAGTATTTTAAAACCTTTAAATCTTTTGTAAGCAGACACTCAATACACAAGACTGCTACAGAGGATAAAAACTTTAGATGTCGATGAACATATCCTGGCTGTAAAATTAAAAATAAATACAAAAGATGAGGGATGTCTAGCAAACATAAGGGAAGGGGGGGGGGGGGCGGGGGAGAGAGATACAGTCATAGAACCATTAACAAATATGTCCACACTGTATTTACATATGTATAATGGAGAGAGGGGTATGTACGTAACATACCTACAATGCTCGCCAGAGATGTTGCGCAGGGAGTACATTAAATCTATACCCAACAAACAGATTTATAGGAGGAAGAGATCACAAGTAAGTTCCATTCTTCTCCTCGTATATGTAGATTAGGGACACCTACAAAGTGTGTGTGTGTGTGTGTGTGTATACACACACAGACACCAGTGCTTTGTGGGAATTAATGAAAACACCATCTGTCACTTTGTTTTGAGAACTTTTTTCTATGCCAGACAAAATAAGTTATCCACCTTACATTTGTTTTTCTCAGTAGATAGACAATACCACATCCAAAATGTTTATAGATATATCTGTACTGACTATCTGGGGTTGTTGTGGCTCTTGTTCAGAGGTGACTTGCCTCCTAATTTAGGCTCTGGACAGCCATTGTGGATGTGATGCATACATAGTTCCCCCATGTGCTTTATTTACATTTCTGGAATAACATTGAAGTTGAAGTGACTGTTCCTCATTCCCACATCCCAGTAAGCACAAGTGATGTATTTGCGCAAGAAGTGCAGGAGAGCTAAATAAAAAAATACCCTTACCTTTGCAGCACAGCTGTGTTTAGAGTCCCCTCGCTCCGTGATGCTCCATGCGTTCTCATGCGAGGCTGGACTTCCCCAGAGAAAGTACATACATGCACAGACATGCCATCTATTCCTTCCATAGTGATGCAAGCTCTTATTTAACTGGCAGCGTTAATTTAATTTGCATGGCATGCCCTGGCTGTGCCAGGTCAGCAAAGTATACAATGTAAATTAAAATCCACAATTGAGATTTTTCGAAAACAAAAATAAAGTGCAAGCCATAGTTAACTATTAGTTTGCTATCAACTTGTGAAAAAAAATCTCAGAAGAGACTGTTTTGGTGTGAATTGAAAACCTTTAATGGATCATTAGTGAATTGATTTCTGTTGGTCGGTATCTGGCCAACATCACACGTCTGATTTCAAGACTCTTTATGCAAAATCACAGATCTAATAGAACACTGATAATTCATTTATTGGTCTTTGACTATTTTGAATGTTGTTGTAGTTCCAAGATATCAGTACTTCCTACCTGCATTAAAACATTCTCCTCCTCCCATACCGAACATAGAGTAAAATAAAATGTGAAATGGTCATAAATATTTTATCATTATTCCTACCTATTGATAAGTAAATATCTAATATAATGTTGAACATATAAGGCATGTGCTGCTTGATAAGACATGGTGATTTATTTTCTTGAAATCTATAAAAAATATTCTGCTGATAGGATGAATCTTTAATATCTCTGCAGTTTGATATTTAAAGTGCACGGGTGAATCTGCATGCATGTGGCGTTAGCCGCTCTGCAACTCTGCATATATTTGAGGTTTTCAAAATCAAATAAACAAAGGATCACGTGGGCTGAAAATAGTATGATTGATAAAATCCTGCCTGCTATTGGCCCTTATTTACCGACTCTTAAGTGGCAGGTTGTATTTATGCTAATTTATCTGCTTCAGGGAGCATTGTTTATAGCAGAACAAAGTGAATAAAAGTAGTTTGCTTTGCAAATGAATGCAAATGGTCCAGCCTTTTGGGAAGGCCTTTAACAGGGGCCGTGTTCTTTGATTATGAGTGAAACTGCCATTTGGACATGGTGAAAGGAGCACGTTTGAACCATTGATTAGGGGAGACAGTGAAAGAAGTCAGGAAGGGCCCCTTTAAGCTTGCAGTGCAGCAGGCGGATGTCAGTATGGTTATAGCACAGTGGGAGAATGACAGAGAGGATTAGTGTCAGGGGAAGCTTTGCTGTAGCTGTGGAGATGTCCCAGGGGTCACTCACCTCTGACTGTTCTGTGCTGATGGCTCGGTAATGAAAGTGCTTGATGCAATGCCTGTTCATTATCGGAAATGGTGATTAGATGAGGTATTCCTCTCTAAAGGTTATGCATTGTGTGTGTTTTAAATATTACCCCGGCTTTACAAGTTTGCATTTATTTAAAGACAGAATGGTACATTTCTGTATTTATTTAGTTTTGTTTCGTTTCCTTCTGGAAGTTTACAAGCTTGTTGTGCCTAGGTAAAACATAAGTAGATCTAGACGTATACATATACACCGGGAGGGAATCGATGTAAAGTGTTCATTAGTTCTCGTTCCTATATTTATTTTGTTACAATTGCGTGTCTGTTTTGTTTCATTAATAGCAGAACTTTGCGATATGTCTTCCCTTTTTAAATACACAAAATGAGTAAAGCTTATTTTGGATATAAGCATAGCGCATACATACACATGCCTACAGTAATATTTTATCATTTTTACAAACATTCTGTATAATGGAACAAAATAGAATGCACACACAGTAGTGTTTGATGTTTTTTTTTAAGGACAGATACAACATAAGAAAGGAGCCAGTTCCACACATGGTGGAATAAGTCCCCTATATTTCTTTTTGGTGTTGCGGCTAACTATGTTTCTCTCTTAAAAGGTAATTGAGAATATGACCTTGGAGTTTGCTCTGATATTGCATTTAGTTATTGTTTGTCATAACTTTTTTTTAAGTGAATCATAATATTTTGATTCGAACTAGAAAAGATAAGTGTTTCACTTCTATTAAACAAATCCAAGTTATGAGCTTAATATGCTTGTGCATTTGTGTTTCTCTTTTTCTTTTTTTCTTTTGTATTGTTTTTTTCTTCTTTGTGTACTTCAGTGTCTACATTTTATAATGTTTTTGATTTTTTTTTTTTTCTCCCAGTCACCTGAATGGAGCGAGGAGGATCTCATCCAGCTGACAAGAAGTATGGTTAAGTTCCCAGGGGGGACCCCTGGTCGATGGGAGAAGATTGCACACGAATTGGGTCGATCAGTGGCAGATGTGAGTTCACTCAGATTCGCCTTGTACAGCAAGTGACAAACCAGAACAAGACTGGCAGTGTAAAAGACAGGCTCAGAATGGAGCCTAACATTGTCTTTTGAAAGAGGCTACAATCCTTTTAGGTTCTGGAAGTGAAGCATTAACTAAGTAAGCAAGAAGCAGATGTAAGTCCCCTGCTCTGCAATTAACAGCTGGAACTGATCAGCTGTACAGGGGATTTGCTGCTTAGAGGTTTAAGCTACTGTAACCTGATCACAGAAAAACAATGCAATTTATATTCTTCACAGTAACCCATTTCAGTACCTGGGGAAGGGAGGTAGATTGGTATGTTTATCTAAATAAAATAAATAAGTCTGATTTCATAAAAAAATGTATTAAACATAAATATAAATAATATATATATATATATATATATATATATATATATTTATGAAAGCAGATTTTATATATAAATAAAAATCTATGTATACCCATCCCTTTATTTTGGAATTCCATGTGGAGGTGTATGTAAAAGCATTATTAAAGTTGTTGTGAGAAAAAAATAATATAGAAACTTTGCAATTTCAGAATATACTCAAAACATGGTAAAGTCCACCCATTGGAATAAAAATCATTGTGATATATCCACATGTCACTGTAAAAAGTGTGCAGAAACAGAATGCTTGTTTGTGTTTTTGAGCTTGTTTGCATATTCAGCTTGGCATTCTGGGAGAATATTTTAGATATGCTTTTTAAGACAAGCACTTTCTTGCGTTTGCCTTCAAATATAGGTAAATCTCGGGAGGTGTAACTTTCTTTTGTGTGTGTGCGTATGTACATTATATAGTTTGTATATTCTATTTAATGATAATATATGCATAATTATGTATACTTAATGTTCTTACAGTAAAAAAATGATTATATTATGTTAGATGATAAGGTCATAGTTAGGCCTCTTCATGTTACACCGTCAGGCTCTTTCTGAGCAGTGGTTCCAAGCAGTCCTTCTGGGTTTACATGTTTTTGTAGGTAACTCAAGAATTTAGATTTTTTTTTTTTTTTTTTTAAAAAGGGAACATTAGTGAGTTAATAAATCATTTAAACAAGTCCCTATTTTATTAATAACTGTGTTTGTTCCTATACATGTTCAAACATGCACCTTTTAATAATAGCCACGAAAATAAAAAGCAAAATGAATGCTTTCTGAAATATTAATCTAAAATAAATTGTGAACAAAAAGGGGTTTTATTGTACAACCTAAATACATAATTTGCTATCACAATGTGTAGCTGAGATTAGTGTTATTTTAAAGAAAATAGCGGTGTACAGTGGAGCCTAGAATTGTCAAACAGGATTGTTATACATGACATAGTCATTATCTTACATTTACATGTAAATTTTGTAAATGTTTTGTTTTCTTCAAAATAAATAAAATCTACAGCTTATCATGCTATTTTACGCTCCAGACTTAATTGAGGAGGGGGGGGGGGGGGGGGGGTAAATGGTCTTTTTAAAGCATAGTTCACGAAATATAAATTTTGTTGGTGCACAGAAAAATATATATAATCATTACTATTTATTTGGCAGGCATCTCACTAAAACATTTTGAGACATTCATGGAAGGAAGAGAATTATTTTGCCCTTTGGCAGGAAAAGGGTTAATTAGATTTGTTTTTGTGAAGTACCTGATTACAAAAGAGAAACCAGATTTGTGCTCTCTAATCAAAGTTCCTGTCGTCTGACCTGGTTACCTGTGTCAGCCCCTGAACATCTGTTCCTTGACCCATTTTCCGTGCTGAATCTTTAGCTTGAGGCTTAGCACTCATTCCTGTCCTTTAAGAACAATCAACCCATTTAAAAATATCTATAAATATATATTTTATTTTCTCGTTATCGTGGCCTCCTATTTAACGTTAGGTTGTGTATTTTATTAATTCATGTATCGGTTAAAACTGCAGTGATGTTTCCTTGGATTTTGCAACTAATCTGATTTATTTGATTTAGATGGTTTATTATACAAACCTTGTATTATAGTCCCAACTCCCTGTTTAGTTTGTAAACCTCCAAATGAAAATATTTTGAATATCTTGATATAGTCTTATACCATTTAGCACAGGCTGCTTAGACAGCTTTTATACCCTTCTGTCCAAAAATGTTTAATTATAAATTTAAGTAAACATTTTTTTTTAAAGATCCTAATTTCAGTGCCTAAACTTTGTGATCGTTTGTCTGCCTTTTCCATATGTATATGGATTAGTGCTTATCTGTAAAATGTTTTCTATATAATCTGTTTTTTAACCAAATATTAAAAAATTAAAGCCACTTTTTATATACCATAGCTTTGTTGGAAGATTGGGTATATATATATATATGTAGCATGTATCAGTCGGATGTGATAGTACAGTGGCCACACACACACACAGCACGGGCAAAACGTTTATAATCTTAATTTATAGCTTTCACCAGATGATTTTTGTAACCACACAGACCACTTAAATTGTAAAAATAACAGGAAACACAAACTGTCTGGCATGCAAAACAGCCCATAATGTGATTATTAGCTGCAGCTTTTTAAAATTAAAGGCAGCAAATTCTCAGATTTCATACTTGTGAAGTTGTATTGCTCCTTTGCCTGAGAGGATGTAAACTGATTCAGCTCCTCTTTGCGGTTACTAATCCCCTACATTCAGTTGTGATAGCAGACTGATAGGGGATTTGCTGGCTGCCTGGAAAAGGGCTCAGGTAGGCAGGAAAACAACAGACAGGTGCATACATTTAAAACAGCTTTCTTAAAGGTGCACTTTAATTAAAAAAATATATACATCATTTTATTTTTTTAAATAGGAATGTTCCTTTATTAGTTTAGATGGCTGGGCCCTAAAAACAAATTAAAAAAACAAAACAAACAACAACAAAAACCCTTTAAAAACACAACTAAAAACATCTATTATCCTGTGACTGGTCCTCCTCCTGTGAGGTCATCATGTGTGATGATCTGTGTCCAATCAAACGCATGCATAGAGAAGAATAACAGACATAATGTGCAAGTGTCAGCCTACTTTGCTTGTTGATGTCGGACATCAATGAGACTCCGTTATTGAATCCATTTTAGTCCAAAACGTCTAGTGGCTATCTGATTGTCAACCACAAGAAATGCTGGGAATGCTATAAGTAAACAGTATTGTTTCCAAGAATGTTTGCCCCAAAATCACTTCATTAAAATTAAGTATAAAATTTATAAAATTCAAATGTGAAAAAAATAAACAAAACAAACCATTTTCCACCATATTTTATTAAGGAGCAGCTGTAGTCTCTTTATGTGAGGTTTTGTTGAAATGTTAAGTTTTGTTTTGTTTTATCCAGGTAACCACAAAAGCAAAGCAAATGAAGGATTCTGTATCCAATTCCTCAGGTATTTATTCTTATACAATTGTGAGTATATCTTTACTTATGTCAAATTAGCAGGACACAGAGGGCGGGATTCTTAAAAGCCTTTCCTCTGCTTCCTGAACAGCAATTCATCCACCGAAATCGATGGAAGAGACTGCAGCTAAAATGCTTATTAAATGGGTATTTTAACCCTTTGTTGTAAGAGAACATATTCTCACCATGAACATTGCACCACGTGAACATTTTATGAATTTGTTTAGGTGGTTGTTTCATACTGAAAAACAGTTCTGTGAGTGGAACACCGTATTTGAACTTCCAACCTTTGAGAGAGAAAAAAGATCTATACATTCAAAGTAGGCCTGCCAAGTTATTAACCCCTTAAGGACCGAGGCTTTTTTGTGACACATTTTGACACTTTTGCCATGTGTTCATTCTGCCTCAATTTCCCCATTTCTGTTTAAGTGCAGCATACATGTTGTATATAATTTTTTTAAAGGAGAAATATGACTTTATTTTTTTTATTCCCCATGGGAAGCAATACACATTTTAAAAGTGGAAAACAAAAGTTATAAATATATATATATATATTCAGTTTTACATTTAATAATGTTTACACAGTAAGTGCAACTATAGAAAACTAATTCAATTTGAGCGCTGTTCATTGCTCTTCTGTCAATCTGGGGCCTCTGACAGAAGGGACCCCCAGATACCAAGCGGTATTTAAAGGGCTATGCGCAGTGCTCACTTTGTGCAATGCACACAGCTGATCTGTCAGTCTGGCTCTAGCAAAAGATACCACAGATTAAACCCCTGCTGATACTTTACTGCATGATGGTCTGTGCCGTGACCGAGTGTTACAGCCCTGACGGCAGAGATAGTCATGTGGTCCGTAACTGGTTAGAAGAATAACTGTAGTTATGATAAAGTTTAACATTTTACTATAATGTTGATGCTTTGAAAATCCGATAACATTTGCACGTTTTACATATATCTATAGTCTTTCGTAGGGTTACTTATTCACTTACTGCGCCAGCAAAAAAATGGCTTGTGGTCCTTATTTTATGGAAGAAAAACTTAATTAATTTCCCTTTTGAGCTTACTGTTTTTGTTGAAAAGCATTGCATGTATGCACGAACTTACTGGGAAATGGAGAAATAAAGCAGGATTTTTATTTCAGACTTATTTCGGGTTACTTTATTTATGCAATGTTTCGTCTTTCTATTCATTCTGTTTTTTTTGTTTTATTCCTTAGGTACAGTAAGATTTTCTGAGTTAAAGTGCTCAGCAAAGGCGACTGTGAACATATCTGACCGTATAATAACTCAGCGAGAGGACGATGACGTAGAGGAACGGGATTATTCTACATGTCAGAACGAGGCCCATGCAGCCGCAGAAAAACCACGCAGAAGAAAGACTGCCAAAGGAGAAGCGGGTATGCCTGTAAAGGAAGATACAGATGACAAGTCTAGAGGCAAGAGGCAAAGAGACTTTGATACAGAGCAGGAGGCTGATGACACTGTGGACAGTGATGATGAAACTAGGAAAAAGGAGCGAAGTCGATCATTAGAAGAACTATGGTCTCAAAATCAACAAAGGTTGCTGGAATTGGCATTGCAACAGTATCCAAAGGGAACCGGCGAGCGTTGGGATAAAATATCCAAATGTGTGCCTGGAAAAACCAAGGTAAGGAAAATATAGTCTCCTCTCACTGCAAAAAGAAGAAACCATAGAAAAGGCAAGATTTGCTTAAAGGGTCAATAAATGCACCCATCCCTCTTCATCTCAGCGCAGTGGCCTTGTAATTGTAATCCTGCAGTGTAAAATGTTGCAGGTTTGTAAACACTGCAATGTGTCCATTCAGGGTTAAATACACCTCTAGTAGCTGCTCTCCAGACAAACTCCTCCAATGCAACAAGAGAGTGAAACCTTGGCCATGTGACATTCAATGTCCTTGTCGAATGTCATGAAACGCAGCATTTGACTGGATGTGGTGGTGCTCACCACACACATGCATCTCATCCACGGTTCTTCTCTTAGAGGAGCATTGGCTTGGACAAACTGTGAGAAAGCATGACTTTATATTGACCATGTAGGAGTCTGGGCGGGCAGCAGCACAGAGGAAATCATTATTCTGGAAGAAAAGCAATTCCTTCTTTGACTAAATGTATTGCTCCAGTTGGGGAGAGTGCTGAATCTGCTTGGACTAAGGCAGGGTTAGGCAACCTTTGGCACTCCAGATGTTGTGGACTCCATCACCCACAATCATCCTACAGCCATAATGCTGGCAACGCATTATGGGAGATATAGTTCACATTTGACGTGCCGAAGGATGCCTACCTCTGTTATAGGGGAGTATAGCATTATGAATTCCATTTTGTATTCCTGGGGCTATAGTGTTTCTTTAAAGAGCAGGGAAAATGTAAATATTCAACATGGAAGCACCATTTCAATATGGCTTTGGCAGACCGTTTGCATACATATCTCTGCTTGCCTTTTGGCAAAACATTTTGCATCAGCAGTGTTTATTTACATGAATACACTATTGTAAACATATTGGAAATTAAAATGTGTGTTCCTTTAAGTCCCATCTGCTCCACAGAACCATACAAAGGGGATTCATCATAAAAACCATATATATATATATATATATATCATCATCTACCACATATCATATATATATCATGCTTACCACTCATTGTTTTCTATAGAGTATTTATAGTAATAGTGGGGGGATGCAAAACAGTTTTTCCTAATGCAAAAAAACTACCATAGAAATGCAAACCTACTCGTCCCAATTGTAAACCTCCACATGTGATTTGAGTGTAAAATTAACTAGTTTGTACCTCATTTTTACCGATTGCTCCTTTGACAATACATGTGCTAAAAAGCTTTTTTATTTAATGAGGTGCTTAAAGAAAAAAAGAAAAACATGACAATGATCAATCTTTCAATTCTAATTTACTTTATTCAGCTGTCAGAGACACATTTACGCACAATAACCACTACACAGGGGCTCCTTGCTCTGTCTGAAGGTAACGTGTAAGAATAATTTGACACTTTCTTGGCTTGGGCAGGCCTTCACACTCTGCATTATCAGCCAACTTGTACAAAGTTGAGATGTTATTCAAATTTACCATAGGTCAGACCTTCACAGTACAATAAGGTAATAGGCAAGGCATTATGTATTTGGCACCTAAACTTCTTTACATTTATGAAAAAAAGACCAAGAATGTGGTGTAGTTAAAATTAACGGTTATGTTTTTCTTTTTTTAAATCGATGATCCAGCTGTAGCACTATAGATTGCCTGCCCACAAGTGACAGCAAATATACTTAGTTAACGCCTGACACTGCATATCATTTGTATGATAGCTTGGAAACATACGTATAACACTAAACACTATGTCTAACCAACTACACACATATTAGCTAGCACAAGCTGTGATTAATCAGCCAGCTGTTAGGACTCTCCATGGCCCAATGTGTCACAGGGGTACAGCACTAGTTTATCTAATTAAACTTCTCACTCATATAGTCAGCCAGTACAACCTGTGTTTTACTAACTGCAGTGTTACCGCATCTCTGACTACCACTTTGTTTACACCTGATGTCTAGTTTAAAAAAAAAAAAATGTGCATTTGATTTCTTTGCAACAATTGTTATGCACTGTTCCCTCCTAACATGTTTCTGCCGTTGGGGCGAGACATAAACGATTGCTATGTTTAAACATATGCACGGAAAAATAAAGAATTAAAAAAAAATAAAAAATTACGGTTATTATGAGTAATAGGCTAATTTGATTTCATTTACCAAACTCAGAAAAAATGTATACGCAAAGTTTGGTTGAAAACTGTTTTGCAACGCAAACTTTTCTTTAGCATTCATTTTTTTTATTTTTTTATTTTCAGAATTTTCAGCTTTAGAAATAAAAATAAAATATATGTATGTTTTTCTACAGACCTGCTCAAACAAAAAAAACCTAAAAAAATAAATTTTTTAAAAAGTACATTGCGATTGTTTTCACGGTAGAAAATGCACTACTGAATAAACTGCCAATTTATACAAAAGTATCCTTGCTTTGTAAAACTGTGAATGTTATAAGCATGCTATTAAGCACATTATATTGCCTTTTATTTTTTGGTAATAATTTTTTTTTAGAATCATTTTAGGCAACAAAAGTTGAGCTTTCCTTAAATCTTCTTTGTATTTTATTTAATTAAGATACCTGAAAGAATGAAAAACATACTATAAAATAGATTTTAGAGTTGCTGGCAAATTTTATTCTTACGCTGTTCGTAGAAGAGTCATGATTTCTTATAGTTTCCCATGACTGTTAACCTACCATTTAAATAAACTGTAGATCCAAAGTATAGTTTTCACTGCTCTAGTGGAATTGATCCCAATCCTGTAGGACAATTAACAGTTGATTGATTATGTAGATATTTCCTGTTTCTGACCACTTACAAAATGTCAGCCTCTGGTGTGAGTTAAAGGGACACTATAGTCACAAGAACAACAACCACTTAATGTAGTTGTTCTGATGTGTATAGTCAGCCCCTGCAGAAAAGGCAGTGTTTACATTGCTCCCTAGGGACATCTCCAGTGGCAGCCATCCGGACGGCCACTACAGGTGCTTCCTTGGTCAGTGCTGCACAAAGTTAAAAACACTGTTTAGGGGGGGCGGAGCCTGACCGGGGAGCTGAACAGACACGATGTCAGTGGGCTTCCGATCCTGAACCCAAATATCAGCAAAAAACAAGGGGAACCCGCCTAATATTGAACCCCAGCCTACCTCACCCTGTGTGCCACAGAGGTTGAGGAACCGGGGGATACCTTACACGACCTGATAGCTCGCAGGGAACCTGGAATAGAGGATCGAGGCCTACATCTAACAGAGCAGGGGAGAGGCGGCCGTTCTCCCTGCACTCTAAAGCATGCAGCGCCCGCAGTATCAGGCTACTCCCCCTTGGGACCAGTGGGCGTCATCCCGGTCCCAATCAACAAATCCTGTACACTCACACAGCCTGCAAATAAGGACGACAACCAAAACTACGTGCCAAACCAGCAGGCCGCAAGCAGCACTAAAATGGCGGATGCTCAGCCTAACGTAGACAATGCACTGCCAGAGTACCGGCTTAGCCCAGACGAATCCTTAAACACTCGCCTGCAAAAGCTGCTTGAGAACTTCTGGGTGAGGGTGGAAGCTCGACACGCTGCCACACAGATACGGGCACAGGCGAACCGGGGCGCGAAGCAGACACGTGAGAGCGACAGCCGGAGAAGGCCCGGTGGACCCTCGGGCATAAACCTGACAAAGCTGACAACCACTCAACAAACGAGCCCATCCGGGCTGAAGGCCCTAAGGGGCAAAGCCCCGACGTATCCCCCACAAAGGCGGAGGCTCATACGCCGCAGGCGGCGGAACACCACCATGGCCTCCAGACCTACCCCAATGGGGGAAGGGCCCGGCCTTTAAAAGACCCCGAGCCCGTGGAGAAACGATACTGGCCTTCCCACAAACCCAGAGCAGGGGGGTGGACCTGGTTGCCCGCCACCATCTGGACTTACCCGACACAGCCGCTACAGCTCCCACTCAGAGGTATAGGATGACCCGGCGGAACACAGGCGGCCTACTTCCACACAATCACCAATGGACGCTGTGCAGTCGGGCTGCAAAACCAAGCAAGTAAAACCCAATACGGGACTTCTTTTCAAGCACCCTTTACCTTGGGCCCCACCATTAACAGACTGAGCTTCTCGCACGACCGACTAGGACCGAAGCGGCACATAGCTGTTTAAATGTTAAATGCCCACCGTACCCCGGTAGCTTACCCCACCCTTTCTTGCTCAGTAGTACAAGCACTGTACAGCATCTGATCTTAAAGAGAGGGTGGAGAGAGGGTTAACTTGCTCAATGACTACTATCTGCTTAATGCTTAATGTTTCAAATTGTACTTACCTAATATATGCCACAAACCCTCACTCCTACATACCACAGCACACATATCTCGAGGAGCAAGGACACGCCCTCCGTCTAACCTGATGGTTGACACCAACATCTAACGAAAACTAGTGCACATACAAAGGGCTCAGCTTACAGGGCAATATCTGGCACAAGCTGGTCGGTACATGACACGATAGAGAGGCACATCCCCACAACATAAACTACAAGTGACTGACCACAACTCTCACACACCTGTTATATTTACGCCTGTTATTGCACTGAAGTCAAACTACTCTTACTATTATTACAATACACTCACTATGTAAATGCATAACAGGCTGGGTGGCAGCTGCCAGAATTTACTAGATAGGTGGGTGTTGTTGCGGCTGGTTAGGGAGGTTTTGCCTCCAGTTTGCGCCGTTTTCTCGGCTCCAAAGCGGGAGCTCAGACAGAAGCGTCTGATCCCGTCGGCGGTCCGGCCCCGCCCCCCTTCAAACTAAAGTTTAACAACAACATTTTATTTTTTTAAATATTTTTTTTTAAATGAGGCACCGCAATACTGGAAATGTAACTTAATTTTGCCGATTGATGTATTAACCCTATACTGTAAATCACTCGTACATTTCCCCCGATTTCTCTTATGTACCCCATCTTAAATGCCTTTAATAAAAGAAAGATTGAAAAAAAAACCCTGAAAATTCACCTTATTTGCAGCACCGCACACTGGAAAGCATTGGGTTGGCCAATTCTGATTATGTCAGCCAATGAGGCTGATCGGGGGCGGGGCCAGCACCAGCAGACCCGCAGCAGCTCTGGAAATGAGATGCATTTTCCCTTTTTTTTTTTAAAGGGGGTGGGGAGCCAAATAGTTTATGTGTTCCTGACCCTATAGTGTTCCTTTAAGGCCAGATTGAAGCCCTTGCTGTAGAGTAAAGTAAATCTTGTGTATATTCATGTTCTCTCTCTCTCTCTCTCTCTGCAGGAAGACTGTATGTATCGATATAAGCTGCTCGTGGAGTTAGTACAGAAGAAGAAGCAGGCAAAGAGCTGAAACTGCAATTTTTAACTGGCCTGATGTCTGTTGTAAAGCATGAAGAGTGTTAAGGCAGTAAAGTTCTTGGAAACTCAGTATTTTCTTCAACATGTCACGTGCCTTAGGAATATATTGAATAAAAAAAATGCCATCATTAAATACTTCATGTGCTTAAAAATTAAAACATATTTTTATACCAGATGTTCCAGCCTTTTCTGTTCACTATGAGCTTCATTGCAGTTAATGATGGACATTTCAGGAGTCAGATCACTTTTATTGTTTTTTTTCCGAGAGGGGGAGGGGTTGAATTAGATCTCTGTGTTGGTGTACCCCATCACATCTTTGTAAAGTGCTAAGAAAAAGTAATTGTGCTATAAAATAACCAGCCCCACAAAAAGAACACGAAGGATCCAACGTGACATTCCTTAGTATTGATGGTCAGTGTTACTTTTTTCCATCTAGTCCTCTACACCATGTCTACGTGTTTAGTCCTCCACCCCATCATTCTCAATGAATTGATATATATGATTATCAACTCATACTAACTGACTATTCCTAGGTTTCTCTTAGAAAGGAATGATATGCTGGGAGGGCTCTGTGATAAAGGGATGAAGATGGGATGGCAATAATAAAATGACAAAATGCGGTGGAGTGAAGGTGGTGAAGTGTTGGAAGATCCCAGTGATGAAGAGATTGATCCACTCCACACCCATAAGCTGAAGTGCTATATGGGTGTGGAGTATACCATTTCAAAATCACTTTATAAAAGAGTTAGTTATTTGAAAAAAGGGGTGCAGTATGAAGAGATAGGTATAATGCTGGGAGGAGAGCTCATCAGGAAGTGACAAATTGGAAGGGTTGAAGTGCCGGCAGTGTGTCAATGATGTAGGGATAGTTTTGTGAGGGCACACTATGACAAGTCTATTGGATGCTAGACAATGGGGTGACAGTAATATTATAAAACACATAAACAGAAGGACAGAGATAAAGGAAAGCGGAAGATGAGTCCCCAGAGTTTAAAGTTTCAAGCTTATTCTAAGGTCAGGTATGCCTTCCCTCACTAAGGGAACATTAAGGCACAAACAATCTGATTACAGGTGCTGCTTTAGGTGTGGTATTAAAATACCATTAATAATAAAATACAATCACTCTGGTCTGTCTACTTTAACACATTTATTCGGAGACAAACACTCAGCATCTTACAAATAAATGGCATACAGACTAACCAGAGAAACAAACCCACTAACGCCAACTAAACACATAGCACACAGGAACATACTAATAAACCTATTTACCATTACACTCACAAACCCAATTAGATCTTACCCGAAGCAAGACTATTATACACCAAGTCCTCATTTCCATGACAACACACAGGTAGTGTGCAGGTATATTTAACTCCTGCCCTCTGACCACACTAGAGGGTGGTGACTGAGTTTCACCTAATTAACTGTCCAAGTTCTGATATAAACAACACCTAGAATTTGAGCCATATGTTTGTTAAACCATAATTTACCTCTTAATATTAAGTGCACCCACTCTTAATCTACTTAATTTTCTTCAGGAGAAACAGGGCTTTCATTTCACATCAAATATTTACATATGAAACATAATTTAATGTGAATACTTTTTTTTTTTTTTTTTTTTTATAAGTATGAGTGTTTTGTTGTTACAGGGTCAAATAAAGGGCTTGCCCATTTCAGTTTTTACCTAATTAAAGGGACTCTCCAGTGCCAGGAAAACAAACTGTTTTCCTGGCACTGTAGGTCCCCTCTCCCTCCCACCCCCCATCCCAGGTTGCTGAAGGGGTTAAAACCTCTTCAGTGACTTACCTGTATCCAGCGTCAATGTCCCTCGGCGCTGGTTCAGGGTCCGCCCATGCTCCATCCGGCGGGAGACCTAACGCGCATTAGACCTCCCCATAGGAACGCATTAAAAAATGCTTTCCATGTTTTCCTATGGGGATTTCAGCGACGCTGGAGGTCCTTACATAGCGTGAGGACATCCAGCGACGCTATAGCACACAAAATGTGTGCTGTAAACTTTAAACTGTACCTTTAAACTGTACCATTTTGGTTTGCTGGGCCCATGTTGCCATTGAGACTGTGTGTCAACTCAAGAATTAAACTTACCCTATCTTGGCATTCCATTTGCAAAAGAAGACAACCCAGTGTATTCAAAATGGGGTATGTTCCATCTTTTTTTTAGTAGCCACTTAGTCACAAACCAAAGTTAGTATTAGAGTAAATATTTTAAATTTTTCACACAAAACTTCTGCTGATGATATCATCATCATTAAACGTTTTACTGCTCTTAACCACTCATATTTGTATTCAGCGATTACTTACAAGTACAACAGTACCCCCATGTATAGGTTTTATGAGGTTTTGGAAAGTTACTGGGAAAATTTGTGTGAAAAGTGAGCCATTTATCTAGGCTCCATTCCATATGAGTGTTTCCATTGCACCCTACTGTTTTTCCATTGCATCCTCATTACTATCTGCACTAAGTTTTGAATTGGTTTTATTTTTAATATGCTGCTGTACCTATTCCCCAATTCATCCACATATTAAAGAGGGTAAGATTTTCTAGCGCTCCACTCTTTTGTGTTCAAGTTTTGTTCACTTATAATGTATTAGTTTAATGTGGGAAGGCAGGTTATTCGGCACTAGTATTTTAGAGCTGCTATATTCGTACAATTTTTAGATTTTGTATAAGTGCATTTTGTCACACTATCACTCATTAAAATCATTCCTGAAAGTTTGGCAAAGTGATTTTCTGGGTCTATGGCAGCCTGGGTAATAAAATGTCTACCATTATCCAAGTAGGCAACCCAGAGTATTATAAATGGCGTATTATGAGATGTTTGGTCTAGCCACTTTATAACACATTCAGGGCACAATGTGGTATATTTTTATTTGTGGTTTTTCACAGGACTTTTCATATTTCTGATATAAGTTAGTACAATAAAGCCTTGGTATTTTGATTTAACATTGTCTCACCAACATAAGATATATAAGAGTACCCCACATGTACTAATTTTTTTTAGGTTTTTTGGAAAGTCACAGGGCCAAATATATTAGATGTCCTTTTCAACTTGGAAATTTGACAAAGTGACTATCTGGACCTATGTTGCCTTTGAGATAGTATGGCAGCCCAGGAAAGAAAATTACCCTCATGATAGCATATCCGTTTTACAAGTAGGCAACCCAGGGTATTCCAAATGGTGTAATTTGAGTTGTTTGGTCTAGCCACTTTATCACAAATGCTGACACCATTTAGTGCTCATATTTTCCTTTTTGTTTTTTCACGCATACATTCTGTTTTCACAGGAAATTTCAGAATCCTGATAGGAGTTAGTGCAATAAAGCCTCTAATTTTCTCACACATTTTCTCACGAATATAACAGTACCCCAATGTACCAGTTTTTCAGATTTTTGGTAAGTCACAGAGCCAAATATATTACATGGCCTTTTCAACTTGGAAAATTGACCAAGTGATTTTTTTGTGCCTATGTCACATTTGAGAGAACATGGCATCCTAACTTCACTTTGGCTGAGATCATCAAACTTGATGATCTCACCCAACCCAATGTATTCCCATATGAAAGCATTGGGAGACTATTGTGCATGTGTGGTAAAAAGCTGCGCGGCCAATCAGCATCTCCATGCAGACCCAATCTAATACACTGCCCCTCACCCCATTCTAATACATTGCCCCCAAATCCAATACACCTCCCCCCACCACCACTCTAACACACTGCCCCTTGTCCCTCCACTCTAATTGAATACACTCCCACCACTCTAGTTTAATACATTGCTCTCCCTCCCCCCAATTTAATACACTGTCCACTCCCTCAAATTAATACACTGGCCCCCTCACTCCCCCAAATTAATACACTGGCCCCCTCCTCCCCCAAATTAATACACTGGCCCCCTCACTCCCTCAAATGAATACACTGCCCCTCACTCCCCCAAATGAATACACTTGCCCCCTCGTCCCCCAAATTAATACACTGGCATCCTCTCTTCATCCCTCAAATTAATACAGTGGCCCTCCCTCCCCAAACTAATTCAGCGGCCACCTCCTTCCCTCAAATTAATACAGTGGCCCCATCACTCCCTCAAATTAATACACTGGAACCCGTCCCTTCCTCAAATTACAATACACTACACAGGAAGGTCCCCTAAGCCCTTCTTCTCCTACCTCAAGATGAGCCACTCGTAATCCAGTTTCAGCCCTGCTCTGCTCTGCTCAAGCAGGCCAGACGCTCCTCTGGCACTGCGCGCAGGAGGGATCGGGGAGTGGCTGGCCTGCTCTGCACACAGCCACTCTGCCCTCTTGTGCTGTTAAAAGCCACAGCACAAAGCGTCCCCAGGGCAGGCGTGCCACAAATATATTAATTGTGGGCCGCGAGTTTGACATGCTTGGTGTAGCCACTTTATATAGACTGGTCTTAACATAACAGGTCAAGGTCAGGGGAATCCAGTAGTCATAGTCCATATAACAAGCTAATAATTCAGTACAGGCAGCCACTGTGTTGTCGTTAAAATGAAGGAATCGCAACATTTGCTCGTACTAATCTCTCTTCATAGTCTCTGGAAAAATATGGGTAGCCAGGATGGGGTGCTTGTACCAGTAGGACCCGATACTTGGCTTTATCACAATACTTATCACTAGAGTTAAAACACAAAATCTTTAAATTTCAATGACATCAGTGGGGTGCCACATGTTTTTTTTTCTACTGTAATGTGACCCTTGATTCGCAGAGATGTACTAGCTGGCAAACAAGTTGGCTTGCTCAGCCATCAGCTCACGTATGTCGTCCGACATAAAGAGGCCAAAGTAGTTCACTAGCTCACAAGCATCTACTTTTACTATGATGCCAGGAGAAACCGTGAATGGAGGTATTTCTAGGGGAAGTCAGGTTTCGAGGTACCTAGTTTGTGGGGCACCATCACAGGAGGAGTCCCTTAGGGGCTCCATGTCAGAGGCTGTCATAGAGGCAGAGCCTGCCAGAATGGCATACGCCTCTTCCGCCGTATAACAGTGTACTATTTTAGGGGGATTCATTTAGCCTATATCACTGAGGGGCAATTACCGTAGTTAATATATAAATATTAACTAATTTGCCTTGCTTCCTAACACACAATACCCACACCCACACCCACCTCCCCAATACCAACCACAGAAAACCCAACAGCCAACCCAACATTATAACAAAATTATTTATTGGAGAACACAACCTGAACTAAAAGGTTTATTTATTTCTTTTTAATAGAAATAACCACCCAAAACATTGGCATTGATTAGAGAGCCCTCTGATGCCATTTATCACTGATACGGTACCATACAGCACAACAAGCATGTCAAACTCACGCAAGCCGCAAGTTTGACATTCGTACTAAGGCAGAGTTGGCACCTGCTCTTCCCACATTGCAGGTGCCTACTCTGCCAAAATTACCCGGCCGGAGAGGTCCCTGGTGGCAGTGAGGGAGCTGTCTTCCTACTTATCACTGCTCTCTCGTGCGCACCACTAAACCGCTTGTGAATGAGAAGGAAGAGTGAGGTCCCACACTAGCTCCCCAAGGTAGGGAGCAATAAATAAAATGTGAGTGTAAGAATGGGTAAATGTGTTTGTGTTTGACAGAGGAGGACCTGGAGGTGCACGGAGGCACGTAACGCCATGTCACATTCTGACATGATGAAAACCTGTGAAAGTGGAGCACGTTGACAAGGAGTAGCAGGAGGATCCGTTTGGCACAGGATGCAGACAGCGCCATTGGGGGTATACCAGAGGCTGGACTCCGGAGGCGCATACTGGCAGCCACAATGCGAGTGGAGTCTGCTTGTTTGCTAATATTTTTTGTTTTGTTTTTAAAAAAGGGCTGGTTTAGTATAGAGGGGGGTACTGGGATTTAGTAAAGGGAGAGCTGGGAATTAGTACAGAGGGGGGACTGGGGTTTAGTAGAGGGGGATGCTGTATTTTTTTTTAATTTTTTTTTTAAATACTGTACTTGTGACTTTCTTTGTAACTCTCGGTGTCAAGCCTAATAATTGAACAGTTGCTCTTTTTACTTCTCTATGGGCAATCCAAGTTTTTCATCTTACCTGCTTTTTTAACGTCATTTTGTCACATTAATTGGATATAGGACCCAGACCCTTTCAACTATGTGGTCATTGCACTAGTCTTGAGCAAGCATTCAGTCCATAGCGGTTCCCAAACTGTGTGCCGCCGCAAGATATTTTCCCAGTGCTATGATCTTATGATCATAGCACCGGCAACCGTGCCTCCCTCTCTCCGGGCCGCTTGCAGTTCACTGCTAGCAGCTGGCAGGGGAGGGAGGGAGAGAGGACCCGGGAGAGCTCTAACTTGCATCTCCGCTGGTTCTCCTCTCACAAGCTTGGAGCGTTGCCGCGGTTACCATTGCAACGCTCCAAATCTCGCGAGAGTTAACTCTCACCACTGGGACCACCAGGGATTGCAGAGAATGTCCCCCCTCCCAGGCAAAGGTAAGCAGGGAGGGGGGGGATATGAAAAGTATTATTTTTAATAAAAAAATGTCATATATTTATGAATTTGCCCTCTCACTCCCACAGAACCCACAGCACACAATAACTCCCCCCATACATAAACACATTGGCCCAAACACATTGTATTGCTCACACAACCTGCCCAACACACACACTGTACCCCACATACAACCTGCCACACACACACACGCGCCCCCCCTATTCCCTTCTATTTCATTCTATTCCATTCAGCTCCTATCCCAGCAGATCCCAGGTAAATTGTTAAACTGTTCTTAAACAGTTTTACTACTTACTCTGGGAGGGCACTACGGCACTAGTGTCACCATAACCACTACAAAGTGCTGTAGTGGTTATTGTGTCTGGATTGTTAATTTAAATAATCTATCAGTGCCCCTCCCAAGATTAGTTTCTGGATCAGTGCTTGAACGGCAGCATGTCTGCCAAACAGGGGCCCAGTATATGCCGCTGCGCTGTACATATATACAACCTAGAACATTTTATGACTTGGGGCGCCTTGGAAAAATATTAAGGGCGCATTGAACCTAAAAAGTTTGAGAGCCACTGGTCTATAGATTGTCTCTTGATATTCTTTAATTTGTTGCCTAGCTGCCAGTACTGGTCCAATTTGTCTATATGGACCTTTAACATCATATTTGGTTTCCTAGGCCTTCGCCAGCTCATGTTAATATAGTGAGCATATCCCTATGTAAATCTGATGCTCTATTTGCCTCTAGTTATACTGTATATTACACTTTGTGACCGCAATTGTCCCTCTTTATTGATCTGTAATAGCATTCGGGGACGAATGACTTACAGTTTTACAGTGTCTGTTCAGCTCATTAAACAATCGGCAATATAAAGTGACAAAGAGCAACATAATCTCTTAACTAGCTCTTTAGTATTTACAGTCAATGGGCCTTCAAATAAACTACTACAGTTTTGAAAATGATCAGTAGGAAATTTGTTGCACTGCTCCAGAATTAAAGAAGATAAAGTCATTGTTCCTGCTTGTACCTCTTTATGAGAAGCACACACCACTTTGACACCTCGGTTGGCCAAGTTCAAACTACTCTGCCGAGTAGACTGATCTGGGTTCTATAATAAATGCAATACACTGACCACATTTCAAATGTGATATTAGACACCGACAGCTTTATAGTATTCCAGCATAAAATGCCTTGAATCAGCCAAAAATGAAATAAATTTATATAAAATTTATTTGCAAACTGGGGCAATTATGATCAGTAAAATCTCCAGATACTTCTTCTATAAACTATGAAACCATGGAATGACTGTTTGCTTCCAAGGGTACGGCCAACTGAAAAGCGTGTTCTGTTCAATGTAAAGTCCTAGAATTGTAGCAAGGCTCTATACCACGGTTAGGCAACCTTCAGCACACCAGATGTGGACTATATCACTCTCGATACTTTGCAAGCATTATGGGAGATGTAGTCCACAGCATCTGAAATGCAAAAGGTTGCCCAGCCCGGCTCTACACAGCTGCAAGTGCAATAGTCTATGGTGGCCCATTGACCAGAAATGCAACAAATGCAGAAATGCAAAAATAAATAGAAGGTTGGTAGTAGTAACTTTTTGTCCTGGACTTAAAGGGAGTGACAATATTGTTAGCCGTGTTATTATAACAAAATAAGGTTCTTTGTTGAATCCTTACCATTGTGCCCTGCTGAATGTGATGGTCCTCTCACAACCATTGAGGACTCATTAAATTGTCATAGGACTAGGTGAAAGTAGGGCTAGAAAAATCAAGACAACTCTTTGTTGTACATGTTTATTTTTTATATATATATATATATATATATATATATATATATATATATATACACACACATACATACATACATACAGGTGATACTCGAAAAATTAAAATATGCAAAAGTTCATTTATTTTAGTAATGCAACGTAAAAGGGGGAAACTAATATATGAGATAGACGCATTACTTGCAAAGCAAGATCGTTCAAGCCGTGATTTGTCATAAGTGCGATGATTATGGCTTACAGCTCATGAAAACCCCAAATCCACAATCTCAGTAAATTAGAATATTACATGCAATCAATAAAATGAGGCGTGTACAAAAAACAATATCGGACCTCTGAAAAGTATAAGCATGCATATGGACTCGGAACTTGGTTTGGGCCCTTTTTGCAGCAATTACTGCCTCAATGCCCCACCTCCTATAGAATGTAAGCTCGATTGAGCAGGGTCCTCTTCAACCTATTGTTCCTGTAAGTTTATTTGTAATTGTCCTACTTATAGTTAAATCCCCTCTCATAATATTGTAAAGCGCTACGGAATCTGTTGGCGCTATATAAATGGCAATAATAATAATAATAATAAATAATAATAATGCGGTGTGGCATGGAAGCTATCAGCCTGTGGCACTGTTGAGGTGTTATGGAAGACCAGGATGCTTCAATAGCGGCCTTCAGCTCTTCTGCATTGTTCGGTCTCATGTCTCATTTTTCTCTTGGCAATGCCCCATAGATTCTCTATGGGGTTCAGATCAGGCGAGTTTGGCCAATCAAGCACAGTAATCCCACGGTCATTGAACCAGGCTTTGGTGCTTTTGGCAGTGTGGGCAGGTGCCAAGTCCTGCTGGAAAATGAAGTCCGCTTCCCCATAAAGCTAGTTTGCGGAAGGAAGCATGAAGTGCACCAAAATCTCCTGGTAGACGGCTGCGTTAACCCTGGACTTAATGAAGCACAGTGGACCAACACCAGCAGCTGACATGGCTCCCCAAATCAACACAGACTGTGGAAACTTCACACTGGACTTCAAGCATCTTGCGGTGTGTGCCTCTCCATTCTTCCTCCAAACTCTGGGTCCTTGGTTTCCAAATGAGATGCAAAGAGGACTTTGGACCACTGAGCAACAGACCAGGCCTATTTTTCTTTAGCCCAGGTAAGACGCTTCTGATGTTGTTTGTTGTTCAGGAGCAGCTTGAGAAGAGGAATACGACATCTGAAGCCCATGTCCAGGATCTGTCTGTGTGTGGTGGCGGCTCTTGATGCACTGACTCCAGCCTCAGTCCACTCCTTGTGAAAGTCCCCAACACATTTGAATGGGCTTTTCCTGACAATCCTCTCCAGGCTGCGGTCATCCCTGCTGCTTGTGCACCTTTTTCTTCCACACTTTTCCCTTCCACATAACTTTCTATTTATGTGCTCTGATATAGCACTTTGGGAACATCCAACTTCCTTCGCAATTACCTTTTGAGGCTTTCCCTCCTTATGGAGGGTGTCCGTGATGGTTTTATGCACAACTGTCAGGTCAGCAGTCTTCCCCATGATTGTGATTCCTACTGAACCAGACTGAGAGACCCTTTGCAGTTGTTATGGCTTACTTAGCTGATTAGAGTGGGACACTGTGAGCCTAGAATATTGCACCTTTTCACAATATTCTAATTTACTGAGATTGTGGATTTGGGGTTTTCATGAGCTGTAAGCCATAATCATCGCACTTATGACAAATCACGGCTCGAACTTTCTTGCTTTGCATGTAATGCGTCTATCTCATATATTAGTTTCCCCCTTTTACGTTGCATGATATTCAAATTTTTCGAGTATCACCTGTTTGTATATATATATATATATATATATATATATATCATATATCCATGTCTTTTGGCATGATTCATTTAATTTCTGGGTAGACTTCACAGCTGTACACCAAGTAGTGACATCACAATGACTGTTCTAGCAAGCGTAGTGACTACAGACGGTTACACAGAGTGTAAAGGGTTACATCTCTCCATACGCTATTAGTGGTTTTGGTCCAATAGGAAATCCTGTCTCTGTAGTCGTTCTGGACGTATACTGTGAGCCTTGGATCAATAGAAGGAGTTTGTGTTTTATAGCTTCTCAGACAGTTGAACAATATATTATTTATACAAGGAGCATTGTTAAGTCATAAGAGAAATCTTATCCACAGTCTCATATGCAGCTGGAAAGAATCAAATTAACTGCTAATTTAGGTTTCCAAGCTTTTCTGGATGGAGACACATTTATTGATACAAATATTCTAAGGCACACCTTATTCTGCCTTTTACTTGGCAGACCAGGTATTTCTAAACCCTCCATGCTATTGCTGTTGGTGTTATTTAATAATACATTTAAAAAGTATATATGGTATATTTTTTATATATTCAATCTGAAATAAACAGGAAGGATCCTGCTCAATTTTAAGATTGCCTGGGTATGTCTGATTGTTGCATAAGTGGCTTCCAATAACAAAACATGTATATTTACTTTAAATATTAAATAAATAATAATAGTGAGAAGGTGAACACAAACTCCTCTCTTTTAACATCTGCAAGAGGAACTATAGTGGTTTGTCCTGTCGAGTGCCACTATACGGGCACTAAGGAAAAAAAATACAAATGCACTCTCCGACTTACAGACATTCACATATACCAACACTCACATTCACAAACAGAAATTCTCATACTTTACATCCAAAAACAAACTCCTTGAACATTATCTGTCCATGTTGTTGGCTTGGTTATTGCTTGAAATTATTGTATATTTCAGCAGGAATCCTCAAGCTGTGATAGCTGGTTCAGCAGTAAAATAAAGGATCAATCTCATAATATTGTAAAGCGCTATGTTGGCGCTATATAAATGATGATAATAATAATGAAGCTGAGCGGATGATAGATTGAGACTTTCAGCATTTTGACAGATTTTACAGACTCTTTGAGATATTTTATAACTGCAGAAGGTGCTGTTTTCTACAGAGTTTACAGACATGTGTGGCGGAACCAACCTCGCCACTGAGAACTGGAGAAGCCTGGTTGCTAGCCTCCTGCCCAGTGATTATGGTCCCTGGGAGATATTGCCCTTTAAGGGACTGAATTGGGGCTTATGGACTGCTACCATAATGTACTGACCCTTTAAGAACTACATTTGGGCATGTTTTAGTTTATATTGCTGCTGCTGGCTCTTTTAGAATCATCCGTGGACATATTGGGACGTTTGGGAATAATGTCCCTTTAAGACTTTGTAACATATCACAGTAATACTGTCTTAAATATTATGTTGGTATTTATTTGTTCTGTTAAACTGGGGATATGTAGAAATGTGTGTTTTATGTGTTAAATGTATCAGTATGTAATTTTATGTCTTTTACTGTCTTTTTGTCTGCCATGTGGGTAATGGAGTTTTGCCCTGTCCTTGGAGATAATTAGATTCCTTCCCCAATTATCTCCAGGCCAGAGGGGAGGGATTGTGAGGCATTGTGGGAGGTAACCGGTCTGAGCTGGAAAGTCATGCTGACAGGGGTTTTAAAAGATACTATTACTAACTTTTGAACCCCTGGTCAGATTCATGCCATTTTTAAATATGTTGTTCCCCTGAATGGATTGATTGTGGATATGTATTTTTTTATGTGAATGTGATGTATGGTTTTGAAGTTATAAATATTGGGTAAAAAGTATATTTTAAACTGTATGAATAATGGGATTATGTGTCACACTAAGGGGAGGGGATGTGTGGGTTGCACCCGTGATGCTATTGGTTATTTTAGGCCTCCCCCTGGGTGTGGCCTGTATGTGTACAGTTGTAATAAAAGCCAGGCTGGATGTGCCAGTCCAGAGTTCCTGTTTAACCCTCAAAGTGAAGTGTCGTCTCATTATTGGGGGAGCATTTATTGCATGCTGTTCCAGTTTGACTGCTAGGAGTGCAAACCTATTCGTATGGTTCCTATTCAACTGTCTACAGCATTCAGAGGCTTGAGAGGATTCATATGCTTCTCTGATTCGGTGATTGTGGTGTCTGCCAGAGTGCTTGGAGTCCTCAAGAAACGCTAGGAGCATCCATTAACGGAGGTACCCAGTCGGGGTGCCAGGCGATCCGTTACAATATGTAACTCCCGAACGGTGTTTGTGCATAGAACGGTCATAAGACTTTTTTATGTTCTTTGTTTCCTTTCAGGTCGAGTGGTGTCTTACAGAAACAGTACAGACTAGTAACATTGTTATAGCTGAGGACTAGACTGGGAATCTCCCATAAACAGGGCCCTCAATCAGTCTGTCCTGTGCGTCCAATTTGTCTGGTTACAAATACGTGTCTGTTAGTCCACCCATTGTACAGCGTTACGGAACTATAAATACTAATAATAATATACTGGGTTTCTCCTCTTCATTCTGTTAGTACCTACAAGATGTAAATAGGGCTGAAAGTGAATCTGCAGTGTATCAGAGTTCGATGGCAACAAAACACAGTGTGCAGTGTAATACAGAGCTCCACTCTGACATACAAGAACAGGTCAAACAGCTTTAAAGCAAGCAGGTGCTTACTAATTTATTTACACATTTTAAATATTGTGTTAAATGATAATGTAAATGATCTCAGAAGTAAACAATGGCTTGGCCATCCGTATGTTCAATTCTCTGTAAAACAACAGACTTTTTGGTTTATGTAAAAGTTGTTAGCCGTTCCTTAGACATGCAGCAAAAGCCATGATTGATTGTTCTTAGATTTTGTCTTATCAACACACCGAAAACTGAACGTGTGAAACGAACATTAGTGATATGATCTTTTCCTCAGCTGTATATGGATCCGAGGGTAAGACAGGCCAGCCTCCATCCTCACTACATTTAATATACAGATGTTGATGCCATCAAACTAAATTATATCCTGTAATCTTGGAAGTGGTAACCTGCCAAGCCTGATTAATAGGGTGCTATTAACGCAAAGCCAATGATTCCCCTTCCTTGCATCATGAAATAAAATACAGTGCACTTTGATCTGTTTCTCTCAAATGCTTCGCACATATGGATAGACCAATAGTGCTGGTTATTGCGAAATCTTTAATAAAAACTAAAATCGATGTCCCTGCCACATCATAAAACTGTGGGTTTTACTGTTCACAGAGAAGAATGTTTTACGGAGTGACTATGAGTCTGAAAATTTCCATGATGACGTACTAAAGTAGAAACACACGTGCATGCGCATGTTGTATGTTTGGTGTGTGAAGACCGCATATATCAAATGTGAACTAGAAGATATATTCAGAAGTATTAAACACAAAATGACTTTATAAAACTTTATAAATAAGTAACTAAGAAACTTTGTTAAGGGATGCAAAGGATTATGGGGAGTGAAAACCTGCAATAAATCACCTGTGGATATCAAATATTTGCTCCAAGTAGGGAAATGACATGTTTAGGAACTATATTTCCCCATGTTGCTTAGCAAGGCAGACCAGGCAATTTTTTATTTTTTTTAGTCTTCAATTATATGATATATACCAAGCACAGGATCGTCTTGCTGTTATTACTGGACATGAAATAGTTTTTTGTCTGCTGCTGCACTTCTATTTAAGGTTCGGTGTGCTATGCGTTAGAGATCACATTTTGGATTTTAATATTGCGGCTTGTCGACGTAAAGGAGTCTAGCTATATTCCTCTGACTTTTCTTAACAAGGTGGTTTATAGCATAGTATATCGTACAGTTCTATATTAACTTTATAAACAATTCTACCAAGTATCTTATCATGTATGTATTATGAGTTGCATTATTCTGTTTGGCAATTGCATTCACAGTCAGTTATGTGATCCCAGAGTATTCATTTTTTATGTTGTAGCAAAACTAATACTGGAAATGTAAGAAAAAGGCCAACTGTTATTTTTATGTTTACCGTATTTAAATATTTATTTTAATATATAAATGAGGATTGCCAATTGTTTATAAAATCAGTAGACTTCCTAGCTCAGACCCAATTACACCTCTGAATATAAGCATGTATTTCTTCATGCTGGAGTTCACATTGATGTACGAGTTGTAGGTGGTTGGATGAAGACCGTAAAATTCATATAATACTTTAATATATATTAAACACACTCTCCATCACATTAAACACAGCACTCCCATATTCCACACTATGTTCACAGAAAGAAATACATTCAAATACACACAAGGGTTTATTTTCTAAACATAAAACGGCATTTAATCAAAATCCAAATTGCAAAATATTCCTCCTGTAGCGGATTTGTGTTTAGCGAATACATCTCGGTGTTTTGAGGGTGAGGTATAGGTACTTGAAATGTTAATTTAGCATTTCTTTTATTTAAAATGTTCTCCTTTCATCCTCTGTTCACTGCCATTACAGTCCTTATATTGGAGCAACAGTGTTTTACAATGACAAATGCATCCTGGCAGGGTCACTGCAGACAGCAGCGAAGAACCTGCTACATTTACTCAGAAGAAGACCCTAATTAGATCCCCTGTGCTGGTTTCATATAAAGCAGTAGAATGTAAGCTCGATTCCTATAGAATGTAAGCTCGATTGAGCAGGGTCCTCTTCAACCTATTGTTCCTGTAAGTTTATTTGTAATTGTCCTATTTATAGTTAAATCCCCTCTCATAATATTGTAAAGCGCTACATAAATGGCAATAATAAAAAATAATAATAGGGAGAACTTGAAATCACCAGCTGAAGTAAAAAGAATATTCCTGACACTATATTGCTGGAATGCAGCATTAGGTCCCCGGACCCCTCTGTTGAGATTAAAGGTCCTTTTACGCCAAGCCACTCCAGTCTCACCACGGCTGTCCCCGCCTACGTGGCTGAAATCATCAATTTCTATGGTCTCAGCCAATCTAGTGCTTTCTCCCCTAGGAAAGCGCTGGGAGGCTATTGCGCATGTGCGGTGAAACACCGTGCTGCACCAATCAGCATCTCCTCTCAGAGATTCACTGAATCAATGCATCTCTACAGGGAACGTTCAGATCCTCCATACGGAGCGTGGAGACACTGAACACTAGTGCTGTACAGACACAGGAAGCACCTCTAGTGGCAGTCTGAGTGACTGCCACTAGAGGTGTTACCAGGGCCGCCATCAGGGGGTGACAACCGTGACGGTTGTCACGGGCCCGGCGGTCCTGGGGGGCCCGGACTGCTTTGGCAGTCCAGGGCCCCACAATTACTTAATGCACATATATATAGCGATCATCGCTATATATATGTGCAGCCGCGGGCCCCCCGGCTCCCTATACTTGCAGAGGGGGCCCAGCGGCCTGCAAAAGCACTTTCCAGCATTTCCCTCGCTCTAACTCCCGCGAGACGTGCGGCCGTTAGAGCGTTGCCATGGCAACGCTCCGCGCGGCGCGCACACCACATCTCGCGGGAGTGAGAGCAGGAAATGCTGTCAAGTCCTCCTGCAGGCCGCTGGGCCCCCTCTGCAAGTATAGGGAGCCGGGGGGCCCGCAATTCCACCTGACCGGACCACCAGGGATCAAAGGATCTTCCCCCCTCCCTGAATCAGGTAAGAAACAGGGAGGGGGGAATAACAAAAATACATTTAAATTACTATTACTACATTTACATGCATACACTACTAAACACATACACACACTGCATTCATTACACTGACACACACACTGCATTCACTGCACTGACACTCACTGCACTAACACACTGCACTCACACACACACTGCATCCACTGCATTCACTACACTGACACACACTGCACTAACACACACTGCATTCACTACACTGACACACACACTGCATTCACTACACTGACACACACTGCATTCACTACACTGACACACACTGCATCCACTGCACTGACACACACACTGCATTCACTACACTGACACACACTGCATTCACTGCACTGACACACTGCACTGACACACACACTGCATCCACGGCACTGACACACACACTGCATCCACGGCACTGACACACACACTGCATCCACTGCACTGACACACACACTGCATCCACTGCACTGACACACACACTGCATTCACTACACTGACACACACTGCACTGACACACACACTGCATTCACTACACTGACACACACTCTGCCTTCATTGCACTGACACACACTGCATTCATTGCACTGACACACACTGCATTCATTACACTGACAGACACACTGCATTCATTACACTGACAGACACACTGCATTCATTACACTGACAGACACACTGCATGCATTACACTGACACACACTGCATTCATTACACTGACACACACTGCATTCATTACACTGACACACTCTGCATTCACTACACTGACACACTGCATTCACTGCACTGACACACTGCATTCACTGCACTGACACTCACTGCACTAACACACACACTGCATTCACTACACTGACACATACGCACTGCATTCACTGCACTAACACTCACTGCATTAACACTCACTGCACTAACACAAACACTGCATTCACTGCACTAACACACACACTGCATTCACTGCACTAACACACACACTGCATTCACTGCACTGACACACACACTGCATTCATTGCACTGACACACACACTGCATTCATTGCACTGACACACACTCTGCATTCACTGCACTAACACACACACTGCATCCACCGCACTGACACACACTGCATCCACCGCACTGACACACACTGCATCCACCGCACTGACACACACACTGCATCCACCGCACTGACACACACACTGCATCCACCGCACTGACACACACACTACATTCACTACACTGACACACACACTGCATTCACTGCACTGACACACACTGCACTAACACACACAGACTGCATTCACTACACTGACACACTGCATTCACTACACTGACACACACTGCATTCACTACACTGACACACACTGCATTCACTACACTGACACACACTCTGCATTCACTGCACTAACACTCACTGCACTAACACACACTGCATTCACTGCACTAACATACACACTGTATCCACTACACTAACACACATACTGCATTCATTGAGGGGGAGGCTGGCCGGCCGGGCAGGGAGGGAGGCCCAGACTGTGCTTTGTCAGGGGCCCCAAAATTTCTGGTGGCGGCCCTGGGTGTTACTAGGTGGAAGTGTTCACAGTACTATAGACAGGCTATAGACACTAGAACCACTAAATTAAGTTATAGTGTCCTGGCCGCATAGCGGTGATCAAAATGAACACATTACCCAGAATATTATACCTATTCCCCTTATCAATACCAACGACATTCTTCGCCATCCTGAAAGCTGCATTCCTAACATATATCTGGAAAGGACAGAGACCGCGCCTACGATACGAACTCCTCTGCCAGCCCAGAAGAAACTGAGGATTAGCACTCCCAGACATACGGAAATACCATCATGCAACTGCCCTACAGAGAATCCTAGAATGGCATACTAATCCCCGACACAAACAATGGGTAGCTCTGGATAGAACCGTGCCCGAAAACCCATCCATCTTCGCCTCAGTATGGAACACGAAAACGACAACACAAGGAGAACTGAACAAGCTTTCCCCGACGAACCAGACTCTTCAGACATGGTCGGTAATACGGAGAACAACAACCGTCTCCACCACACCTAGTACTAGACCACTCTGACAGATAACCAGCTACTGGGGGGGGGGGGGACTACCTGCCAGTGCCTGGACCTTCCTAGGAGGAGAAGACTTTGTTCCTCTCCACAGAACACTAACTGCCACTGGACTGAAAGCCCTGGAACAAATGGAGGGTATACCGACCCCCATGCACAAATACAGGTATGCGCAACTGACACACTTATCATACAATACCAGATAAAGCCGCAGCGCATAGAACCCTCACATGGTTCGAAGAGCTTTGTGACCAAAAAACGACCGTGCAGAAACCAACCTCAACCCTGTACCAACACCTAATCACGATTCACCAGAATATAGCACTGCCATACAAAAGACGGTGGGAACGACTCACAGACAGGACATTCACAGACGCACAGTGGGACAAAATTCTAATTCTCCACCAAAAATCCTCCATCAGCTCGTCCTATCAATAAATGAATTACAAATTATTGACGTTCTGGTACAGAACCCCAGACCTCTTACACAAAATATTCCCCACCACCCCGGCGACATGCTGGAGATGTGAGACGGAAGTGGGCACAGTGAAACACATATGGTGGGAATGCGTCAAAATCAAACCATACTGGAACCAGATCACGACCCGCATCAAAGATGTCCTATGAATTGCGACGCAACTATCCATGGCAAACATACTCCTCCACCACACACACGAACCGATCTCAAAATACAAAATCTATTTTACACCACCTCCTCGACGCCGCCAAGGCACTAATACCCACCTTATGGAAACTAACTCAAGCCCCCACGATGGAACAATGGCTTACCAGAGTGGAAGAAATCAGAGCCGCGGAAGAAATGCACGCGACCCTGATGGAAACTCACAAAACATGTAGACAAATGGCAGCCCTGGATAATATACATGGCAAGAAGGGACCGGGGGGATGCGGTCGACGGTGGCGGAGACTGAGGGGACGGAGCTACTCCCACTGCACCCTGCATGCCCAGTACCCCCATAACTCCCCCACCCCACTACACCACACACAGTCACTTGCGCAACAGCATAACCCAACCTGCCCAGACACGCACATCACATACACTTCAAAAACGTTATACCACACAGACACTACACAAACACACACTCCCGCAGCCACACAAAAGATGCCGCGCACTCAAGTTCAGACCGACATGACTACTAAAAAACACCAAGACACACTAGAAAAACACCATCATGGCACTCAACCACACGCGTCCTAAGACTACCTCAAACACTAGACTTACAGGGACTCCACACCCACTACTAACACAACACACATGGAAACCATACCCACGCGTCCACTTCAATCAACAATGAGCCACAAACACGCAAGGAAAAACCCTCCAAAACCAACCACTCACCCCCACATACCACACAACACATCTCACTAGAACGGCATAGATGTCAACAGACGAAGGCTAACCACACACACACAGCCATTATTAAGGACACCATACCACCTACCTAGACCGATACACATATCCAGAAGCCCAATACACAACGCCAACAGAGAATGACGACACGACGACCAGAAAGTTAATGACACATTCAAGTACTAACTACACTCAATGTTTTCCCTATTGTTAACATTTATGGAGGCCTGCAAGCCTCGCTGCTTTGAAAGTTCCATTGTTACCGGTTTATAATGTTCGGAATCATAACAACACGAAGTAACGATACATACACTTTAAAAAAAAATAAAAAAAATATGCACAATCCTCCCCAAGCATATTCCCACGCGCAAGTTGCGATTACGATGTACAGTTAAAGTTTTGCTGAAACAAAGATCGCTTAATTAATTCCTATGGCAATGTTATGATGTTTAACCCCTTAAGGACACATGACATGTGTGACATGTCATGATTCCCTTTTATTCCAGAAGTTTGGTCCTTAAGGGGTTAAAGTTTTGCTGAAACTAAGATCGCGTTTAAATGATTATCAGAGAAGACACTAAGCTGTGCTTGCTTGGAGAGAAAAGAACGTTTGACTTTCAGCATATTTTTTTCTTGGCTACAATCCAGAAGTTAATTACCCCAGGTGGGTATGTGGGTGGGCGTCCATGTGCACTCCAGATACATCCAGGAAATGGTGACCAGATAACACTCCCCCATCAGCAGGACACAGGACACCTGTAATCCATCTGTACTCACATGCCACTGCATTGCTCCAGATTGCAAGGAACACTCCGGGTATAAAGCTGATCGGTTTGCTAGAATGCAATACAGCATATTTTTCGAAGACACAGAACACAGACAGTGACTAGGATAAAAGATAGCAACATTTCAAATGGAATCTTCAGTATGTGTGTTTTTTCATTGATCTACAAACCAGCGGCTCAGCTAGTACACTGAACTAACTTGACCGCTAGAACAAAATAAAATAAGGTGACCAGTGTTTGTATATACATTATTAAAATTTATTCAAAAAAAACTTTTATCATTTGTTTCAATACACATGGATTTTTACAACTAAGTAAATTATTAACACAAACCTTTATAAACTTTTTGTTACTAAACAGCGAGTTACAATTTCAAAACAGAACCTCACTGAAGCCATTTAACAGAAACAAGCGTGTTTCATAAACCACCACGGAAAGGATTTAAAATACCCCAGAAAAATATAAAAATAAATTAAATTTCTTTTTTTGCCTTTTAATCTGCCGATTAGAAATATTACAAATCAAAATAGTATTATTGTTTCTATATGAATTTTATTTTTTAATCTTTTAAAACAATACAAAAAAAAAACCCTACAGATTTTCCAAAAAGCTTATATACAGAATGAGGTAAGATCTGTGCAGTGAAAACCTAAAGACACATTAGAGAATTAACGTGCTCTTTTAGCCGAATACACAGTGCGGGTCAAATTACAGTGGGGCCTATTTCACTACTATCATTAATAATGCAAACATTTAAACTACAGATAAGCAGTCCTTTTGCCAGCTCTGCTTAAACAATGTCGTGTTGCACACACAAAGTAATAAAGCTGCATTATTTTCCTTTTAATGACACCATTGGTGTTAGTGAACAATTTAAGTCATTACTGGTTTCTACGCTTTTAGCACAAAAACTCCAGGTTGTCCATGAACTTAATGTGTATTTAACAGAGGGGTGAGGGGCAAAGTTTGGGCAGTCAAAGCAAAATATATGAAACCGCCAATTCTGCAATCCCAGGTTGCTCCCTAAATGTTGCAGGACTCAACCGCTATAGGTTGCCGCTGTAGGTTGCCCAACACTTTTCAAGAGTTGATTTGAGTTTAATTTAAGGTTGCATAACTCATTAGTGAACATATAAATTATTACCAAAAACAGCCAAACAGTGGCATAGAAAAAATAACAGGCTGCTAGTGCAACTAGCATATTTACTGATAAACACCATTGCCTTATATGTGGACAGCTACCCCGCCATGAATTTGCGCTCTAAGCTTTGCGACAGGCACTTGCATTGGAGTAATATGAAAACAAGAGTCGTTCTCTGCAATTTTTCTCTTCTACAAAAGTCCGCAGAAAACACTAATTGCTGGGATAGATATCCAAGTAACATTTTATACACACTATGTTGTGTGTAATTATGCTTGAGTGTGCACACGTTCGTATTAGTTGATTAATACCTTTAAAAGACTTAGTGGCAAGACAGTGTTTGAAGGTCGTCCTGGTAAACCCTGAATACACATTTCACCACGATTCCAGCCAAAGGCAAAGGCCAGTACTTCGCGGTTAATTGCCAATAAAACATTTGGTCAGTTCATTGCCTCGTTTAGTACCATCCAACCTCCACGTTGGATTTCAGTCATACTTAAAACAGTGACTTTACCTTTCTCAGATTTTGCTCTCAGAATACACACATTTCAGTGCAACAAATATCTTAAAATAAAATAAATATCTAAAACTTTAGAGCGCGGTTTCTACCTCCCTCCTCCCCCCATCTGGACTAGGAGGGTGAATAAAGGATTTATCCTTCTGGTACTGAAGGGATACACGGTCTCCGTTTGCATTGTTCCATGACCACAAAAAGGAAGACATCTGTTTAGAGTGTGCCAAGTGCCAGGATGAGATTGGTTTATCCACTTCTTCAAAAAAAAATTCAACTTTTATCGTGCATTACTGGTCCGGTTTTATCTCCAAGCCTCTAGGGTTAAAGAAAGAGAATGAGAATACAGCTAGGACTCAAATCGCACATTAATGGCAGGCATTGTGAAGTCTCCTAGTTTATGTAAATCAGCGTGCCCCTATTTTGTTTATATTGTAAGAAAGGTGCTTTGTTTATGTCCCACAATGTGTCTTTCTTTAGTGTTTCTATGTGTTAAGGACCAGAGCTATTTCGCTCTGTTTGTTCTCCCATTGTCTCCCTCTTGCTCATTTAGTGTACACAAAAATGTAGTTTTTTTTTTTTTGTTTTTTTTAACCCAAGACAGGTAGGAACTTTCTTTGAAAGAAAAAAACAACAAAAAAAAAAAAAACACATTTTATATATATATTCTGATATACAGTCAAGCTGTCAATCATTTTGCATATGTTTGTGTGTGTAAAAAAAATAAATATATATATATATATATATATATATATATATATACACAACATTTAAAAAATTTTTTATACACAAACGTATGCAAAATGATTGACAGTTTGACTATATTTATATACACAAACATACGCAAAACAATTGACAGTCTGACTTCATTGTGTTTCTTTTGATCTTGAAAAAGACGCATAAATGTCGAAACGTTGATCATTTGGATGAAAATATGTTTTTCGTTGGACGCATAAATACACAATAATAATAAAAAAACAAGTTGGTCAGGCTTGTGCACTTCTTTCACTGTCTAGTCCAGTTAAATTTAAAGTGACACTATAGTCACCAAAACAACTTTACCTTAATGGAGCAGTTTATGTGTATAGATCATGCCCCTGCTGTCTTAATGCTCAATTCTCTGCTATTAAGGAGGAAAAATCACTTTGTTTACGAAAGCCCTAGTAACACCTCCCGGCATGTGACTTGCACAGCCTTCTTAAACACTTCCTGTAAAGAGTCATCTAATGTCTAACACTTCCTTTATTGCAAATTCTGTTTAATTTAGAATTTCATATCTCCTGCTCTATTAATAGAGTGCAAAAATCTGCAGAAGCTTCCTGCATGTAATTACAGTTCAATTTACAGAACAGGAGGTAAAAACTTTTAAAACAATCTGATTGAAAATAAAACCAATTATTCCCATGCAGGGTGTGTCAGTCACAGCCAGGAGAGGTGTGGCTAGGGCTGCATAAACATAAACAAAAGTGATTTAACTCCTAAATGGCAGTGAATTGAGCAGTCAGACTTCAGATGTATGATCTATACACCAAAACTGCTTCAGTAAGCTAAAGTTGATTTGGTGACTATAGTGTCCCTTTAAATATACATTGTGTAAATAAATAAAATAAATAAAAATTACTCATACACATATGTCATATCATTATTTAGCTGCTTCTGTGCACAACAACAAAGCCAACTTGAAGATAGAAAGACAGAATATATTTAATAGTCAGTATTTTGCATGTCATAGTAATGTTTGTTTTGGATCCTATATATTATGTAACACTAACTTGCATAAGCACACCCCAGGGGCTTGGCATGAATGCTAAACACACATTGAGAAGAGCAAGACTGATTGCAATTTAAAGGAATTCAAAAACCATTTAATTCAAGTTTACATATTTGTGTTTCTGAATCTAGTGGTACCACTGGTCCAATCTTTATATTTAAAGAGATACGTTAGGCATCAAAACAACTTTAGCTTAATGGGGGTGTATAGCACATGCGCCAGATTTGAGCAGTTAGGACTACAGGGGCATGATGTGTACACCAAAACTACAGTTCCACCGAAAAAAAGACAGTCTTAAATTACTTTTAACACCAAAAGAAAAACGCACTAGGGCTTATTTTCGGGGGATGTCTTCCTTTCGGTGGAAACTGGTACTTCATCAAGCTGAAGATGTTTTGGTGCCTATAGTGTCCCTTTAAGAGTTTGCTAAATAAATAAGCATCCTCTGACCTGCAATCAGCAGGAAGATTATATTGATTTTTATGGCGATTACTTTACTCCACTCAGTAAGCCTGATGACATATGGTATTTGCTACTAAATTAAAATCAATCTTTGACAGAACCTCTCCTAGCAGACTCCATACATGAAGTAACATGGCCAAGTGGAAGCTTGTGGAGAAACTGGTTCACCACAACAAGTAACATAGGTGCTTGAAGTGGCCATTTAACCCCCCATACTTTGCATGCCTTGCTGTGAAATGCTCGACCAGCAGGGTTTTGGCTCAGACCATTTACCTGGACCTCTTTGGAGTAAAATGATATAAGTGACCAGACTGCATCAACAGGAATTAGTCTTCCAACAATAAATGGTAAAAATGCTGATTGCTACCTTTTTTTTTGAAGTTACGGAGAACACTTACAGACACTTTCTGTGCTGCACTGTCACTGTGCATCGCAAGGAAGGGGTTAGTAGTGGTCGTATGAAGAGGGGCAGCTTGTGAAGCGGTCAGCAGGCTATTCAGGGGCAGCTGAGCTGCGGCAGGAATTTGCAGTTGCTGTAATTCTGATTGCTGTTGCTGGTGATGTTGCTGCATCAACTGATACAAGATGGCATTGTGCTGTTCCTAAGGACAAAACAGCAGGGAGCGTAAGCATGTTAACGTCACAAGATTAGTAAAACTGCTCATTCAATGGAGCGTGTGTAACCGGCTCGCTTATTCCAATGGTAGAACTTACAGGCGTGAGTTGCTGAGATCCCAGAAGCTGCTGGAATTGCTGGTGCTGGTGATGAAGCAGTAACTGTCTCTGCTGGTCAGAGAGCAGCCCTAATCCTGAGGCACTAGAATAAAATGGAGAAAATTTAGCAATAAATAGGTTGTGCTCATTAATATTACACATTAGTTAGGTTGCCATGGAGATGCTGGACATAATTTCAGAGTCTTCCCTTTCATTGTATAAAACCCAATGAGATCAGATGGCCTACGTGTTTCCTATGTGGTCTGTATTACCGTCCAAAAACTGGTTTATAAAACTGACCGCACGTTTCAATCTCTGCCTCAAACAGCTCCATCAGATGTATTTAATATGGTGCATAGCTATGAGAGAATCTGTATCCATATAGTGCACGGAGACTCAAAGTCCAAGACATATCCTATCCAAAATAATGTCCTACATGTCAATACATCATTGAGAAACCATTCCAGATTTCACTAGCAGTTGTACTGCATCACATCTAACTCCCTTTTCATTTAAGTAAAAGTCATAGTCTGACACCAATAGTCAATATGCTAATCATGACCTACTGACTGTGAGAATGGCTCTGTAGGGTTGAGGAAATTAAGTCCATGTACGAATTGGTGTATACCTTTCCAGCCACCCTCGAAAGAACATTTTAGTTTGGAGCCTTTACATCACTGGGAATAGCTAGAGAGGAACCCTCTCTGTTCCTCTGTTGTGTGACTCATGTTCACAACTGGCCGAATGCATTAAAATAGGACTATTTGGCAATCCTTTACCCTTTCACGGCACACAAATTATTACCTAAAACATCACCCGGACAATCCATGAATACTAGATTCCTAATGATTCATTGATAGTGTAACATTTAAGTCATTTAATGCAGATACATTCCCTTTCAACATGGTTTAATTAAATGGATACTATAGCTCATACTTCCACATTATTAAACCAACTCAACACCTGTGATATTACTCACAGGCAGAGAGCCATCAGATGACACCATTTCTCCATGGTTTGACAGTTTAACAGTTTACAGTCAGACTATGCCAGGGGACCCCTGACACCATAGCCACTACAGTGAGATGTAGTACTTGTGGTGTGTAAAGTGTCCCTTTTAATTTTTTTTCTAAATGGTCTATAAAACAATAAAGATTGATTCAACTATACTTCGATCACTTGGACAATTCCCATGATGCTCAGCCAAGCCACAGAAAACCCCTTGTCTTACAATATAAATATGGCACACAGAATTCCAGAGGAGAAGTAGTTCACAACAAATTCCTAACCTAACACAAGGGCCCTACAGTAAACTTGCCCTGAACAGGTCAGAATAAGAAATTCACTTTAAAGATAACCGTATAACTCCAAGTTAAAATAAGTTAACCATTACTGTATAAATCTTATGTAACTCTTAATCTTACCTGTTTGTTAGTGTGGAAGTTATGGGGTGTGTCACGTTCGGCAGTATTGACCCATGAGAAAGAGCAGTGGTTTGTGGCAAGGTGGCAGGAGTCTGGATGACCCCATTGAGAGCCCCAACAATCCCATTTATGGCTAGCTGGTTTGCTGGCAAGGCTCCGATTATTGCGCCCACACTTGGCACAGCAGGAAGAGCTTGTGTGACGGTCTGAATGCCACTTGTTAGTGTTCCCACTGTTACTCGATTTACCCTCTGGACCCCTTGGACTTGCTGTGCTGGACTCTGACGATCAGGAGGTGGAGTAGAGAGCGATGAGGAACTACTGGTGCTTTGCCCACTTGAGGTGTGATCCTGTAAAGAACCATAAAATATAACTTGTATCTACCAGCATACACATTGCCACGTAACAGAATCACTGTACTGACAAATTGCTTTTATATATACAGATACACATGTATGTAGCAATCCAGCTTCCCTACTTATTCAGAGAGAAATTGAGTCAATAGCAGTAGATGCAAATAGCTGCTGCCCAGGAAGGTTTCTCATTATGTTGAAAACATTATTTAAGATGAAATAAAAGTGAAATACCAGGGGGTACGGAGGGGGTGGTGTGTGTATGTATATAAAATGCAATCTATATTTTTGGATTAGATTACAAAAGGAATCTTACAATATTTACATAGTTACATAGTTACATAGCTGAAAATAGACTTGCGTCCATCAAGTTCAGCCTTCCTCCAATTTGTTTTTTTTTTTGCTGTTGATCCAAAAGAAGGCAAAAAAAAACAGTCTGAAGCACAATTTTGCAACAAGCTAGGAAACAAAATCCTTCTTGACCCCAGAATGGCAGTCAGATTTATCCTTGGATCAAGCAGTTATTTTTTTTGCAAGTATGGACTCTGATAAAACCACGTCTTCAGGCAGAGAATTCCACATCCTGATTGTTCTTACACTAAAAAAACCTTTCCTTTGCCTTAGACGAAATCTTCTTTCTTCCAGTCTAAATGCATGGCCTCGTGTCCTCTGTAAAGTCTGGTTTGTGAATAGATTTCCACACAATGGTTTGTATTGGCCCCGAATATATTTGTATAATGTTATCATATCCCCTCTCAGGCAACGTTTTTCTAAACTAAATAGGTTTAAATTTGTTAACAGAACAGTACTTAGCGCTGCATAGCACAGAGCAGTCGTTTCCAACCCAGTCCTATTGGTACACAAACAGTACAGAATGTAGGCTTTTTCTAGATCTTTTGCAATGGGGATATTGACAAAACATGGACAGTTCGTATAGCAATTTCACTAGTTTAATTCCTGCATTCTAGGCTTCATTACTGGAGTCAATTTTAAGACCATTAAAAAAAACATACCTGGTGTGACACAGGCAAAGTGCTCTCTGCCTGAAAGTTTCCAAGGTGAGGGCTTTTACTGATGGTCAAAGAATCTGCTAGAATGAGAAACATAATTACAATTCATCACAAGCATTAAAAATACACAATACTATTCAACCAAGGCACCAAAAATACAATGGAATGCTTTGTATTAAAAACATCAGAAAAGGAAAATATGTATAAGCTCACATACTGCTTATTTTATAGCAATAATGACCCTTCAAATACATAGTAAATTCATTTCATCAATAGGGATCCTTGTGTACGTTGTCACATTATGACTCTGCAAACCTATGGCTTCTATTTACTTGTATGGAAGCATCATGCTGTAGGTGACGTACAAATTTTAACATTTTCTGGACATATTTCACTTGTAGATGTGGGTGGGCAGTACAGAAAAATGTTTCCCTGCAGAAAGGTGCAATGGCATGCAGCAGATTTATAGGTTGAGCTGTAGATGGCTGTTTTCGGGAAACGGTTTAACTAGTTTGCTCACAGATTGCATCATAATGAGAACAACGAGCTGTAGTGGTCTCAGAGCTCAGTGTAGCCTCTTAACCCTTAATGGTTTGCAATATGTGGTAAAATGAAATTACATAGATATATTGAGGACGTGGCAGACCGGGATAGTTCACTCCACTAGGTTACCAGAAATACCAGAAGAAAAAAACATAAGAAAAATAAAAGACAAGAAATTTGTGAATTTAACGGACAACTTACATTTGTATGTGTGATTGCTATTAATGTGTACGCAATTATAAGGTTAAATAATATTAAGACTCAACAGATCCATACCTACATAATGAACTCAAACGGGAAAAATATTACCTCCAAACTCTGAACTTGGTTTACAGAGAGAATTCAATAAAACAACAACAATACAACTGACAGTATATTGGATTTAAATCACTATTAGTCTGCATGAATAAAATATTTTACTGTTAAATATAAATGACAAACAAATTTACATATATGGCTAGCCTTGCATCAGTACCTTACCTAGAATGAATTTAAGAGTACCACTAATTTACTACAGCCTCTTAAAACAACAGTGTGTCTCTCTTTGCCATTTGAACTGTTGGGAGATATGCTAATGGGCCAGTAAATATCTTACTAATTGAAACCATGTGAATTTTACAACCACTTTAGAGTCACTAAACAAAATGGTAGAGCCCAGTGCACTATACAAGTTCTGCTTTACAACCAAGTGAAAATAGAAAAGAAGAATAAACAAACCCATTTAGACGAGTGGATTCTATGACTTAGATCTAATTACAGGACCATAGCCATACACTTAGAAGAACCCAATAAAGATTCCTTCAATCATTACATCATGAGGACCAGACAGCTATTAAACTACTCCCAACCTTCGCTCCAATAACTGACCACTTCAAACAAAGTGATGCTCATGTTCCCAGCTGCTTTTAATTGGTTACTTTGAGGGGAACGTCTATAAAGTTGGGTCAAGCAGGACATAGAATACGTGTGTGAGTCAATGATTTGTAGATTTGCCTTCATGGAGCTATAAAGCCTTACCATTATGCAGTGGGTAGGTATGCGTGTGAGAGGCTGTGTTGGGGATGGCGGCTATGGTTGGAAACGGAACAGAGAGTTGTGCGTTGAGAAGCTGAAGACGCTCTTTCTTGGCGGTCAGATTCTTAATCTGCTCTTCCAGCCTCCTGTTTTCCACTTGCAGTTGGTGCAGGGATTTCAGCATGCCTAGAACTAGCAAGAAAGACAAAGAATATGTGTAGAAGCTGGCTTTTGGACAGTCACATGGTTATATATGTTTGGTGCAAAATATATTACAACAGCATTCTGGCAAAGGTATTCACCAAAGTGGGAATTGTCAGGAATTCACAATGGATTTCAAATTTAAAGGTCAAAAGTAGTTCAACTGGAATCATAGTGAACTTGGAAACGTTTTCCCAGTTCAGCTATTTTGAAATTCACTTTGAAGTGTTACACAGTAACGTACAGATTTCTACATACACACACACACACACACACGGTAATCAGAAAGTACCATTCAAAAGGCACGTGCTGGGTGCTTAATACTAATACAGTTTTTTTGGATTCACACAGCCAATTGCATTTATAATACCAGTGACAGGAGAGTAATTAACTTTTATTTTTTTTTAAACAAAAATTAATTTTAATAAAATGCAGTCATTGACAACAAATAAATAACATATAAGCTTTAAATGGGAAAATTTTATTTAATTTTTAAATCAGATGGGACAAGCAGTGTCTTCAGCTCATTTTCTCACAAACAATGTCAATATCTGGTGCTGAAGAAGAGAAGAGGAATTAGCCATGACACGGGTATCCAGCAATCATTCACCTCTACTGCCAATTATAAAACTTCGGAGCTAAGGGGCAACCATTTTAAGAAATACATGTTGTCTGATGATGTTTTAAATAAAGTCACACCAGTGAACTCTTGAAAGTCGCTTAACCCCTTAAGGACCAAACTTCTGGAATAAAAGGGAATCATGACATGTCAGACATGTCATGTGTCCTTAAGGGGTTAAACACTTGGATTCAGAAATTGTTGAAGTAATGATTTTATTTTTAAAGGACCACTATAGTGGCAGGAAAACATATTCGTTAGTGCCCTGAGGGTGCGCCCCCACCCTCAGGGTCCCCCTCCCGCCGGGCTCTAGGGGGTGGAAGGGGTTAAACTTACCTCTTTCTCCAGCGCCGGGCGGGGGACTCTCCTCCTCCTCCTCCTCCTCGGCTGGATGCTCATGCGCGGCAGGAACCACGTGCGCATTCAGCCAGTCCATAGGAAAGCATTCACAATGCTTTCCTATGGACGCTGGCGTCTTCTCACTGTGAAAACCACAATGAGAAGCGCGGAAGCCCTCTAGCGGCTGTCAATGAGACAGCCACTAGAGGCTGGATTAAGTCTATTATAAACATAGCAGTTTCTCATAGCAGTTTTCTAGAGGTGCCACTAGCTCCTAACATACCGTACATTTAGCAATAACTCTGTATGTGCAGGATTTTCAAGCAGAACCACAGCACATATTTACTCCTACCATCACGGCCAATTCAAATCACTGATTATTTTCATGGTGGTTGACGTAACCCTTTAAAATAAATAATAGTTTAAAACACCCCGGTAGATGGTAACTTTGTTTGAGTTGGTCCCTACTTGTTTCTGTTCCAAATAATATTTATTTACTTCGTATACCATTACCCACATTGTAAAATTGTAAAAAGTGCTGTGGAAAATTCTAACAATAACTATTGCACAAAATGATTTTCTATTTGCTTTGACTGCGTACGCTGCGTTTTCACACCCTTTTTGTCTTATTAACGGTCATGGCTTTTTTCAGTTTCTACTGTTCAGGCATGCGTATCATTCGGTACTTTTGCCGTTCATTGTTTTTCTATAGCCTTTTTCGGTTCCCCGCGAACACATGTTTGGTTCGTTCTACCTTCGTTTCGCATGAACAGTTCATTCGCACGAGTCTGTGCATGCGCGCAATTCGTTCTTTCAGCCGTTCGTTAACTTCACAGGAGTCTAATAGACTCTTAATGCGAATGAGCGTTCATTTCGAGAAATTTTGCGTGTTTTTTACCCGATAGTCTTGCCCCTTCCTGTTTAACCTTGTTAGGGTTTAGTAGTTTTGGCGAACGAACGTCTCTTTTACTCTTTCTGCGCTTGTTTCAAATTGTGAGTTTATCTTTGTGTGTTTTCATACTAAGCAGTACAATAACTGAATATAGGGTTGAGCGTTACTCAAACCTATATTCAGGTTATTGTACTGCTTTGTATCATTACTTTAAATTCCTTCAGTATGCTGTCTGACAGGGATTTAACCTTGCCCTCTGGGTCTCAGGCGAACCCTCAGGTTCCCCGTTAATCCGGGGGAAAGGACTCTATCCCCTAATTTCTCTGCATCTTCGGACATGCAGGCGCGCTTTGATGCCTCAGTCTCTAGATCCATTACACAGGCAATGGTATCTGCTATGGGGGCTATGTAGACTTCTTACAGGCCCAACAGGCTGCGCATCAGATGGTTATGTCAACTGCATCTACTCAGACACCGGTCTCTCAAGCGGTGCGTTTGGAGAGGTATCCGTCTCCTCTCTCAGCTCTTTCCCCACCAGGTAAGTGTGTTGGGGGGGTCTGGTGATGATTCCAGAATCCTGGATCCTCAGGGTTTACCCCTTTTTTAGTTCGTAAGCCCTTGGATAAGGCTACTCTGAATAAATTGCGGGAAGAATTCCCCCACCCCTCAAGATGCGTGTAAAATGCCTATTGTTGACCCCAAGATTGTCCAATTTCTAGAGAAAACTGGGAAGCCTAGAAAAGGTTTAGATTTTTAGAATTGATGCGCAAACAAGCCATCATACCCTGGGTTATGTCAGCAATCTCTCCCTGGTACCCAAAAAAGGCAGAGGGGTGAGACCAGTCATAAATTTAAAACAATTGCATCCACTACACACACACACACACACACACGCACGCACGCACGCACGCTGCATCCACTACAGAAACATACACTGCATTCACTAATCAAATACTCTCACTGCATCCACTACACACACATATATTCTGACTGACATGTATATTTTGTGCATTTACATTAATAAAAAAAAGTTTGGAAAATAAATAAAATAAACATGTTCAGTTAACAGTAGATTTGTGTAGAAATATTCTGTACATTTACCATTTCAAAAAAATTAAATATCAGTAAGTTATAAAGTTCACAGATTAACGGTATTGGTAGTAAAAAAACAAAAACAAAACAAAAACAAAAACAAAAAAAAACATTGGTCGGTCCCTAGCTTCCACAGCAAGTTAAAGAACTGCAAATACCATCACGAGCCCCCCCTGCCTAAAATAATTCTCTAGGATGTAAAGAACCCTAGCAGCTACCGTGTCGGATGCTGCAGAGATAGGAGTTTGTAATTTACCTCTGCTATGTCCTTGTAATTTAAGACTATGCAGCTTCCTGGAATTACAAGCTTAAATTTAGTTAGAACTAATTAGTGCTGACACACCTTTAGAAACAACATCTGTATTACTACATTAATGGCAGTTACCATTACCAGTGTGTTAGCTGCTTCCTTGGGACTGTGATAATATGTTTCAGAAATCCAAACATTCCAGTTGTTTCTAAATCAGCGTACACAGTACAACAAAGTTTTCTTTGTTTGAGCTCTTTCCCCAAAGATAAATCTGTATCACTAGGAATGAGCGCATCTGGTGATGTCCGAGATCTGCTTTTCCCTCCTCTCTAAACAAATACAAAGGAGCGCTCAGTAAGCCCAAATGAGATGCAATGCGATGCTGGTAAACCTGTCCTCTAGCTATCATGTTTAAAGAATTACCCCAGCATGCATTTCCTCATATTCAGCATATTGTCAGCATTTATAAAAAAAAATTATGCTGTTTTTTCTATTTTTTTATTTTAATGTTTGATTTTAATATTTTAGGAGAAATTATATAGTTACACTCTGAAACAATGTTTATACATGCCAAAAGATTGTTGTATTTGTGAGTGAATATGAACATACACACTTTTCAAGCTGCATTTTAATCATTTGAGTGCAAAAAACGTGCATAATAGGACATGCATGTCTCGAACATACAGAATTAATTCCGGTATTTTGGTTCTGCTAAACAAAACGCATTACAAAAAGTCCCATTCCCATCTGGCAGTAAAGGGATTAACCTCTCTGAATCCCAGGGGAAGAAAGAATTGAATGACAAACTAACCAAAAGTTCAGGAGTATGCTGTACAGAATCTTCAAAGCTTACACATACGGATATACAGTGAAACCCAATACAAGCACCCAAGGTATATTATAGATGGTTTACAGATGACAGTTTGGCCACAAGCCTGCAGACAGTGTGATCCGAGTTAGATCTAGGTTAAGGTGCCAGTAGACTTATACAACAACTTTTTTTTTTTACAATTTAATAAAGGATAAACTGACATTATTTACTAGCAGTGCCCAAATTGTCGTGGCGCTAAGTTTACAGCTCCATTCTATGACCAATTCCTCCTGTCAGACAATGTGCTCTCATATGAATTGAGAACATGGTTAAGCAAACTAGAAATCTCTATCTTGGTAAAATATCAAGAGCGGATTTCTTCACATGATAAATGCAGCGCACATGATCATCTAAGCCAGGGGTGTCCAATAGGTAGATCCCCAGATGATTTAGAACTACAACTCTCATAATGCTTTTAAAATGTCTTTAGAATGACAAAGCATCGTGGGAGTGGTAGTTCTACAACATCTGGGGATTTACCTTTTCAGCACCCCTGATCTAAGTAGTCAATGATGTAAATGTCTAGAAACCCATTTTTCAAAAAAAAAAAAAACACGTTGGTTAGTAAAATGATTGATCTTTTTAGTTTTATAGAACACAGAGGTCACATTATGGCCCGAGGTGAAAGCATTGAACACCTGCATGTATTTTAAGGAAATTGTTATAGCAGAGAAATCTGATTATAGATTATAAACTAAGGAGTTTATTCATGAAAACGGGGTGAGTTACCAGCACAAATTATTATTCACTTAACAATTAATTTTGATGCTGAATACCTGGTCTGCCAATGTATGCCAAGATTATCAAAAGTAATCTAGCTTTACTTGTATAAATACTTTTCAAATCTACATATTTCCCCAATTTAAAAACACACCTTTTAAAAATGTAGGCCTAAATACAAGTGTCAGCTCAGCTACTTCTGCTAAATTCTGTAACTTGATTGTCAACTCCCTACAAGTTACTATTCAATAAATAAACCCCCATTAAACTTGAAATGAGGGAAAGGGATAAAGCCTAGCCGATCATCCACACAGAATGGGTGAATAGGAAGACTAATTATCAGGATCCTTCAAAACCAAGTTCTTCTTGGACTGGGCAAGTCACATTAACGATTATACACATGTATTCCAGCTTTTCTCATTGTGCGCCTTTGATGTACAATTCTAAAAGACTGGTGGATCGGAGAATAAAATATCTAATGCATGGTACGAATACACTCTGTTGGTACAGAGCGAGCTTCTTTCCTGAGTATATATGGAATTACAAGTTCTACTGATAGAAATGAAAGTAAGTGACAAAACAGGAACTGGCGGTACCACAATAGCGTGCTTATACATCATTCATTTTGTATGAACACTTCCAAAGCTTTTGTTGTTTTTAATGTCCTCAACATCAGCATGAAGAAAAGGTTTGTCTAGATTAAACAATGTATGGCAAAGCTTCAAAATAGTTTGGGCTGGAATGGTTACAGCTGTGACAGCTTTCAAACACTGTATGAGCTTCTGGGGATTTTCCAGCGGCATTAAATAATCATAATGCTTGAACATTTCTATTGATGCCTGCCAGAATCACAGTAGAATATTGCTAATGTGCAGAGTATTTTTTAGTATTTAGTTTGAAATGGATTATATTGCTGGCTACAATGTCCAAACCTCATCTCTACAAATAAGAATAATTTAATAGCTTGCTTTAATATATTTGTTCTGCCTGTTGTTATAGGGTTGCTCAAAGCATCTATATGTTAAAGGACCACTATAGGCACCCAGACCACTTCATCTTAATGGAGTGGTCTGGGTGCCAGGTCCATCTAGGATTAACCCTTTCTGCTGTAAACATAGCAGTTTACAATTGGGTTAATCCAGCCTCTAGTGGCTGTCTCATTGACAGCCGCTAGAGGAGCTTCCGCGCTTCTCACTGTGATTTTCACAGGGAGAAGACGCCAGCGTCCATAGGAAAGCATCGAGAATGCTTTCCTATAGACTGGCTGAATGCACGCGCGGCTCCTGCCGCACATGCGCATTCAGCCGATGACGGGAAAGGAGGAGGAGAGTCCCCAGCGCCGAGGGAGCCCGGCGCTGGGAAAAAGGGTAAGGGGTTTACCCCTTCCTCTCCATTCAGCCCGGCGGGAGTGGCACCCTGAGGGTCGGGGCACCCTCAGGGCACTAAAGTGGCCCTTTAAGTGCAATATGTATAGTAGGTTGCAGGTAAATATACTGGTTTTATAAACTTCTTTAGTCTTTGGTTTGTTCCATGCTCACCTGTTCAGCCTCTCACTTCATCTTTCTGTTGAGCGCACCGCTCTATCTGCCCTGCGAATATCCTCACTACTTCCAAATTATTACCCTGTGCTAGAAACTTCGTAAAGGGACCACCCCAACAAACACTGCCAGACTGGTGTAAGCTTCTATCTCTGTATAAATGCTATTTTGAAAACTTGTCTGTTAAAATAAACAGCTTGGATGCAATCTATTCTGTAGGAAAGTACTGCTCACACAGTATTCAGGATAGAGAAGAATGAGATGGCCAGGGTTTAAACCTTAACTACCAAGTCCCGTATTTGCGAATGTTTCCCCAAACTAAAAAAGTGATGCAGAATATGAAGGTGTTAAATAATAATACAATTTGTATTTTTACCTCAAAAAGGCTCTGAAAAATGTTATGACATTCACTTTTACTAGGACAATGTATCCCTTTTTTTTAGCCATGCATTATATGGAGAGTTTGGTTTCCAGTAGAGTTGTGTAATACTTACGGTCACTTGTAGCTCCTTGCTCTTGGAGAAACTGCTGGCCTTCATTCCATTGCCTTTCCAGAAGTTGTTCTATGCTGGTTGCTACTGGTGGAATATTTTCCAGACTGCTGTTTCCAGACTGTTCGTAGCGAGCTGGAAGACTGCTCAATGGAGATCTACATAAATATATACAACAAAATATATATTAACAGGTTAAACATTGAAAGATTAAAAGTGAAAATAAGTTAAGTTATCTGTAATTGATACATATTTATCAGTATTCTATGTTCTCTGCATTATATAAACTGTATGTGTACACTCAAAATACTGTGATTATTAGATTACTGTATGCAATATAAAGTAAACAAATGTAAAATATATAAGTAAATTAAATATTAATCAAATATTTACTTGAATGTAATAATAAAATCTCTAGCAAGCTAAATAACAGACATTCATAAATCTAACAATGTCCAGTATGCATCTCTTAAATAAAATTACATAAATTAATTTGGTGCAGAGACTAAACACATTATGGCCCACATCGATCAAAAGCCCACATCGATCATTTTAAAATCAGACACTGAAAGAAGACCAATACTTGGTGCCCAACGACCATTTCAGAAACTTCAGCATCTCAGAAATTTTAGTGAATTAAAATAAACATTAAAAAAAACAAAAAACGAACAAGCCACAAATTGCAAAATTCAGGCTAAAATAAATAAACTGTAAATGTAGCACATTAACTATTTTAAATTATCAGAATAGGTTATACTTTTGCTTATTGTATACGTAATTAAATATTTGATCACAATATACATTAAAAAAAGAAACTAATAAAAGCAGATCAATAAACATGGACAGTAAAGGGGTCTACATTTTGCATGTCGTTTCAAATCACTGTTTAGTTAATATACCGCAGTAGTATGAGAAAACACGTGTTTCGCAGGACTTTGAAGATCTCACTGAACCCTGCTTTCCAATAGTTACAGGGTTTTAAGAAAGCATGATTTTTTTTTCTAAATTTGATCTATAAAGGAACGGTTCGATTTCACATACAGCACTACCAAATAACAAAGCCCTGATTTGAAAGCGATTTGCATATAACCAAAACATTGACATTCCCACGGCAGTGCAGGCCTTAATTGCACAAGAACGCAAAAGTTTGTTTTCCTAGCAAGGCCAATTGCTTGACTATATTTACATTATTAGAAATGCAAAATAAACTGTCTGCATTCAAAAACACAGAAGAACCGAGAGCAGGTGTCCTCCACAGCATTTCACCTAATAGCTGGTTGATGCATCTCTTCCTAGGAAGCAGGATACAATTTCCCTAAAAATGTACACAGGGTTAAAAGGCTGTGATCATTCTTTCAACTGTCAGCCTTGCTCCTCCACAGGAGAATCCCCATATTGAAAAACAAATGCAAAGTATTCACCCTGGGACTACTCGTCAATCTGACTTATCATTGCTGGACTTCAACCAGGAACCCAAGGCTCTGGTATAAATTGCAAGTGCCATGATGGACGAGGACTTCTAAAGAGACCACAGGGAACAATCTCAAGTGGCTTAAAACTGAACCTAGTTTATCCTGACTAGGGTCTCTTTGTGAGAGAAGAAAAATAAAGCAGAAATGTCCAGAAAATAATATTTTATCTGCAAGTTAAGATCCCAAATCGTTTTGAATAAGTTAAAGCTTTAAAGTGGAGTATTCACAAAATCTAACTTTAATTATGTCGTTGCAGATATTTACTTTGTAAATTTAAATTGATCATGGCCCTTTCTTTTAAAAGATTCTAAAGGGTTATTCTACCTTCCGGCTGTTTGTGATGACATCTTTATAAATCTTGAGCACAAGTAATCAGCCCTCTCCCTAAGCAATGCCCATTGGGCTGCTGTTAGTGTTCCATACACCCACACAGGCCAACTGTTGTTTGTTGGAAAAGTCGGAAAACACAGACACGGACACTTGAAGGTGGAAAAACAACATATGCAGAAAAATAAATAAAATAAGGTAAAACATGTAGATCCAGAGATTTACCCGGCATTTCAGAAAATAATTGTATTTTTCATTTGATCCGTGGTTAGGTTAATCATGTTCGTTATGTTATGTGGGGGAATAAAACTAGATTTAATATTACATCACGACACACTAACATACATATAAGTTTTGCCATGTGGCTAATTTCCTATCCAGTTAGTCCATACCATCGTCAGGGGAATTCTGAATTAATGCTAGATGATTTTTCTGGGCCTAAAGAAGCCTAAAATAATTGAGAACTCCCTAGCATGATTGTTCTAAAAAGTAAATTGGAAATTCGAGTATGTATCTTCATTTTGCCTTACAAAAAAGTCTGCCGGAGTTTGACAGATTTGATTGTTGAGCATCATAAAACTGGACCAGTTGATCCTCCCTTTTTACGAGTGACTTGGAGACGGGAAAGTCTCACTCAGAAAAAGAGGCACAGATTTCCATTAATTTTTTTCCTGGAGTTTCCATGGTTTTGTTTCTATCAGCTTTTGAATCTGTCTCCAGTAGGCAGTGAGTGCAAATGACTCTATAGGTTTGGTTAGCATTTTGGGGGCCCGCCGTAACCATGTGGAGAGACAGTCTTGTGGCCGTTATAAAGTTTGAGTGTCGGGGTTGGGGTTGGGCATGAGCGGGGACCCAAATTAGGTCTCTTAAGTAGCGCGCTAATTGCACTTTCCAGCTGGTGCCATTGTAGGTATTTTGGGGACGACAAGAAACGTGCTGTTTCGGACAGGTTGGTTGCTATTTAGTATTTGGTAATATTGGGCATCCCAACACCTCCCCAACCCATGCTTAAGCATATGCTCGCCAGAGAGACCCTTTGTGGTTTCCTTTTCCAAATATGCGCATTCAGCAGGCGTTGGAATTTCTTGAGGATGTTTTTTGGGAGCTCGATGGGGAGGGCCCTGAAGAGGAACAGTATTTGAGGTAGGATTATCATGTAGATGGCTTTTATGCGACCTAGCCAAGAGGTGTTTTTGTTCCTCCCAGCACTCCAGCAACACCTTCGTCTTTGTCAGTAGTTTGTCATGGTTGTGTTTTAGAAGGTTGTGTTTTGAGGGTGCTAGTTGTGTACCTAGGTATGAGAGGGTGTCCTTCCTCCATTCAAATTTGGGTTTTTGCCACGTTGTTTTTATAGTAAGATACCAGACCATAGTCTAGGGGCAGGTTCAAAAGGTTTGGAAGGGAGACTGTGGGATTGGTCAGAAAGGGGAAGATGTCGGCAAAAGACTGCTATTTTTGGGGGGCCTATTGGCGATGAGACGCCAGCAATTTGTTGATCTAGTTTAATTTTGTGGATCCGAGGTTTCAGTGCCAAGATAAAGATGAGGGGTGAAAGAGGACACTCCTGCCGTGTGCCATTGTTTAGGGCAAAATACCTAGAGAGAAACCGCGAGCTCATAACTTTAGCCTGAGCGGAGGAGTAGAGGGAGAGAAGACCGTTTATGAATTTGTTCGGGAAGTTGAATCTGCGGAGGACGTCTGTCATATAGCCCCAATGGAGCCAGTCAAAAGCCTTCTCCGCATCCAAGGCCAGCACCAGGCCTTGGATCCTGTCTGATCCACCAGGCCGTGGTCATGAGTTCCATTATGTCTAGTGCCGGTCTGGTGTTATCTTCCACCTGACATCCCGGAACAAAACCCGACAATTCGGGGGAAATAAATTTACAAAGCAAGGGGCGTATTCTATTAGGGAGGACTTTAGCGAACCGCTTTATGTCTGCATTGACACCTCCCCTAGGAAAGTGGCTATTTTGGGTAGTGTTGGTTCGTGCTGGGAGGGGTCAGAGGAGAGGTTGTATAGCGTTTTATAGAATTCCGCAAACTCATCAACCATCATTTTAGGATTGGATAGTTTTGTTCCATTTCTGTCCACTAGATACGGTATCCTCATCTGAGAGGTATTCTCTTTCAGTTGGGAGGCCAAAAGCCTTCCTGCTCTGTTCCCCTGTCTGTAGCGGATCGCTCTCTCAACTTGTTGTAGTTGATAAACTTCCATTTCGGTTCTAATACTGTTCACTGCTGGTCTATTTGGTTCTGTGGGCGAGACTTTGTGTTGGTCTTCGGCTAGTTTTAAATCATGGGAGTACTTTTTTCTGAGAATTTACGCATCAGTTTTGCTCAGTTTTTTATCAGTACCCCACGTATCACCGCCTTATGGGCAAGCCATGTCATGGTTATAGTCGTGTCATTGTACCGATTGCCCACAAAATAATTTGCAAGGTGCTTCTCACCTCTGCAGCTTGGTCAATGCGATCTATAAGCGACTCATTGAGTTGCCACCCTCCCCATCCCCCGGCAGGGTGGAGTGTGGTCAGAAGGGGGGCATGATCAGACCAGGCTATGGGGGCGATGGCGACCCTGTCCAGTGTATCTAGTGTTTTCACATCCACCAGGCACATATCTATTCGGAAGTATTGGTCACGGACGTTTGAATAAAAGGTATAGTCTCTGGTGGCTGGGTAAAGCAATCGCCATGTTTCGTGTAGGCCGTGGAAATGTAGGAGGGCAGAAGTTCCAGTTCGAGTGGAATAATATACTGACTCCCCTTGTTTTAAGGGGCGCTATGGCATGGCAAGCCACTGGGTGAGGAGAATTTTGGGGGTTTGTGGCGAAGAAGTGGGTCTCCTTTATGCAAGCAATGGAGGCGTGCAGTGTACGCAACACAGAGACAGCGAGCCTACGCTTCTGCGGGGTGTTTAGGCCAAGTGCGTTTAGGGATACAATGTTAAACGATGAGGGTGGGGGTGGGGAAGTCATCTGTTAAGGCCGGGGGGAACCCTGGGGAATTCCCAGGCGACCGCACCCTTCTCGACTCCCTCTCTGCAACAGGGGTGTGGAGGTAAATACCTAGGTTTCCCAAAACGCCCATTTTACAGGGTGAGCATCTCATATGGGTCAGAAGGCAAGGAGTATAACAGAACACATAACATTAAAAATGAAGATGATTAACATAACAGAGGTATATATTATGTAGAGACCGGCCATCGAATGCACTCCCCCCACAGCACGGGGGAAACACTGGTGGCAGATGTCTTGTGGGGGGTGAGGGGGGTCTGGTACTCTGTGGTGGCCTATATGGGTCAACTGAGTATGACCATTTAAGGTAGGTATCAGCAAGGGTTGTTGAGCGGCGTGGCCTATCATCCAGGTGGTGTGTCCACTGCCCACAACAGGAGAGTAAATGGTATAGTTGGATAACCACACCACCACCCGTCCCAATTACCCCACTGGGGGATATGGCATGAGTGTTAGGGCTCATCGGCCATCCCTCAACGTGCCTAGTAACTACAGGAGAGCTGCAGAGCCAGGGAGAGAAAATGTATGGTGGCTGTAATGGGACCCCAGGGATAAGGCGCCATGAGGATATAGGTGTGTAGGTCAGTGCGTGGTTTGAACTTACTCACGTGTGGGTCTTAATCCCCTTGTGCCCTCACTGCAATAAAAGCAGATCACCATGTGTCTATCTCCTTGGGTGAAAAGTCCGCCATATGGGGCCTTGGTGGCCGTATGGTACAAATTGGGCAGTCCAGGTCATTACTGCTTCAGGACTTTGGTCCATTCCAGGTTCACTCTTCTCGGGGAGGTAGGAGCGATGGTCGTCGACATCTCTAGGAATAGTCCCCAAGTTTTGATCTTGTCCATGCCTTGGACCGGGTCGTCTAGTTTTGTGAGGGAACCATTACGCCAGATCAAGAGTTTTGTGGGGAAGCCCCATCGGTAAGGTATCTTGTGGTTGCGGAGGCATTTAGTACTATTAATAAATTCCTTTCTTCTGGGTGATAAATCAGCATACAGGGATACCCCAGTGTAGGAAGGTGGCATCGTCAAGGCTTTCCTTTGTGCAGTATGGCCTCTTTGGAGCTGTAGTAGTGTAGTCTGGTAACTAAATCCATGGGCACGTCTTGTGCTAGGTTTTTGGGTGTGCGCCCTATATAGGCAGAGAACAGCAAGTTCCAAGTTAGGTTGTATTGCCCGAAAGCTGTTGCAGGTATTTTGGCAGCTCATCGTTTGAGACTGTTTCAGGCACCCAGACATGGATGTTATTGTGGCGCGAGCGGTCCTCCAGATCCGACAGTTTGTCTATGTGGCGCTTCTGATCCTCTTCCATTTTTCGGATTCTCTCCACTATTTCATTGTTTGCCAGACAGAGTTAATCTGTCCTATCTTGCAGGGTGTTCATACTTGACATCAGCAAGGAAGTGGGAGCAACGACCACTGTTAGGAAGTCAGCTTTCCTAGAAAAGCGGAGCTTCTGGAGCATAGCTGCCAGTCGTTTCTTCTACACAGAAAGATCCCCGGAGAATGCTTGCATTGTATCGGTGTCGAGCCTGCATCTGAGGTATGCGTTGGTGAGCGGGAACCATCGCCATCTTGTTCAGGCCGCAGCCCATCACGCTTGCCCTGGCGGAAAAAGTCAGATGCGTGTTGGGCTTTTAGGGGTAGCATCCTCTTGGCTTGAGCACCTGTGTGGGGTTTTTATAGTTCCGTTTGCCGCTTTGTTTAAACGCTTTTAGACCTTTCCAATCATGGAGTTCTCACAGCATGCGACCGCTTGGTTAGACCGAAAGTCCTGCCCCCCAAAGGCATTTTTTTTATACAAACTGGAACGCAAACTCAAGTTGCCCTCACTTATCAGAATTTGTACTTGCAGTCGGTTTGCCACTAGGTAGTTTCACGCTTTGTCTAACTTACTCCAAAAGTGCCTTTTCCAGTTTTAATATTCAAGTAACATGTGCATTTCTGTTCTAACTTATAAATCTCGATGGATGCCGTATTTGTTGGCATAAACAAAACAAATAAATAAATAAATACAATTCAACTGGCCAGCTACAATCTATGAAATAAAAGGCAGATGAGGCATACACTATTAAAATACATATTGATTCTTTATAAGCCCAGAAATCAAATGTTAATGACTATACCTGGGGAGGAAGGCTGGTCTCCCACACAGTTGAGAGCTATGATTGTGGTATGTACATATTCAACATGTTTTTCTGGACACATTTTTTTTATTTGGTTAGCAGCGCAGTAAAAGTGCTGCCTTACAAAATGTACAACTAAAGCATGATATATGGTTTATATGAATCCACATATAGCAGGGCAGAATAGTGTGTTCTAATAGTCATATTTACAATCTTCTAAATAAGATACTACCGAACCAGGAGCCATTTAGAAAGATTTAAATATCTTAAAAAAATAAAAACAGTTTAAGAGAGAGATGGGTTAGAAGAGCTGGATTGCCTGGTCATTTTGTCTCGAGTACCATAGACCTGCATCTTGCTCTTCTACTTTCGATAATGACGCTCTACCATAGACACATACACAGAACACTTGACAGACTGTTCAAATTCCATTTGCAGTTAACTGACGAGGAAACAAATGATGTCTTGTGCACTCCGTTAAGATTTGTTTAAACACGCCAATTAAATTGTTAACAGCTTTGCTATTTTCTTCTGTTAGTCTGGTAAAGGTGGCCTGTATTTCCAACCATTTAACCCTTGAACTGCCAAAGCAACAATAAAGCATTTGCAAAGCCACTTCCAAAAGGGTTTGTAAAATTCAGCTAGCACAAATGGTATTGAAGCAGGGTGGACGAACAATGAGGCAAAGAGAGCTTCTGACCCAGGGTCACTGTATGTGTTTGACACTAGAAAATGCAAGCAGATGATAAAGCGTAAGCCTGTCAGCAGCACACGAGTGCTAGAAGGAGGTCCAACGTGTGAATTAGTATAAAACGCAAATTTACATATAGCATTATTTTTGCTTTTCTAATGGGTAAATATACATTCACATCCTACATACGAAACAAAACCTCAAAATGAATGCATTAAATTACGGGTAGCCCACTAATTTCAACAGTTTCACCCAAAACACTAAATATACAATTTAATGAATTTCACAAATGTGAAACTTGTTTTGAAATACACCAAAAGAGCTATTCACAAAAAAAAATCTAAATTGCAAAGCTAAAATAGCATATTTGTACAAATTATGCTACAGTGCTATAGACACAACTTACAATATAGCATTTAGTAAAAAAAAAAAAAAAAAAAAAAAAATTAGGTGTTGTTTTCATTAAAATAAATAAATAAGCCCAAAGAATAAAAAAAAAAAATGATTTATTAAAGGCTTATTATACTTGAAATCTTTTATTTTACTTGGTTGAAGAGGCATACCGTTGAAAAGCTTTGAATAAACAAAGTAATATTTTTACAGAGATTTTGCATTTGTGAATAATGCAAATTCACAATTTCCGTGCCACTTCCCATGCTGCACCCTAACCTTTTGGGGGATAGCTCGTATTGGTCAATGCACACACAGCACTTCAGTGGGGTCTTTTAGTAGAATATATTTCACATGCACAAATGAGAGGAAAAAAAGTACAGTGACAGATTCACTTTTATGTAACAAAATGGTCACTAATAAAACATTAAGCAAGAAATTAGAAACAGTGGCATTGAAAGAAGCAATGTATACACTCTCTGTACAGAGAGTAGTGACACCCAACAGCCCATAAGTGGAGCATTCGGATGCTGTGACCATCTGTGCAGAAACCAATTGCAACTTCGTCGATTCAAACAAATTGGGGAAAACATGCTGAATAATCTTCATATTTTCACATTTCATATATGACAGCAGGCTGCTCATTTGTAATTGAACAGTCATAAAATGTATGAATACACTGACAAACACGAGAGCCAGAGAGATCATTGCAGGTATCCACATATTCAGAAAGGAAAGATGCTGGATATTCAGGTATCATTTAGATGTTAAAAACTAGTTGTCTATAGGGCGAGAGGTACTATTAACACAGAAGCAGAGACATGGGGTGGGGGAACATTAATACATATTTATAGATGGCATGCAAAACCTGCAATTTATCATGTTACGGAGTATATTCTAGAACAGTGGTACCTCGGTTTACAAACGCCTCAGTTAGCATAATTTTCTGTTTACAAATGAAAAACCATTGAAGATAATGCCTCGGTTTATGAATTTTTTTTCGCAATACGAAGCAAGTTTCCCCAGGATGCATTGAGTCTGGGAGGTTTGTAGCGCCGACCCAGTTTATGCTGGGGTCTGTAGGTAGCACGTGGCATTGAGTGTGGAGGTGTTGGAGCGGTTTTTGCATTGAGTTTTGGAGCCATTCTGGAAATTTTTGGCAGCGGTTTTGGAACTTTTTAGGTGCACTTCTCAAGCTGTGGAAAGGTACGGAGCGGAGCTTTGTCGTTTGCATGCCTTTTACTGTGTGTTCTGCATTGCGGGTTGGTTTCCATGCCAGCTCATTTTAACTTTTTTCTGACCTCCGGAACGGATTAATTGGTTTTCAATGCATTCCTATGGGAAACCACGTTTCGGTTTACAAATTTGGTTTACAAATTTTTCGCAATAAGAAAAGTCCCGGAGAACGCATTAACTTCGTAAACCGAGGTATCACTGTATTATATTTTTAAGCCAAATAGGTAAATCATACAGAAAGCGTTTCCACTTTTATCTTTGAACATCTGAAAGCATTTTCTTTCCACTGTGTGCCAGTGTTTCTTATCTATATTATTTTCTACTATGTCAACAAACAATGTCTGCGATAAAAGATAAGAATGAAAAGGTTTGCTCTTTTCATGGTGGTTTGTGTATAGTTAGTGCAGAGTAAACAATACTCACCGAGGAGAGACACTTCCTCTTGGGGAGGCTCCTTTCACAGCAAGACTTCGGCTATTGTCACCAATATCTTGATCTGCTAAGAGAATAGTTTAAATCCTTAATTAGTAAAGGTTTTCAAAAACTAGAGAATAGTTTAGAACTGGTAACGAGTAACTGTTTTAAATACAAATAAATATTTAACTGTCCTTAAAAATGAATGGTCTCTTCCCAGAATTTTAAAAATTCAAATATGTTTTCGTGAGGTCCAAAATAACAATAAATGAAGATATCCCAACATCTATCCTCTATCTAGGTATCTCTAACTTGACTCCCTGTCAATCAGCTTTAAAAATGTTGCATGTATCTTCCATTGAACAAAGTTAGTGGAAGAGGAGAATACAAAACAATGTTCTCCTCATTTCGACTGGCCATGCCTGGACTAAACTGGATTGTGGCTTTAGATGCAGAATCTTTAAATGTATTCTTCTCTAATAGATTATTCTAAAAATATGTTTTTTGTAATGATGTCTCAGAGCCTTTCCGCATTCTTGTGCAAAGCAGACATTTTTAATTTTGTTTATAGAATGTGAACAAAAGCAGAGTAAAGCATCTAACTTTTTTCTTATATATAAAGAATTTTGTTGCAAATTAATATTTCACACCTTGAGCTGTGATCACTTTCGACATCCTAAAAGTTTTTAGTGCTGCACTCTAGGGTCTGGCTTTTTTCAACATGACCTACATCCTACATTCTACAAACAACTCTAAAATGAAACAGGCCAAGCAGACCATATATACAATAAAAAAAAAATTAAATCCTCAAATCGAACATCCAGCTGCAAGGGAATGTTTACTTCACCGTTATAAAACAGTGAGATTATATTTTGTACAGAACAGTAAACCGTTTTGGAAATAAGATCACTGAAATATCCATTTAATGCAGATATTAAAAATAGTGCTGTGTGGGGGGTCTCACTACAGACTCGACAGATGGATCTGAACCATGGCCTCCAGCCTCCCGGAGAATTTAACAGTATCTAATGTATCACATAATGGTTTTAAGAGCATTCAGTACACAATGTTATGAATCTACAAGTTCTTTAGTCAAACTCAAGAATGGAAGAAAGAGGGGGGAAAAAAAGACAAAAAATAAATAAAAATTAAATCATCATGCATCGTTTTAATGGATCTTAAGCCTTTACTTCCAGCTCAAAACTATTTTGAAAGTTAGAATGCATCTGTATCATTGGTTAAAATTCTCTGAAGCACGGATTTCTTTGTCATTCTAAGTTTATTGAAATGTGTCATCAAACACGACATTTTATTTTATTAATAAAATATTTTACCAGGAAGGATACATTGAGATTTCTCTCGTTTTCAAGTATGTCCTGGGTCCACAAAACATTGCATTGATACAATAAAACACAAAAACAATATTAATACACAATATATACAAAATGTAACATAGAACAGGTAGGAAATATATAATCAACCATGTATAGAGAGGGATCTCTTAAAGGATTTTAGGCCTGGGGAATATTTGAAAGTGTGCGGGAGGTCGTTCCCTAATTAAGGTGCTCTGTAGGAAAAGGAGGCCCAGGTTGCTTTTGTTTTGAATTGAGGTAGACTAAATAAAATGCTGGTAACTAGGAGGTGGGAACAACCGGGGAGAGCATTCTGCTCAGGTAGGGTGGGAGCTTCCCAGAAAAGCTCTTAAACACAAGGCTGGAAAGTTGAAGCGACAGCCAGTTTAGTTATTTTAGCATGTCACAATGGTGTGTCATGTAATTACATTGTAGCACAAAGCGGCAGAACAAGTTTTACAATGTATTACGTTTATTAAGGTAGGTTTGCGGTGCAGGTGCATATACTACATCCCCATAATCAATGATTGGCATCAGCATTTGCTGTACAATCTTTTCCTTTACTGTAAGGCTTAGGCAGGATTTGTTTCTGTACAGGGCACCTAGTTTTGGATTAAGTTTAGATGCAAGTTTTTCTATGTGCAGGCCAAAAGATAGATTGGGGTCTAACAACATACCCAAGTATTTGGAAGAGTGGACTGCGGTCAGTGTGCTATTTGATTTTGTTTTGATGGATAGATGGGAATTGTGTAATTTAGGTACTGTTCCAAAGATCATTGTGACAGATTTTGCAGTGTTTAGGAAGAGTTTGTTTTTTGTTATCTACTTTTCTACCTCTGTGAACTGGTCTTGGAGCACAGTCTCAAGATGCGGTAGATCAGGTTTGCATGCATAGATTACGGTGTTGTCTGCGTACATGTGTACATTTGAGGATTTGCAGACATTAGGCAGATCATTTATAAATAATGTGAATACTAGGGGGCCGAGAATGGAACCTTGGGGAATACCACAAGCGACTGGGAGAGGGAGGGAGTCGCTGTCAGAAATGGACACATATCGTCAGCGATCCAATACATATGATCAAAACCAGGTTAGTGGATGATCACCAATACCTGAGGTTTTTAGTTTGTGCAATAGAACGTCGTGGTCTACTGTGTCAAAGGCCTTTGCAAAATCAAGAAAATTGCTCCAGTTAGGTCTCCCTGTTCCATGCCAGTTTGGATGTCATTGCAAACTTTTAAGAGGGCAGTTGTAGTGGAGTGATTCAGGCAAAAACCTGATTGATCAGGGGTCAGATAACATGAAAGAAAATTCTAAAAGAAAGGAACTGTAGCGGTTACATCATACCAAAAAAGGGGTATAACATAGTATCGACATTCATGCCAAGCCAAATAGATGCCTGAATATCACAATATAAGCACAAAGAAATTGAAATAGAGGCTAAAAGGAGGGAAAAGAAGAGAGACCGAGAAAGAAAAAAAGGGAGGTGATGTATGGGAGAGAGAAGAGAGAGTGAAGGCGATGAGTGGGAGAGAAGGTGGGCCTGTGCATTCCCGTAGGTAGACTCAAGACAAAGTTTGAAGTTTAACCCGAAATACGGAAGCAAACATGACCCGAGGCAGGTACAGGGCAGGTCACACAGTACCTAGTGAAGGCAACGGGAGGGATATCTTTTGTAAATGTCCAAAGAAAACAAGATTAATTCCTCTATGGAGAATATATCTTCCACCCTACCTATTCAATTCCAGACCATAGGGACCACACACTGCATCCAAAATAAAACTGAAGGCTGCATTGATGAGATATGGGATACTCAGACAGCGATGGGGAGAGAGTGTAGTACATAGACTTCATTGGAGAAAGAAATGGTCAATTAGTGTGGAGACAGCTAAATGCAAAGATTTCCAAGTTTGAAGCAGAGATTTCAAACCTCATACAGCACTTCTTGTTGGCTGTTGTTAACGGTAGGAAATACAGTATAAAACATTGTAGCCCAAAAATAACTGGAGGAACAATGGAATAAGACTATCACTACGTGTGATACATGTAAGCAAGGCATTTATCATTATACGTTTATGACAGAGAAATGGCTGTTTCAGTGACTGCATGAAGCCAGTGCCCGTCCTCTTCCCCATGCCTGTATGATACAGAGTCACTTGGCATATGGGACCTGCTAGGCTGATTTAAAAGGCTGCCTCTCAGCCTGGCATACATGCATCAACTCCACAACTTACCAAACTCCTGCTGTACTCATCTCCATGCCCCTCCTGAACCCAACTTTGTCTTTACCTCACCACTGGTTCCAAAATTAGACAAGCCACTGAATAGGTATTTTTTTTACTGCTAATTTATGGATATGCTTTGTCTACCCTCCTCTGCCTTAGAAAAAGCTCAAAAGAGTTTGTAAGCTCATGATTTGAGAATTAAAAAAAAAAACTTTCTTAAACATATCTAGGTTTTTCAATAACTGTTCTTACGCATTGAGCATAATGAAAATATTGGTGCTTTATAAACTTATTATTAACTAAACAGTGGCTGAGCAACAACAGTTCAATTAAAGAAACACTATAGTCACCTAAATTACTTTAGCTAAATAAAGCAGTTTTAGTGTATAGATCATTCCCCTGCAATTTCACTGCCATTTAGGAGTTAAATCACTTTGTTTCTGTTTATGCTGCCCTAGCCACACCTCCCCTGGCTATGATTGACAGAGCCTGCATGAACAAAAAAAACTGGTTTCACTTTCAAACAGATGTAATTTACCTTAAATAATTGTATCTCAATCTCTAAATTGAACTTTAATCACATACAGGAGGCTCTTGCAGGGTCTAGCAAGCTATTAACATAGCAGGGGATAAGAAAATCTTAATTAAACAGAACTTGCAATAAAGAAAACCTAAATAGGGCTCTCTTTACAGGAAGTGTTTATGGAAGGCTGTGCAAGTCACATGCAGGGAGGTGTGACTAGGGTTCATAAACTAAGGGATTTAACTCCTAAATGGCAGAGGATTGAGCAGTGAGGCTGCAGGGGCATGTTCTACACACCAAAACTGCTTCATTAAGCTAAAGTTGTTCAGGTGACTATAATGTCCCTTTAATGAATTGTAGATTTCCTTTAGCTCTGTTCGTATATACACCTATGCATGTGTTGCAAAAGATGTGTATACTTCATTTAAGACAAAATTATGTGCTGCCCATTAAATATTTCTTAACGTTTTAAGAGAATACTCAAGTGCCCCCCTACCAAATATTTCTGTAGGTACAGCAGGCCACGGATTATGATAAGTTGAGTTTTACAACAGAGGAGTGCTTCACATTTGCCGTGTACCTCCCCTCTGCCACTTTTAATTTCTCCAGTGAAAGTAATGAATCACAGCTGTGAATGGCTAATCTGTATGCTTATCACAGCAAATCCCGATGTATTGCCTGCCCTGTTTAACACTCTCCACTCCGAGGCAAATAACATCATGCTAATAATTAAACCAACTTGCATTGCTTAAATAATGCTTTACAGGACAACTTCAAAAGGGGAACACAAAAAAAAAAAAAAAAATCTCCACTAAGCAGTGGGTTGTGAGGAATGAAGAACAGATTTCAAAACGGAAGATTTAGATAATCTCTAATTTGGTCAAATCGAGTGTTCTTTGTAGAAATCCCATGATTTGTATTTGCTCCCTTTGTTTAGTGAACAAACACACTGATAATTAATGCCCATTTCAGCTAGTGTAGTAAATATACTGAATGAAAAAAGAATAAAATCAATAACATTTCAGAACTTCCTTAGAATATTAAATATGTATTTTCTCTATCAGTTTACAGGTATCAAACCTCATCAATAAATATTGCTGTAGAGGAAGCAAGGTGGTATACCAACGTGTGGAGAGGGAAAACTATTAACTATTTAACTGATACGCTTTCCTTAAGAAGTTAGTTTTTAATGATCTTTTGAAGGAACGGAGATTGGGTGAGAGTCTAAAGGAGAAGGGAAGGGAGTTCAATAGAAACCTCGCAGCCCTATAGAAAGGTGGGCGTCAGAGCTGAGAGTACAAACAACGGATAAACGTAGATCTTCAGCAGAGCGTAGGGGCCTGGGCGGGACATACTGGTGTATTAGTGAGGATATGTAGGTAGGAGCAGCGTTATGTATAGATTTGTAAGCAAGCGCTATAACTTTAAATTGAGCCCTAAATCCAACAAGAAGCCAGTATAAGGACTGACATAGGCATTAGACGTGGGAGTTGTGGGCGGACAGGAAGATGAGCCTGGCTGCCACATTCATTATAGACTGTAACTGGTCAAGCTGGGAACGCGCAAGACCACTGAGAAGCAGATTATATTAGTCAAGGCAAGAGATAATAGTGGCATGGACCATCACCGTAGCAACATATAGGAGGTATATTTTTTAGATGAAACAAGCAGGATTTGGCGAGTTACTGGACATTCGTTATGTTAAATATTTAAAATGTAAAACAAAAACAAACAAAAAAAAACTATAAAAGATTTGCACAGTGTACAAGGGCCTCTGGTATCCATAGGGTTAAAATAAACTTGCCTGCAGCCTCCAACAAAAGCCACATCCCTATCTGGCCCCATACAAGGTTATTCTGCCTTCATTCTGAGTCAAATAACCCTTGACCCTTGGCTGGCAAAGACATGACTGATCCATTCTTGGTAAACTGTTAAACCCATCCCCCCATTCACAAACATGCATGACTACCAAGACATGTCAACAAAACCCCGCTCACATGCACACCCCCTCACTCCTGGAGGGAAAGGAACAAAGCCACTGCAGCTACTCATTTAACTTGTACACGGGGCTGACGGAACATTAGGGATTTCTACAAAGTAACTTAAAATGTACAGTACCGAGTGCACAGTCAGACAAGACGAAAAGGATTCTATAAAACGGTTCTACTGAGGCCAACATATAGGACTGATTCCACTTCACAATATACAGAAACAATAAGAGTACTAAACAAGTAACGCTGTTTAAACATAATCTCCTTTTTCTTCTGGATATTGCACCACACAGTTCTATTTTGATTTACAATACATTCATAGGTTTTAAGCATTACTGTTGACAGATGGTTAACATGTTACTGCTTTTGTACTATGTGGGTAATCTCATTCCTCCTAGTGGATAAAAGTGGCATAGGCTTCCAAACTACCACAGAGCCCACCAACCACTAGGTCTCCATAATGCTGCTGTGTCCGATTAGCCCTATGGGTGGCCTGCTAAGATTAACCCTTACCGTGGCTGTGATCCCTTTAAACACTTACATCGGTCTGGAAAGGTGTTTAAGGATTGAGCATGTAAACCATGGTTACTAGAGTTTGAAAGGCTTTAGATTATTGCTGAGAAACCTAATTGGCCGGAGATTATGGAAGTAATAATGTGAACGACAGCTTACCCAAACTTTGTTAGTTTTAATTCCACATCACTGCTGGCTGGAGTTGACCCATCCTTTTTAATGTATTTTGTAGATAATGGATTAAAATTTTCGAAAAGCAGTCAACTGAGGAATAGACTCAACTTGGAATTTTCAGCATTTGGAGCAAATCAAGCTTTGCAGCTTCTGCAGTGAGCTCTCAAATAAGAAATAAATTGGCCAATCAGAAAGCTGACTTAGCTTTCTAGAATACTGCTGAACCTGTACTACAAGAAGTGCTTCATGGGCACAAAAAGGCTTTCTGGGAGTTGGAGGTTCAGTAGAAAGCGGACAACTGACTACAACTCCCAAGTATTGTCAAGTAAGTCATGACACTCTACACTTAATTAACACACAAATTTACAGAAAGTCCTGCACTGTTTCCAAAAGACTAAATAATACTACACACTAAACCGTCATCCAGCCTTTGATAGACTGGGTGCTCACAATGCCCATATATTGGTATGTTTGATGATGTAGTAAACTTGACAATGGAGCTGACAAGGGAGAGCTTAGGGTGCTGGTGAAAACCCCAATTTGTTTTTGTCAAGCTGTTTAACCCCTTGAGGACACATGATGGAAATATTCCGTCATGATTCCCTTTTATTCCAGACGTTGTGTCCTTAAGTGGTTAAATATGGTTTGACAAAATAAAAAATAAAAAAAATGTAGGGACTCTGCTACTCTGTAACCAAAGCAATAAGGTTTGCTGGATATAGTGCTTAGAGTCAGAATTTACAGATATAAATGCAAGCATTGTGAATATTACCTGATAGCACGGATTCAGGGAGCCCTGCAAGCAATCCAGTCGTAGATGTGGGATTTGGCCTGTTATTGTAAATCTGAGATGATGTCACAGAAACAGTAGATCCAGGAAGAGCATTTACCTATGGGAAAAAGACATTTACAGTTGAGCAGGGCCCTTATTACCGGTACCTTTTATCTCAAACAGTTTGCAACCAGATCTTTTTTTTTTTTTTTTTTTTTTACAGACCTAGAGAAGTGTTCATTTATAAATAGGAATGTTATTGGCTTGAATTCCTGGTTCAGCGCGCACACAAGTCTATTTCCACATATATTTGTTCTTAGAGGCAAAATCCGACAGATCAATCATTCAATTATTGTTTTATGTTAAAAATAACAATGTGCTAATCACAGCCTCTGTACTCGCACTCTCCATGATAAATCAGGACACTTCTGCTCCATTACCACACGTTCAGTGATTGGGAACAAGAGACTGCAAAGTGATTTTCCGCATAATAGAGCTCAATATTCTAACAAATCAAACTGATGAATAGTGCAAATCGCTTCTGAAACACAAATAAATAATCTTTTCCGATGGAGCATGGACCTCCACTTTTAGCTCGCTTCCTTTCACTCTATTTTAGAGGATGTATGGGCAATCTGGAACCCCAAAACATACCTGGAGGGATTGTACACATATCCAGACCCATGTAAATCCAATTTTCCTACAACAAACAGCTTAATGGTCGTTGATTCAACAATATGGCTCTACCAAGACCTCTCATTTGGCAAATGTACATTACAATTAAAATGATGACTGCAAGACGTACAAGATATACAAATCACGTATGTGTGCATATGTAAAATAACAGATACAAATAGTAACTTGTAACTGTTTTTTATTGAAGTAATCAAATTTTGGATTAAGAAGCTATCTGGAGACACTCCATTTACCAATTCTAAAACAAGTTCCAAAATTCTGCTAGTCCAATAAAAAATTTCAAATAAAGGCTAAAAATAATACATCTCATAAGCATGTAATTTTTTTATTATTTGTTTGTTGGTTGGTTTTTAAAATACCTATGTTTATTTTTCTTTTCTTCCTCTTCATTAATACGTCTGTACTGCATAATAATAATAACAATAACAAAGTATTTAAACAGGAAAGGTACATTCAGGTTACTCTGGTATCCAAGTACGTCCTGGGGATGTTACCTTAGCCCAATTTAATGGTACTCATTTTATCTATTGGAAGGGCTGAGTCAACCCTGCCGGGATTTGAACCTGCAAACCAAGGGTTAGAACAGATTCTGGTGATGCATTAGCCCACTGAGCTATTTCACCGGCCTTTAATGAAACTTGAACAGTGTCAATGGGTTTAAAGGAGCTGAAGGGCCACTAACAGTAAACATAAATACATTATATTTAATGTTAAGAAAGTACCTTAGATTTAGATTATCCCCCTACCATTTGAAAAAAAAAAAAAAAAAATATATATATATATATATATATATATATATATATATACACTCACCATCTCAGTTCCAACACAATGTTTCATAGAGAAACATAGAGGGCTAACCACATGTGTAAGGTAAACTAAATGGTCACCCAATTGGTTGCTTCTCATAGTGAAACACTGAAACCAGTGCTTACCCCATGACGTTATTTATGGCCAAATGTCAATATTGCTGTTTCTCAGGAAAAAGCAATGTTTTACACTGAACAAAAAAACAAAAGGCTAAAAAGTGGTAAAAGGCAAAAACTGCAATAAAACAGAAATAGGGTCTCTTATGAAGCAGTCAAAACGTATCTTTAATGGGACAGACGGGATGAGCCACAGCAAAGCAAATTGCAATTCTTAAAGGAATACTCTACTTAAAACACCTTTACTGTTTAATGTGTCCTCTTCCACCAACCCTGCCCCCCCCCCCCCCCCCCACCCCTGACAAAAAAATTTAAAAAGTGCATATTTCAATAGAAATTGGCACTTTTATAAATTAACCTTCTACCACCACCTGGCTGTCAAACAGCCAGTCGTGTTGCTTCCTGGTTTGGTTAGCTCAGTGGAGCTAAAACACATGAGGCTGCAATTGCCCAGAGCACCTGTCTAGCAAATACCTCTCACTGTATTATTTTCTAATTGGACAGCCACAGAAAGCCTGGTTTGGGGTAGGTGGCAAAGGCTTCAAAAAATGAGATTTCCAGTTTTTGCATGCTGTTTTAGATATAGCCCCATTGGGGAAAAAATATGCATAATGAAATGCATGCATGTTTTCATTTTGGGTATATCTACTAAATAGTGATTTTTAAAAACGTGCAATTTGTATTTGAGTGTACCTTTAATGCAAATTCAAAAGTTCCATAATGCCACGTTAGTATGGATGTACCAATATATGTATCCTTGCACGGAAATAATCAGAATGAAGACTTGGACAGCTTGTAATATACCCCACACTACACTTCCAACACTGGACTTATCCTGATAATTATTTAATCTTCTTAAACCATTTAGAATGTAAGGACAGGTAAACAACAGATGTCTCATTAATGACTGGGTCTTGAGTCTCTCGCGGACTATGAAGGTCAAAAGGTCCAGCTCCCAAACACACAGACTACTAAAAAGATACTCTATTATATATATATATATATATATATATATATATATATATATATATATATATATATATATATATATATATATATATATAAAAATAAAAAAAACTTGCATAAAATATATATATATTTTTTGACATGCATGATGAAGCTAAACTAAACAATTGTTTTGTTACTGTGGAACGGGTGGAAAAAAATTAAAAGAATAAAAGGACGTGTTTTACACAATACATGGCTTCACGAATCAGAGCTCTAGCCCCATCGTACAAGGAACTGTATTTTTGGCAGCTGACCAGCCCTACTTATTGAACAGCTCTTGAAAACTTTGTATTCATTCATGTCACTAACCACAGTTCAGAAGGCCTCTGCTGGGAGCTGTGCCAAACACGTGAAAACGAACCCTCCAAGATACGCAGTAACACAGCCTGGCCAAAGTCTTGCATAATCCATTGCAATAAAAATGCTCTGCGCCTTGGCTGCAAACAACATTCCCTTTCGAAGAACATTCCTGTGTCTGCCATACAGGAGGTTCTGTTTCAGGAATAGAAACAACTTGTACACCAAGGCAAAGAAGTCATAAAAAAATAAAAAATAATTAAGAATAGCAAAAAAGATCAGTTCATTTAAGGTCATTCATGCTGTGTTCCCCAAGGTGTAATAAAACCGATAACCAGGGATGGAAAAATAGAACAGATTCTCCAGGCAGGAAAAAAACTACTAGGAACATAAAATAGCACACACAAAAAAGGGCAGATAGAAGCATTTTAGAAAACATGGCTACCAGACTCGTAGGATATTCCAGCTCGGCTTATTGGTGTGAAGCTGAACATAGTGGTTTTTAAAATGACTGCCAACTGGTAAAAGTCTAGAAAGAATTTCGGTCAGAAAAAATAAATACGTTCTAGATTGTTTTGTGTAATTATTATAAATGTAGAACAAAACTGGAACTCAATGCTGTGCTAAACTACTAGAATTGGAGTTCAGGGTAACATATAGCCAAAAAGGTATGGGAACTGCAAGTTGGTGGTTGTTTGGCAAATAGTGTGCTGGCCTGAAAGGGGGACTCACCTTGGTAATGAGCAATATAGAAATAAGAGGAATAAAGTACAGTTTGAAAAGATAAAAGTGGGATCGCTGATTGGTCGGTGTGTGTTACAGGAAAGGAGAGGAGTGTAAATAAAATGTATTTATAGTTCCACCCACAGTTACACGCTTAATTAGCCTTTCAATTTCCACAGAAAGCAACTGGGTATTTTTAACGGATTCTACTAAGTATGCCAAGTAAATATTCATAAAACGTATAGTATACCAAATAGAGGCTGTTAACTACCTTAAAGGAGATAAAGAGGATTCTGTATTAGGGATACATTATGTTATCTTATTTTACTAGTATTCCGGCATCAATGTGTTCTTACTGGTGTAAACATACTCTGGAACTGGTTTTCAGGCGTTGCTCCCTTTATAAAAAGTTGAAAACATCCCAGAAAGCTACATTAACAAATTTTTTCAGTTTTTTTTTTTTTTTTTTTTTTAAGGAAACCATTAATTTGTGGCTCAGCAAACACATTTTGAGTATTAACACACATAACATTCGTTCCAAGACTTTACATTTTCTGATTATTGCATATTTTGTGCCATAAACAAAGGCAAAAAAAACCCAACAAATTATTAAAAGGGTAAAAAAAATTATTTTTTTTTTTAAATTTCCGATTGTTAAAAAGCACTTACTATGTTGTCACAAGGTGTCCACCTATGTAAAATAAAACAGTAGGAATGCTGTTAAAACACACTTTGTGGTTTCCCATTTTATGCTAATATCTTCCTGACTGGCTGTACACTAATTCCTACTGACTGATCTGACACTTGCCAGTGAAGAGAATAGTAACATCCCCTGCTGTTTCTGCACAACCATCACTCCACTCCGAGTCACTACCTCTGACTGCTCCGCGCTGCTCTTCTGTTCTGGCAAAAAATATGCCCACGTTAACTCTTTCCTGCTGAGCTTGATTAAGCATCACTCACTCAAAAGTATGACACAGAGTGCTAACTTGTGTAAGAGGGGAAATTTTTTTTTCTAAAAAAACAGCAACAAAAACCTGCAAATGAGCCTTGTAAATCACCTGTATTATCATAATCTGATCAGCTGACGGAAAATCTAGCAAAAGTAATAAAACGGTACAAATAGTGTATCAAGCTGTTACAAAGTTAGCACAGATATAAATGTACATAATCCAAGTACCCGTATATTGCACAGTGCTAAGGAATTAGCTGGCGCTATATAAATATATAAAGGGTGGAAATTTTTACTTATTTAAAACCGCTAAATTACTTAAATCTTATCCTTTGCCACCTTTGCAAGGTTAAATAAATAAAACAAAAACTATTTTTTTTTATTTTTTTTATTTTGCGTGAAACATTTTAACTGGTTGTGCCAAATTTCAAATACTTTAAAGGATATTTCAATAAAAAGCACAAACAATAAGAAGGGGTTCATTTTAGATTTTGCATCCATAAAAGTCTCCAATTGTTTTACTTTATGTTACAGCAATATTGAACGGTAAGGATGTTAGTTAACAAATTCTTGTGGCACTAGAATCAGGCAAAGCACTGAAACGTTTGTGGGAAGGAAAATGAAGTGTGAATAAAAAAAAATATTTTGTTGTATTCTTTACAGAGGGATTTCTAGAAGCCCAGGCATTTACTGTTAAAAATCCTTTGGCTTTATAAAGTGAAATGTCAAATAATAAAATTAAAATACAATTATAAATTGCTTCTTTCATTTGTTTCAGGTCAATAAACATTGGAAACACACTTTTTTATATATAAAAAAATATAAAAGAATTAAGTTTAAACATGACATTGCCATAGTGGTTATTGGAGACTACAACAATCATAATTCTCAGCCAACCTCTAGGGTGCAAAGTGTATCTAATCTTGCTCAAGAGGGAAAAAGAAGAGGCCTATAATTAGCTATATTTTTTTTTTTTGGATATAAATAAACATTGCACTCTTGGCAAATGTATTCCTTTCAAATCTGTTTTCACATCAAGTTAATTATGAATATTATTGCCATCTCTGTAATTTGCCCAATTATTAATTTTGAAATATGTACTTACATTTATTCCATTAGTATTTGAAGTCTCTTTGTCCCATCCCATCCCACATAATTCCCATTAAGGTTTGTCCAATCAATAGCTTTTCATATAGACGTTATGTACATGCATGGTACTCCCCACGATCCATTAATCAAATAACACATAGGGAATAATTGAATCAATGATTCTCTATGAGAAATTGCAAAAGCTACACTGCGCATGCACATGGTGTGTGTTTCATGAGCTGTGAGCCGAATGTCAGGCCAGCTCACCACCATGATAAATCCACATAGCAAGTGTGATTCAGGATGAAATACAGGATCTCCTCACACACCCCTGAAAACTTAAATGGAAGTTAAAGAATATGTGATTTGTCAAGCACAGTACTGTGGACATTAGCACACTCTGCGTTGAACGATAGGAGAAGGGGGAACATATTTAAGACACTATAACAACTTAAATAAGATTAAGCTGTTATAGTGCTCCTTTAAGAGATTTTGTTGCACTCTGCGTCTTATTCCTGCCTTATTTGCCCTTTCCCCCTCTCGCTGGCTTCTGAACAGAGGTATGCAACATTAGAGGTTGATAAGCCCACCTTTTTCCTTTCCTCCTTTAAAAGCAAAGTTTTTGTTTCACAAAAACAGTTGTACATGCTATCATGAAGCACAACAAAGGTTTCTAGAAGTTGCAGCTTTCAAAAATAAAAAAAATGTAGAACCAAATATATATATATTGTGTTACAATAAAGCTGATTAGTATTTTAGTTTGGACAGGATGTCAAACAAAAATATTAAGTTGCAGATAAAAAAAAAAAAGGCATGGAAGTAGATGTACTAAGTTGTAGCGTAGTGAAAGATATAGAGGCTTTCCATGGAGCGTGTTCACTAATTAAATAAACCACTGGAATTTTACCATTTAGAGACTTCATTGTTAGGAATGAAATGTACTAAACAGAGATGTTGCAGTTAGGGACAACAAAATTTAGAATTAAATATCAGATGGGGAAATAAAATCCTCCTTCCCCAAACCAAGCTGACTAATTTAAGTAAATTTACTGCAACTCACTACGTGAATAGACTCAAATTATTTACCACTAAAATTTGAGTAGCTTATCATGAATCTATTTTCAAATGTGAAATGAGCATCTCTTTTTAAGAGCGTGCAGACTAAAACCCAACTAGATTCAAGGCAAGCCACGGCACAGAAAACTACAAAGTAAGACACATATATAGTTGTTTCATTATTTACACCTCCACTTTGTCGGTCTAATGGCAATGGATTAAATGTGAAGCAGAAGATTCATGTTAAGCCCACGGTAAAAACAGGGCATAGCAAGCATTTATTAAAGATATGCAATCATGCTGTCAATACATATTAAGGGCAAAAGCCTCTAACAAGCTGTAAAATTCCACAGCTGAAATAAGCACTCACTTGCTTCTAACTGCATACGGCAGTTTCTGGGTGAAAAACAAAACATGACGTTTGTGAAGCTCTTTAACTTATTCTTTAATGAAGACTCTCTTACAAACAGCGTCCTAAGCATATTAACCCTCTATCTACTAATGATATGATACTGCCATTACAAAGGCATTTTTTTGAAAAGTATCTTTGGAATAATAAAAAAAAAATATATATGTTTCACACACTTAATGACAACAGGGGTGTACAAAGCTGCCAGCACCAAATAAACAGGACATTCAATGCTGGCACAGAGTCTAAAGGCCCCGATTATGCCAACACCATGTCGAATTATTGGGACTTAAGGTGTTACCATTAGACCTCCGAATATTTACATTCGTCCCTATGCCATTCAAAAATGTACAGAGCGTGAAATTATAAAAAGCTTAAAAAATATCCAGAGGTTGTCACAAAGGCCTGCATTCTGCTAAGCAAGAAACATTGCCTATAAAACCCATCAGTTAATTCTCAGATCCGATTCTAAAACCAGCTTAGACGACTCATGAGTTATGAGACGTTGAAATGTTATACCATGTGAGAAAGTCTCAACATGATCCTAGGGGACAGAGCCACCCCTGCCCCTCCTGAACCACCGACATAGGAGCTCCATAGAATTCAATAGCTGCGGCTCAGATAAAATGACTTTTGTTGATAAGTGACGCCATTGGTTTTAAAAAAAGAAGAAAAAAAACCCGAAAAAAAAACAGCTTTCCATAATGTGGACATTTTAGAAATGACGAAGAGGTTTTTAAATTGGTGACCTTTGTGAAAGCAAGTTTTGGTTTTGAAATAAGCGGAAACATTACATTGTGTTTACGCATTTGGTTAAATTTCAAATTTTTCCCCAAATGTCCATGGTGATTTGTTGACTGTTAAGAGACAGCTTAAATGACCACAACCAACCGCACATAGTGTCATTTAAGGAAAACACCAGCAAATGTAACAATTACTTACATATAAAAGTCATTAAACAAGATTAAAAAAACAAGAACATCAAAAGCTGCATAAATGCAGCTGGAGTCTTATGGCAAGCTAAATTAGCACGGTTTGTAGTAATCTATATAAGAGGGTAATAAATAGTCATATTCTTGAGAGTGCAGGCTTCAGTTACAAATTCAATGATCTTCCTGCTCATATTGGCATCTCAGAGGAATTTCAATGCCTACTATAGGGGCCATCTTCAAAAGAAAGATGGCAGCTCATAGTACATCTTGGCAACTTATCATTCAAGCTGTGGACTAAAAAGATAAAACGCGCGGTGCTATAGAAGACTCGCTTTATTGAAAGGATAAAGAAAGAGACCCACATATACATATTCAATATGATTCACTCATGTTTATCTTACTTGCTAAACACAGTGTGCATCTGTCGTTAATTTATTCCCATTTTCCAATCTAATCGAGATGACTACATATGTCCTTTCATGCTTTACTACAACTAGCTTTTTGTTTTCACCCAATCAGATTCTACTTCTCTAATTTCTAATACACTAGGTTTTCATGGTTCGTGACTATACAGTTTGGAGCAATTACGATAAAGTCACTGTCACAGTGAATTTGTATCTGTATGTTTGGACTTCTGGCATAATTCATCCTTTAAGACTGTTTAAGACTGGATACCTTGAAGAACAAACCTTTGGTTGTACCAAACTTACTCGGAGGCACAGTGGACAAAAGAAAACCTGCCAAGATGCATAATAAAAGGTTGATTGAAGATACGTTTTAGGACCTGTTTTAACTATCAACAAGAACCAGCATGTTGCTTGAGTGCAGTTGCTTCACATATGGCTTTTTTTGTAAATGAATCTAGGGAATATTACCCTAATCATTAAAGAATCCCCTCCTACCCTTCTATATTTGCATGTATAGCTGGTTGTTACTCGGCACTGTGACAGGACAATTGAAAGGAGACACGGTCATGTTTATGCACCACCTCTAGAATATCCTCCTGAGATCACAAGGCCTCAACTTTGATGATTTCCATAGGGATTTTGGAAAAGTATTAACCATCTATCAAAGCTCCAATAAATTGTATGAATGCTCATGTACCAAATGTAGGAGAGCTTCCAGTTAGCATACTAAATTAATGATCACATCAATCAGATAAAAAAAATCCCTTGACAATTGTAAGAATTTCCGATACATCTTAACGTGCCATGGTCAAACTCTAATAGTAACACAAAATTACATTTAAAAAAAGACAAAACCCCAAGAACTATGCAATAAATTATATGATTTTCTCTCTCCATATTCAGGTTCAGTGATTATAATGTATATGTGTCAATTATTAAAATAATTTAAAACCATTGCTTATGACACAAATGTCACACACAGGGTTTTGTGAATAGTGGATTAGTGCACTGATGCAATTGCAAAATAATGGGAGATTTCAGTACATTTTAATGTGTAATCTGGTTCTATGCCTTTTTCCCCCTTTCGGCATAATTTTCTGATTATCTCATTATGCATTAAAAGAGGGGTGGTCAACTCTTGCTTTAAACACTGTCCCATCTGTGTACCTTTATATATTTTCAGAGAAAAATTCACGCAAACATTCAAGAACAATCAACACATACATTCTTTAAGTTTATCATCGGGTTCATTTTAATTGCCTCTTTTCGATATTTTTCAGTAAAGAATTTAGATATAAATGCACAGAAATCATACCCAAGTATCTTAAATGGATTGCATGATACACAATCCACTGACCTTGTATCCAGATGTAATAATACCATTTAATCATATAACCAAAAGCATGGCTATGTTTTGTTCTGCAAATTATTTACTGGGATACTATTTGTAGATTCAAAGGGTCTAAATTTCAACTTCCTTTTTGAAGACATACAGCATAACTTGATATATAATGGGTTAGCTTTATGTTCTTATGTTAGAGTTGGACAACTTTTTGGAGACATACAAGGTTTGCTTTCTGTCAAAACATTGTGAGATGAAACACTAAAGTCTCCAATATAAGGTTTGTTATGACACCTCACTCACTCCCCATTCAAAAACAAAAAAACAAAAAAAAGTCCTAGACACTTACTGGTGAATGCTGTACGGCTATTTTAGTTTGTGGGAGGCGCCGTAGGGTTAAATTTGTACAACACAAAATATTTTCTTCCAGAAGGCCTGTGCTCTCGACATGTTGGGTTTTAATACTCAGCGTGTGATGAGAGATGAAACCAAGTGTGAACAACTTTCAGGTCCCATGAGGGGGTTGACTGTTGAAGCTGTCAGGTTCAATTGCATCATTCAACATTATTCAATGCCCCAAACTGCTCCCTAATTGTTAGGGGCTTAACATATTCAGAAGTATTGTCTAGGCTAATGCTGAAATGCCCACAAGTTGAGCTTCCATAAAGAAGGGGGAGGGATCTCGTTGTACTTAAACCATTACTGAACTCTCCTCCACAGTATTCTTTGGTGCCATCCCATGTATGAAAAACTTTCTTGGAGACTGCTTTTTAACTGTTTATACACCATCAGAAGGTTTCTTACATTGATTGTTTAAACCTGTACTGGACGGCGTTGCTACATTTGAAACAGAGAGGGTTTATCTGCTTGTAGCTACTTACAGAGGACCTCTTACAGCACCGGAACAGGCACTGCTGAAAAGAATGATTAGTCACTTACAAAAAAAAAACTGTAAGTATTATTTTCTTTCAAATTAGTAAAGTTTAGAGATTTATCTTCCTCTCACTATTTTTTATTTTTATTGAATTCCTGTGTTTTTGTCAAAGTTGTAGATTTTGTTGACAAATATTTTTGTTCACTTGGTAACAAAGATAGATCAAAATTCATTCAAGATCAACCCCTTTGTGGCAAATTCCAAGTCTGCATGCACAAAGAAAATAAAGCGCATGCAGAGTTATTAGGTGCTATGACAAATTGCACATCCATTCTCCTCCCCCCTCCAATAAAATTTTAATTTTATTTTAAGAAAAAAGCATTGTTGGCTTTTGCTCTGTCAATGGGTAACCATTTCCAGAGTGAAAAAGGGATGGTCAGGAGAACGTACAATTTTAAACATATACATGCAATTAATCAGTAAAGGGGGAAAAGCATATTAAATTAATGAAGGAGGTTACAGAAGAATTGCGATGCACAGCAGAATAAATCTGTTGCAACTGAATTACATTTATGATTCTGTCAGACAAACAAGTCTTTGAACAATGAAACAATCAATGATAACCAACATTAAAAACTCCATCTCCCAGGATGCCTAGCTGACTGAGGTATCATGGGAAATATGTTACACTTATACTGAGTCAAGGCAAAAAAAAATTTTTTTTTTAAATGAAAACCTCCATATTGAAAAAACGTGCGTTCTTTTGTATGTCTAATTTGTATAATTGTCAGGTGAATGCATGTCTTGTTTTCAACTTCATTCATCTGATTATCATTCATGTATTTAATGTCAACAGATTCTCTAGCTCGATACAATGAAGCAAGCACGCAAAAACACTGAGGCTGACGACATGGAAATCCCTGCAGGTTAAAAGTCAATTTAAAACAAAAGTTAATATAAATGAGAACAAAATGCACGGCAGTGCCTCCTGGAGGCTTATAGAAAATACATTTCATATATTGATGCGGGTTTCAGATCATCAGAGGGCTTATTTACTAAACAGTGTATTGTGGTGCGCTTAAAACCCAGAAAAAAAAATTGTCATAACACTAATAAAAGTTGAGATTTGAGTATTTCCCAGTCACATTAGCCATTTCTGCCTACATTTTGTCGCTCCTATTAGTGGACAAAGAACCCAGATTACAAAATATGTCTAGCTAGGGCATTTGCTCAACCCATCTATAACAAATAAAATAAAAGGGCCAGCAACTAAAAAGCTGGATATTAACCCTATTTTAGTGTGCCACTATAATTTGGACTTGTAGTCAACAATAAGTAAACCAAAAGTAGAAAAAAACAAAACATTGTGCTATACAAATTGTCAGTGCTTAGCAAAAATGTTGTACTTTTTAAAAACAAATTTGTTACAGTTTCAAAGCAAATTCTATCCAGATAATGAATGGAAACAGCAAAAATCTTTAGAGTAGACTTGCTTTCCTTAACATAACATGTTCCAAATAAATAAATAAATGTAAAATAAATAGCAACTCCCATTATTATATTAATAATAGTATTGATAATGAAAACATACATGGTTTAGAGAAGAAAACCATGCATGTTCTATTATAATGTAAAAATACAATTGCAATGTTAACTCCTATTTTGATGATAATCGTTAAAAAAAAAACGAAACAAAAAGATACAAAGTTTAGAGAAGAAAACAGGACTGATCATATGAGAAACACTGAAGAAAAGTTTCCAACATTAGTAAGTATGTTGTTCTGGTAGAGAATTAACTGTCAAAATTAAGAATTTGACATGCTATTAAACTTGTCTGACATCAGTAAGAGGCAGATTCCTACAGAACTGGAGGAGAGCAGACAATATCACTGACAGGCAGACTACTTAAACCAAATTTTCAGACCACAGACAGCTCCTGTTCATCTCAGTGTCATTCAATCAGTGATTCTCTATTACAGAACAATGTCATAAAATAATTTAACCATTGGGGCGCTGGAAACAAAACCAACTTGTGGTGTTCATCCTTCTCAAATTGTCAAAACAGAGTTTAAAAAAAACAAAACCAAAAAAACAACATACAATAATCATGAATGCAAATTGTTTTGTTTTTTTCCTTTCTATTTTTCGGTGCTTGTTTCGATTATACAACTCTCTTAAGATTGTTTCTGAAAAGATCCTATTGCCTAAATAATTAGGAAAGCCAAGAAATGTTGTTTAATAGTTGGGCTCTATAAGGTCGTTCCCCTAGCTCACTTCTAGCACAGCTTGATAAATGGTGCAAATAAGGATTACATTGGTTTCTGTACGGCTACCATCTTGTGAAGCATTGGCTACCAAATCCTACAGGTATGGAGTGATACAGGCTTAGAGAATTCTACCCAAAGATGCTTACGGTAGAATAATTAAAGTAATAAAGGGTAAGATTATCTCACTAGTATCACAGTTGTTTAGACAGAAACACGGTCAGATATCCAAAACACATGAACAGCTCAGATTCATCAGTTGTATTAGATCATACATAATTTATTGTGTTGTAAAACAACAAATAGATCAGAAACTATGATGTTAAAAACTGATATGGTTTTATTATAGGCCAGGTGATTGACTGAAGGTCTGGATATGACTACCTGACATTTGAAACCAACCAATGAGGATAAGCAAAATAATTGGTGAGTATTACAATTACAGAGCGGATTGTAATTAATTAAAAAATAAAATAAATAAAAATGACTGCAAATAATGAAAGTGATTTCAAAGAACAATCTAATAAAAGCCCACACGTATCTAATTCATGAACAACAATCGAACATTGCAATCAGGTAAACAAGCATTATTAAAAATCTGTTACTAAATGCAGAGGATTCTCTGGCCCTTCTAAAAGGATGAGTCAAACGGTGGCACACACTCTGAGCATAGATTAGGGGGAGTGGGAGCAAAGGCGCAGCAGGGGAGCGGGTGTGTAGGGGGGCAATCCCTTGGACAGAAAGGAAATATAAATATATTTTAAAAGTAAATAAAGGGTTAAGGGATTCCCTACAATAAACCAACCAATCTTAATATATACAGTATAAGCTATTTTTATGCAGTAGTTGATTTCAGGTGAATACCCACAAAGCTGGTTAATATTAAAGAAATTTAGTAAAAGAATCGGAATTGTATAAGACACTGTGGTCTTCCTATTCAGCGCCATCACTATTGTCTAAGGCAGCTAAATTGAGGTCCTGCTACACTCAGTTCAATGAAGAGGTCAGTGCGCCTCTGTTGCTTGGAGACTGATGGTTGCTTAGAGGAGTACGAGATAAGCCAAGCTAAATAAGCTTCAGCTCGGAGGCACAAAGCATTTACTGCTAAGAGCCAAATACAAGTTGCAGCTGTCCCAGCATGCAGCACTGTGCAAAAATCATGCAACTGCCTTTACTACAATCCAGCTGAATAATGATTTAAACTTGAACTCAATCTCACTGGAACAAGGGCTAAATAAGATTGGAAGGATTTTAATTAAACAGAATACAGGATTACTCAAAATACTGGGACGCCTTTGTTCTTCCTGTAGGGTCACATGCTATCCTAAGATCCTAAGCATGTTTCCTCTAGCTGTAAATTCCTTCTGCTTTTACCCCACCCTCTGACCTCTAAACCTCCCCCCCCCCACCCCAAAAAAAAAAAAACAGGTTGCAGAAAATGAGATTATTTTCCCTTTTATTTTTTTTTCTTAGACCTACTTCTACAATGAATGGCTTTTTTGAATTCTTTTGCTCCAGCCACAAAAATGCAGTTTCAAATCAGTCTTTTTGCAGACAATCATGGTTCCCCTGCTGGAAGTTATAATAATTGCATTGCCAATAAAAAAAAAAAAAAAAAAGTTGTATAATGAAAAAAGTAACACATGCTTTGATAAATGTAAAACATGGCTCATAAAGTTGCCTTAAAGGACCACTCTAGTGCCAGGAAAACATACTTGTTTTCCTGGCACTAGAGTGCCCTGAGGGTGCCCCCACCCTCAGGGTCCCCCTCCCGCCCGGCTCTGGAAAGGGGAAAGGGGTAAAAACTTACCTTTTTCCAGCGCTGGGCGGGGAGCTCTCTGCCTCCGATCCTCCTCTTCTCCTCCCCGTCGGCTGAATGCGCACGCGCGGCACAAGCTGCGCGCGCATTCAGCCGGTCACATAGGAAAGCATTCATAATGCTTTCCTATGGACGCTTGCGTGCTCTCACTGTGATTTTCACAGTGAGAATCACGCAAGCGCCTCTAGCGGCTGTCAGTGAGACAGCCACTAGAGGAAATAGGGGAAGGCTTAACCCATTCACAAACATAGCAGTTTCTCTGAAACTGCTATGTTTATGAAAAAATGGGTTAACCCTAGAAGGACCTGGCACCCAGACCACTTCATTAAGCTGAAGTGGTCTGGGTGCCTAGAGTGGTCCTTTAAATAAAAACCCAAAAAAGAAAATAAAAACCCAAATAACATGATCACAATTTTGTTACACCATGACATTTATTGGTGGCAATGTGTTTACCATAAATATAGAGAAGTATAACTGTGTGGCAAATCGAGAATTTAAATGATCTTTGACTGATTCTGAACTACTTTCTGTTATAATTATTTAATGCTAACCTAATGACATGCAGGCCAGTATACACACAGAGCCAAACAGGTTTTATTTTTTAATAAAAGACAGAAGAATAATTAGCTTAAATAGATACTGGAGACAGAACAGCGTTTACCCGATCAGATTAAAATGAACAGGAACAGAAGGAAATCGAACTGTACAGGAGGAAAGATTACTTGATTGAATCTAAAATAGTAAATTGCTGTTCTGTACAAAGAGATTTTTTTCTCCCTTTAATCGGGCTGGTTAGAAATTGTGCTATAGCAGATACACAGCAAACATACAACCGACAGGTTTATCATTCATTTTCATACTAATAATTTATTTATAAAAGGTTTATTCAGAACGAATACATCTAGATTTCTTATGTTTTTACACAAAAAATATGAACAATAACTTACCATAGATTTTTAGCTAACATTTAGTGTTCAAAACGAATTCAACATCTATTTTGATTAAAGGAACCTCATAGGGTCAGGAACACAAACATGTATTCCTGACCCTATAGTGCTAAACCCACCATTAAGGTAGCTTGGGGAAAGCATTGGATTGGCTAAAATCAGCAAGGGGACAGTGCCAAATGCTATTTTGCCAATCAGCACCTCCTCATAAAGATGCATTGAATTTAAAAACTCAGCGTCCCCATGCAGAGCGTGGGGGCGCTGAACGGCAGAGCTGCCTACTGTGCAGCACTGCCCCAGGAAGCACCTCCAGTGGCCATCTGAGGAGTGGCAACTTGGAAGTGTCCCTAGGGGCAATGTAAACACTGGATTTTCTCTGAAAAGGAGGTGTTTGTATGAAAATGCCCAAAGGGAGCTACTATACTCAACAGAAAAACTACATTAAGCTGTAGTTGTTCTAGTGACTATAGTGTCTCTTTAACCCCTTAAGGACCAAACTTCTGGAATAAAAGGGAATCATGACATGTCACACATGTCATGTGTCCTTAAGGGGTTAAAGACAACACATTGTATCTTAAAATGTAAAAGTTGTAGCTAAACTGATTTATTAATAGCAAGGCTGCATTGCGTTTTCTTTAGAAGAGATGCAACAGCTCAAACTGCTAGTACTTTACAGCATTTTTTAATCTTTTCAACATTTAATCACTTAAAGTGATGCCCCAACTTTTTTTTTTTTTGTTTACGCATTACTTAGAAATATTAAAATAAAAGTAAAACATACTCAGATTTGAAATGCTTGCCAATCCCAAGGTTTTACTGATTCTGCAATAAACTTTCACCAAAGCAGGAAGTGAATTGGCTATTTCTATTTCTATTACCGTTAAAAGCATTTGTTAGTGTTAGAAACACAAATTTATATTCCTACCACTACTCCCCCCACCCTCACAAAATGTAACAGGAACAATAGGTAGTTGAGGACCCTGCTCAAACGAGCTTACAGTCTAGAGGAGGTGGGGTATAAAAACATGGTAGGAAGGGTGCTGAGAGAGACCGCAAACAGACATGGTGGGAAAGTAGCAGAAGCTGGATGGAGGTGAGAGTGGAGTGTGGCCCTTTAGGAGAGAGCGAGAGGAATGTTTGAGAGATAGAAGGTGCTCTTAGAGGCCATATGCAATCCGGAAAAGATGGGTTTTGAGGGACTTCTTAAAGGATTGAAGACTAGGGGAGAGTCTGACAGGGGTAGGCAGGATGTGCGTCCGTGAGTCGTCTTGCAGGTGTGAATTTGCAGTAAGGGTGCGAGCAACAGACAGGAGAAGGTCACCAGTAGAGCGGAGAGACCGAGTGGGGCCATACCTATAAATCAGTGAAGAAATGTAGGGGCTAGAGTTGGTTAGAGATTTATAGGTAAGGGTTAGTATTTTAAATGGATACCTGTAGGGGACAGGAAGCCAGTGTAAGGATTGACAGAGGGGTGAGGTGTGAGAGGAGCGAGAGGAGAGAAAGATCAGCCTGGCAGCAGCATTCACCACAGATTGTAAAGGGGCAGTATGACTTCTGGGGAGACCAATTAGAAGACAATTACAGTAATCGAGAGATTATGGTGCGAGCTGGACCCTGGCACCCGTCCAACATAAGTAAATTGTTTGAGAATTAGCACATTGAAGTTAGTTGACGTTCCATGCACAGAACTTACGGCACTTAAAGGTGGAAGCAGCTGGCATCCCGCAGACGCCAGGTAAGTTGTTAATCCTCATTTTAATGATTATTGTGATTGGAGTGTCCTTTTAACTCTTTACCTAACTTCAGAGGGACTAATTTGTCTTATGTATCGGGTACCACTGAAGCATAAAAAAAATTGGTACTGCCCCACAAAATTGGTATGCCAAAATCAGTACACTTAAACTGTTGATAGCAGCATATTTCAATATAATCTGTGACGTCAGTGACACTGTTTAGGGGCCAAACATAACAGTTCTTTATAGACAAAGTACAGAGACAGGAAAAATCCATACCTTACTCTTTTATAGTGCAGTACCTGTGCCTACAATATGCTTTTCTCTGGGGTAAAAACAGCCAATTAGTAGCACTTCATGATTGATATATGCAGCAATGACACTTAATTATATGCTTGTTACCCAATCAAGAAGTCTAGGGCCTTTGATTTTTGGCAGCTTTTGACTAGACTGAACACATTAGCAAGCAATGACGTTTTCAGTGAATAAGCTCATGGCTTTGTCATAAATGTTTCATTAAAGATGCTTGAAACCTTTACAAATTTTTACAAGGCAACCTACTATTGCACTGCTGTATTTTATGTTGATAGCCTAACACAATGCACCCTTAATGGAAAAAAATGTGCAAATCCTGCATAATGCAATGTAGCTTTATGTAGATTATTTCCTGTACACATTTTGAATTTATTTTAGAATTACTCTGCAGCAATAAAAAAATAAAATGAACAAAAATGCCAAACAAGCCATGATCAAGTTTGTTGCACAGCTAAATCCATGCTAAATGTACACATTTTGTTAATGAGACTTGGTCTTAAAGGGATAATCTAGTACCAGGAATACAAAGCTGTATTCCTGGCACTATCGCTCCACCTGCCTGCCCCCTCACGCTCTGCATGGAAATTCTGATTGGTTATGCAGAGATTGGCACGCATGTGCACTAGCCCCCCAAAACTTGCTGTGGGGAAGCATGTGATTGGCTGAGATCATTAGTATTGGTGATCTCAGCCAACGGAGGTGGCAGAGTCTAAAACGATGTTATAAGCACTGTAGCAGTAGAAATACATGTTTGTATTCCTAATGTTAGAGCGTTTTAAATTTCTCAACACATTTATTATAGCCTCAAGTCAAATGAATGAATTTTCGCATAATTAAGTTGTTTTTAAATCATGCATACCAACAATGAATCTCCAAGGGAAAAAAAGGCAAATCAACACCAACAGAGCGGCAGTGACTAACTCTGGCATGTCACTCAAAGGAAGATGGGGTGCTTATTGATAAGCATAACATTTCTGCCTACATACAAAATCCAGATATTGTCCTATGATGTCTCTGTGGAACATACAGGATTGGGTAAGGTTGTGAGAAACATCTATACGCATTGTGCTTGATGTACTATGAGAAATCCAGCTTCAAGCTAAACAGCACTCCTCCCAGCAATGGGAAAACTGATTCTGTAATCATTAGTGGTTTATAAAATGTAAACAGCAGTATTATTGCATTACTAAACATCTAAATGGGTATTTTAGGTGGGGGTAAGTGTTTTAGGCAGCAAGCTCTTACAAACCCAGCACAACTTCATATGCAAGCCTGTCAACCTGCTGTGTGTCTGTGATCTGCTTGCCATTACTTTACATCTGCCTAAATCATGCTGCTCCTTTCTGTGGCTCACACAACAAAACAAAAAAGTGACTGTCTGAATAATATGCATGTTGGAAATTTTAAATTGTTTCCCATTTTAAAACATACTTTTTGCACGCCTCCATCGAATTCATATGCCTTGCACATTGACTTCACATCTGAGTGCCAAGGTACGAAATACTCAATTTTAGCACAAAAAAATGATAGTGAATGCTCAACCGAGATAGGTTAGATCCCCCTTGAGAAATGCCCAGTGCCGAAACATTGAGGCTTTGTGGCCTCCAGCTCTAGGTCAGTAAACCTTATATGTTTTATATGGGTTTATGGTGATAGCACTTTATTGATATGCATGCAGTATTGTACATATGACTGTATTTTCTTGCACTTTATTACTAAGCATCTATTAAAGAAATAAAAACTATCATTGTGCAATGACAATTGGTGTGCTTAGGATTTATTTCATTTTACGCAATACTCCATTAACAAGGGAAAATGCTATAGTTATTATCTGGTGGTCATATCTTATACATTAATATGTACACTGCTTTCAAAGTTTCCACCCTGTAAATTGACGAAACATCATGCCAAGTTTACCACAACTCACTTAATGCAAATAGTGTCTATTAAAATCACAGAACATGGGTTTTCAATAAGAGTTCTTAATGCTAAAGGCTTTCAGGATTTGCTCATAATACTAGAATAAACTGCTCCCTACCAACCCTGTATATACATAGGGTAGATCTTGCTTTGCATAGCAAAGAAATGAAAAACAAAATTGAGATTTAAAAAAAAAAAAAAACATACTTGTATTCCTTTCTGCTCCAATGCTGGTGCTTTCCTGTCAAATAAAACAATTTTATCTGCCTCCACCAACTTGTAGACTGTAGCCCACCTCTTACTGTGCAGAAGGACAATGGGATTGGCGAGCAAAAGGACAGGAGCAAAGCACTAAGCACACTGGAGCATACTGCAGACTGCAATGCCCTATACAGTAGATACCTGGTTTTACCCAGGGAACTGTTCTTACTGTATGAGGGCATTATGATCATAGTCCGGCATCTGTTTTATATTCTGGTGGAATTTTGAAGATATGAAAATTCTAAAGTAATCTTTTCTCTTTAAATCATATTCCTATTGGGAAGGAAGGCAACAGGTTAACATTTAACCTAGTTTAACACAGAACCATTTACCTGAGTTGTACTAGTATTGGCAAGAACACTAGTCGAAGATGAGGGTGATGGGGATGAAGCTCCTCCTTGCTGCAGGTGAGTGGAAGTGCACTGAGTTATATGGGAGCTGGAGACTGGAGTGCTGGAGCCAGATATAACATTGGAAAACGTTGCTGCTACATCATTACTGTTGTATATACCTGCACAAAAAAAACAAAAAATAAATAAATAAGTTGAATGTGACATGTAATCTATAAACAAAAATATACAGAAAGATCAACTGAACTTATATGTTCTACCAACATGAGGTTGGTTTGGTTTTTTGACATTGAAACAATGGGGAGACTAAGATGGTGGACTGATAATGTAAAGGGAAGAATTCAAAGTGAAGCTGTGGTGGGAATGGTTTAGGCAAAGAAATTGGTTTTCTGAGATTCAGGAAGATGGGTGTGCTACAGGAGATGGGCAGTAGGTGGAGGTCAATGGATATCAACTAAACTAGAGATATCAAGGGAAGGAGAGAAGAAAAAAAAAACAGTGACCAGGTCATTTACATTAAATGTGACTGTAGATAGATATTCATATTATAAATCATAAAGTAGTGTGTTGAACATACTGCAGCAAATGTGTGCACATCAAATAGGTTTAAAATATGATGAAAATATCAACATCCTGCAGAGCCGAGATAGCCAACCTTGGCCCCTCCAAACATTTCTGAACCGCATTCCCCAAAAGGGTCAGCCAGTGAAGGTTTGTTTATCTGCCAAAGATCATCGTTGTGCCTTTTTTTATGGATAAGGCTGAAAATTCTGAAAAATTTATTTTTCAATACGACAAAATCCATTAAATCAAAGCTATAACATGTTAGAACTTCAAGATCTTTTGTTGAACGTCATTTGAGAGCACTTTTAGCCTATTTTCTTTCTTTTTTGCTTGTGAAGCTGCATATGCAACAGTGCAGTAGTAAAGCTCTATGAGCAAAGGACACATTAGTTAAATAAGTAATAAGAGTATATCGGGAGTACCTGCACAATTTTTAGGGGTAAAAATGCATGCATAACGGCAAGGTCTAAACCCACTGCACAACAAAGCCGAAGCTGCTGGATTAAAAGGCAACAACCATAGCCTAAAGTGCTTATACCAGCCACATTCTGAAATGAAGACATGAATTCCCAGAGTTGATATGCAGTTCAAGCAAAGATCACCCGGATGTGATGACAGAGCAGAGGACTTTGCTTTACGAATATGCATCCTTGCGGTAGTTAGCTGCACCACAGGGTTCTGACCTACCCTTCCCATCAGGAATAACAAATCTGTGTGACTTCCGGGAATCCAGGAGCTTTGTGCTGAACCTTACCCATTACAGGTGGTAGCTACTTTTGTTGTAGTCCGTTCTCAGTATTCTCTTGCACCCTGTTTTTAGTTTGTTTGCTCTCCCTATGGTTAAAGGGTGATCCAAACGTGGACCCTGTGCACACTGTGCCTAGAGGGACATCAGCTTTACCTCACTGACGAGGCCTATCAAGGCTGAAACGATCTTCTGGGGTTGATGTATCTCTTGTGCAGAAGGAGCCAGAGTACATTTTGGATCTTTACTGCCCTTTTGGGTAGGATCACTGATATGAAAATTATTTAGGTTCTCTCTGTAATGACATAAGATGAGCTAAAACCATCTCTGACATTTGCCTTCCCCACACAGCAAAGTGTGTGTGTGTGTATATATATATATATATATATATATATATATATCGGTGACCACACTACTGCAAAACTTCTTAGGTTATTATTTTTCTGTTAAGTATTTTTTGTTATTATGCTATAAACAAAAAACCTTGACAGCCAGTCTTACTCCTCACACAAAGGAGTACATCACCCGGTACACTGTAACCAATACTGTTCCACTATCTGGTTTCTGTAACGCTATGTTGTACACTGTCCAGACTTCACCTCTATGTACTTTCCAAACCCAATGTATTGTAACGATGACTGCGGTCATTGCAAAAATAAAGAATTAGGGCGGGAGGGGGTAAAGATCTATACATATCCTTTGCTGGGAGGGGAAAATTAAAGGCTTGATTGAAAAAAATGTGTTTTCCTGTGTGTGTTATTTCTAACGGGCCTTTTGCCAGATCTGCGAAAGAGATAAGCCGGAAAGCAGAAATTTGGTGACAAGTCCATGGCAGTGTGAGAGACCTGAGAAATATCCAGTCTTACAATTCTTGGCATACTCAACATTTGGGAGTTATGCTAAGCTCCTTCATCAGGATTAAGGTGTCTTGCATTCTGATGAAAGGGCTTTGCACAGCTCCGAAACGTTAATTATGTCTTGTGCTTTGCATTCTGATGAGGGAGCTTTTGCTCAGCTCCGAAACGTTAATTATGTCTTATGCTTTGCATTCTGATGAGGGAGCATTTGCACAGCTCCGAAACGTTAATTATGTTGCATGTTGATGAAGGAAGGTTTAACATACCTAAAAAAAATGTTGAGTTTGTAAAGAACAGAGTGACATTTTTTTATTGCTACAAACCCGAACTTGCATTGACTGTACATACTTCGGATTTAATTAATGGCAAGCAGACATCACATTCCCCTATGTACACAGTAATTTAACTCTTGTAAAATTGTCCTCTGTTCTAAAATACCTGATTTAATTATACTAACTTGTAAAGTGAATCTGCAGTCTTACAAACTATAAAACCTTTACTGTATTAAATGCAATAAAATATATTTTAATCATTCTAAATGTTAAATTGTATGTCACGCTATTTGCTTCCAAGAGTATGTGCTTAATGTAGTGGAAGCGTAAGGCAAATCTGCATTAAAAATATAAAATGTGGCTCGGCACAAACCTGAGTAGGAAAAAAAAATAATAGATTTTACTTATAAAAAAAATATCAGTTACAAATAAACAAATCCTGGAAAACAAAATTCTATTACCAGAATGTTTCTGAGCAATAATAAAAAAAAAATAATAATAATCCTCAATTCTTTTTCACACTAGAAATCCTAAAAAGTATAATTTGCAGTTGAATCAAAAAAAAAAAACCCAATAATTTAGTTACTATCACCAAAAGCATTTAAACTGAAAAAAGGAAATAAAAACTAACAAGCAATCAAACTTCACATGAAATACTCAAAATTGTAAAAAATAAAATATACAGGAAAAAAAAAACAAACAACACTAAACCAACAATGGCTAGATTCTTTTCACATCATACATTATGGAATATGCCTTTGGGGTTGAAGTCATCTGTGAAATGCATAGAGACACTTAATTTATCTACCTTGTGGCTAGATTTTCAGATCTAAGAGGTAGATCATTCAAAGGGAGAGTGAGCAAACTGGTTTTCAGTCATTGAATAAACCCTGTTACGATGCACAAAGTACATCAATCAAAGAACTTGGAGAAAGGTACATGCCCTTCGTGGGGCCCCTGATACCTGGCACCCATCCATCTTCTTCTGTGAACACAAAGACAAGTATGATGGAAGATATAGAGGTCGAATGTGAGCAGCTCTCTCTTTTGACACCTAGTGTAATAAGAGGGTGAATAGCAGGTCAAAGGGTAGTCAGTGTGCCCATCACAAGCAATTCTCACCAACACTAAACTAGATTTCCTAAAGCTAAAATTATTCATATTGATCCCACTACTTGCTGCTGAAAGACTTTCGATCAAGAAGAAAGTCAAATACAATACAGACCAGAAAAAATATATAGAATTATATTTATTTTTCAAAAAGCTGCCACACGGACGTCCAATCACACGAACTGATGTCACTAAACACGTTAATAAGGAAGTAGTTCTAATAATAAATGAAACATTTCTTCTATGAGAACCCAAGGGAAAACGAAGTGTGTTTATATGTAAAATAATAGAGCGAACGAATTAACACAATTCATTCTATAAAGAGCCCCACTAATTACAGACATATTTAAGGAGTTTGTATAATTATCACAGCTGCTGACTCGTAACGCCTTGCAACTCACTGCAAACAGAGAAATGGTCACTGCATAGATCAATAGTCTATATTTGGTGGTGTTTATTTAATGGGTTTCTATAGATCAAACAATTCATAACTAGCTCTACGGAGATAACAAGGGGCAGGGAAACATGTAAGCCATTCTAGGTGTTTTACAGATGAGCAGAAAGAACAGAAAACGATTTGAGGCATTTTGATTCCACACCAGAACATGCTTTACGGTATGCCAAAATCAGGAGAATGTAAAGAGAGCTCTTGTCAAGGTGTGATGAGATCTGCCAGGTAAACCAACCTGCCTCAGAACAAGCTGGGAAAGTCTTACCATTCATTTTAAGTGTTATGGTCGCCTCTTCTTAGTAACAACATTACACTGTAGAATGGGGTTTTCTGAAATTAGTTTTCAGAAAAGAAGGAAATACCATATTCGTTTAGAAATCTACACATCAAAAGATTCAATCAATCTCTCCATATATATTCCACTAGTCCAGGCAAAATAACCATTTCTTCTTCTTTTACAATTTTGTAAACAGCTGGTCAAAAGGTATTGGACAGGGAGGGAGGTCATAGCTTATTATGTATGTTGCCCTTTCCAATAAATATGAATTGATAGCTTTCTTGTACCAAGTGCTCCTGTGTATTTGGCGTTATGCCTCATCGTTATGCGTTGACAGTCAAGTTGCAAGATTTAGTCAAAGCCTATTTTGCAATCTATTATATAGTGAATAAACACTATTATATTGAGGTATAGCAAGATGTCAATGTACTAGAAAAGTGTTCTCCTAAACCTAAGACTGGTGCTTGATAAATAACGGACATCCTGTATAAACCCTATGACAAATTAGTGGTAGCTAGAGAAGGCAGACATGGGTTTCAATTAACAAAAATACTATGGTGAGGGAGAGGAGATTTTGCTTGTTCAAGTACTAAGGTGGTCAAGAATGGAGTTATTCTTTTGTTTTAGGAACATTTCTCTTGAATTTCTCAAGGACTTTATTGTACCATATCTTCAACAAATACCCAAGGAATAAATAAGAAAACACATGCATTGAGATCATGTACAAAATATGGTGCAATAGGTAATGCACAACTCATCTGGTCATAAAGTTGTGGAAATATGGAGGGGAATAAAGACAGAGATAGAAGTTATGCCTCGTTTCCACTGGGATCGGTTTCGGGTAGGTACAGTTTGGAAGGTTTAGAATGGTCCAGCCCATTCTGGTGAGCGTTTCCACTGCAAGTCAGACCTTCAGGGCCATGCGGGGTTTAGAAAAAATGCTCTTCCTGTCCACCAATCAATGGATTGTATAGTAGTTCCGCCCTAACCGAACCGTTCCATTTTCTATGGCCCTACATCTGAAGCAGGACCCTGAATGGATTGGTCCGGTTCGTTTGTATGGACCACTTTCATAATGGAAACACCCAAAATAGCGAACCATACCGCTCAGTGGAAACGAGGCATTAGTAAAATTGTTTGCTTGTTCTAACTCCTTAAAGTGTTAAACAGGGCTGTACAGGACACAGCCAAATAAACTGTTCAAACAAACAAACCAAAAAAAAAAATTTAAAAAAATTATATATATATATATATATATATATATAAGATTTTGTTGAAAAAGCAGCATCCGTTTGCTCTAATGAATATGCATTACCATCACTTTGCTGGATCTACTCCATTTACGCTCAAATAATTTCAGAAGAATGTTTGCACTGCTTTGCATAACCGACAGAAAGGTAATTAAAAATTCGGTGACATCCAATTTACTATGGCTACTGAAATTTGCATAGTGTCATGCAGGCTTCCCCTTATATCTGTCAAAATTAGATTTCTATAATCTTGTTAAACAAATCAGCTTTTAGAATTCATTGCGAAAAAATGAAAAACTCTTATCTAAGCAGCACGGACCCTGAGAAAGATCCTTTAAAGAGTGTCAGCCTTTCAGAATGTTCTGGTCATCTATCATCAGAGAATAGTTCTTGCAAGTATAGTAAATAAGCACTAGGTTTCCTTTACCTGTTTTGCTGACAGTATACTTATGTTTCCACACAAAAAATAAAAACACACTTCTTACTTTTTCTCAAAGAAAATAGAGCACAATTCCTCCAGTCTCTCTCTATATTACAACCCACAATAACTAAACACCTAATCATGGCCACAAAAGTTCACGTATATATACACATCTGGTACATCTGATTTACTAATTTGCAAATTGGGCTTAAAAGAGTTGGGAAAAAATTCAGCTATTACAGTTCAGCATTTTTAGCCTAGAAAACAACCTGTCAATTCCCCATAATTCAAAGTATAGAATAAATAAACAAAATGCGAATAATTTTTTATTTATTTTTTTTAAATAAGTCATATTTGCTATTTAACCATGACTATAAATTCACCAAACCTTTTAGTTTTTGTTTAAAAAAAAATAAAAAAAAAATTAAGATACAAATTTAGACAAAGATACAAGTATTAATTTGCACATATAGGGTTGAGGGTAGTCATGTAATCTCGATTGTAAAGTAAACCTTCTCAACCAAAAGTGTGACATTTTCCAAGAATCTAGGAACCATATATTTAAAATTAAGAGTTTTCACCTCAGTTGTTTAGCTATTCATAAAATAAAGTAGAGACAACATTTTTCTCATGGGGGCGTGATCTTTAGCAATTGACGGAGCTTAAACAAAGTTCCGTTTTCGTTGCTAAACTAATTTACCCACAATCCCTCAGTCAAAAGAATTCCACAGAAAGGCAAACTACAGACTTCATGGGCAGAGCTAAACAAATGGAGGTGCCCATGTATTATGTCTGGCACAAGGAAGAAAACATATCTATAAATGCAACTGGCAAAGAGATAGGAGTGTGGGGGGGTGTTACAGTGGGTATCGAAAAAAATAAAAAAAAATAAAAAAATAAACACTGTCGCTTGAAAGAGACCCTTTTACTAAGTTTCTTAGAGGTTTGAATCGTGTTGACTCATGGACTTCGGGTGAGGGGTGGGAGGAAACAATACCCTCAGGTCTGAAAAACAACAGTATATCACTATTATATAAATTAAACCCTTGCCTCCTTATAGGCACCAGAAGATCCCAGTGTCATTGCCTTCCGAGAGAGGGTTGCAGGATTGTATTCCATGTATTCCCCCCCCCTTACAGTAAAGCTGAGAAATTGCCATCATTTCTCCTTCGCCATGTACAATGTCACTTGCTTGCTGCAAATTCACATGTCAGCAGAGAGCTGTCATTTAACCATGTTTGCAAAGAACTGCCTTTTATGAGCAAGCCCCTGTTCTCCCCAAGAGCATGTTTTTGGCATATGTAGTTCAGGTACAAATTAACCGAACCTGCTCAGTAAGTTAAAAGATTCTATTTTTTGCACGAATGAAAGTCTGTAAAGTCACGTAATTGTTGTATGGTGCTCACAAACTCTAGAATATATTTTACAGAGTGGGGGACACTACCTTGACTTGTGGTTGCTTCATGCCTACTGGGATGGTTATTTTTAGCATATCTATGGGGATGATTATTTTTAACATAAGCTCTATCAGAGCTAGATGTCTGAGGTATTCATTTACTGTTCAAAGAGTTTCTCAAAGACTAAAACAAAAAAAAAAGTATTTTAAACAGTTGCTGAGGACCATGGAATTTCCTACCTGACCCAACAGGCGATGACCCAACGCTTAGACTTTGTAAGCTACCATTCCTGAGCAATGTGGGAGACCTCTGGAGACCAGAACCTGTTATACTTCCTGCTGCAGATGCAACAGAAGATGTTGGGGAAGCAGAGGAAACTGATAAGTGGGAACCAGCTTCTTGACCCTTGTTTCCTTTTGGTCTTCCAGGTCCATGCTTATTCTGCTTGTTTCCTTTACGTTTTTTTTCCTTTACTGCATCTTCATCCATCAAAGAAGATTGTACCCGCTTGTATCCTGTAAGGCTTGAGTTAATATATTCTCCAGGTACATTGTCATAGTTTTTGGTCTGGAAAGACATAGCTGGGTTGGAAGGAAGGCCTATCAAAGAACTAAAACAGTTTATTGTCCCTTCCTGCAGTCCAGATTCCCCTTTAGGGATATCTTTGGTAGACAGTGGCTGCTGAGGGTGGTGATAGCCATCAGTTCGTACTTCAGATTCTGAAAAACCCAGAAATTCTTGAGGTGACTGGACTGAACTTCCAGAAGAAGACTTAACACTGTTCGGTGTTCCGGAAAAATTTCCTGCAAACAGATAAGTCAAACAAAATATTTGTTTACAAAAATTAAAATGACAGAGAATGAACAAAGGATAAAAAGCACAAAAATTCTTATTTGAGATGTCCTTTATATTTAGATGTAGCAATTGATTTCATTAATTTAAGATCAATCTCGTAACCCGTAAGGAGAGCCTTTGACATTCCACTTTCTGTAAATGTCAGCTGCCATCACTGTCTGTCTCTCACTGTTCATTCAATTCCCCACTGAAAACTCTGTATTTTAATGTACCCTTTTAGTAACTGAGGGGTGTACTGAAATGGCACACCGTGTAAAAAAATGCATATGCACATAAGCCCTACAACAAAATGGGCTTGGAATAGGCAGTGCATTAAGATGCAGTGGAACAGAGAAAGCTACAGGGAAGTAGAACATATTTCTCTGGAATGTTTCCTTTAAAACCAGAATTATTCATGCATTGTACTGGAATCCAAAGTAACTCAACCAAAATGGTTGCAAGCTAACCGATATGGCTAAATATCTTTGGTGTGGGGCAGAAGCCATAAAGTTGGTAAAATTCATTATAAATTTGCTTACATGTGATTCACAAATTGGTTCTCAATATTAAAATGATTCATCACCGCTGTATAATTTAAATGGGGAGGTTTTAAGACAACCACTATTTTGTCACTTAATTAGCAGCTATGTAAAAGAGGTTTCCATTAGCCGATTTGACTGTCACCATCTGTCTTTCTTCCATCCTTTTGTTTTTACAGCTGGTGTTAAAAGCTCATTAAGATTCCCTAACTTCTCCTAATCCTATATACTTATTTCTGGAAACTCTTGGTAAAACAGGAAAAAAAATGAATTGGGCTCGATACGACAAATGTCAAAAGTGGTAAAGTCTACGTGGAATTGTAAAGTGGAAATTTTGTATCAAAGTTTAAAAAAAAAAAAAAAAAAAGGAAGTGACCTGTGAGTGTGTGGTAATTAAGAAAAAAAAATATACAACTTGAAAAGAAAAAACAAAACAAAAAGAAAACAAATTAAAATTTTTCAGATATTAGTGATGTCACAATATTTAGCAGTTTGTAAAATATTTTTACGTGAATAATTGGCAAGCGTCACTACACTTAAAAGTGAATTTGCAGAAGGGCAATTTGCCTTTCCCTTTTCTTTTTTTTTGATAAATAACGGACTCCTGGAATGAACATGCACGATTCAATCTAAAGCAAACAGTGGACCTGTTCTATTTAGCAACATAATATCAATGTTCCTTTAGTGGGGCACACTATCAATCTCATGAATAATTCTAACAAGATCTCCCCCTATCAATTTTAAGTAAAACTGGTTAATTTTCCAGTTCAAGAGAAGTAAGGTGCTTGTGGAGACAGCGTTCTTTTTTTAATATTGGATAAAAAGTGTTTTAAAGTGGATTAAAAAGTTTATTGTAAAAACAATGGTTAATTGGTAGAATAGGATATTATTACGAGTTAGGGGTGATATATCTATTTTACAGCAGAGAGTTGTATCTAAGTAACAGCTGGACGCCTCCAGTTCTTTACACTATTGTATAAGGAATTCCCATCATTGCCATCTTACAACCCACTAACACTAACTGGAGACATGTAAACTGAACACTTGCTGCCACGGCCATAGAAAGCGTTATTCCATAAAAGTGTAAATAAATGTTTATATTTTCCAAAAAACGCTTAGTATGATATGTAACATGACCAGACAAAAAATGGAAACCTGACCACCCATCCTCCAGAAGCCCCTTAAAACATAAATCGTGGAATATTTTTTCCAGAATCTTTATCTAACCAAGAATCCAATAAAATGTAGTCCTCAAAAACAGGAGTGTCAAAGACATGCCATCGCTTCATGAAGATCTTGCTTTCACACAAACAGTAAAAGAGGGAATTCAGAAACTCTAAACTGACAAATATTAAAAAATAATAAAAATAAAATTAAAAAAACGGACGTGTAAAAGCTATTGAAGGCCAACAAAGGGGGCTTCATGTATGACCAATTGGCAGTAAGCCACATTATTGCATAGATCAAGGTGTTAAAACAGGTTTTAATTTCAGGGAGGAGGGAAGTCTACTGGGGGCAAAGTGTAAACTTCTATACCTGCCTCTTTTTCACACTCACATTTGAGGTAAGGCTCTGAGTGCTGACAAACCCTATTTGCTAATGGAGAGGAATACCATAATAAAGCAATGCATGTTTAAAGGGGTGCCGATCAGCACATTGCTATTTTTAATGTAGGTCATACCTGAATGCCACGGCTTCTACAGGAAGTGCTACCCATGATATACCAATACATTATATACAAGTATCAGGATTTGTGACCTCGGAATAGATAGATATTCCACCATCACTGCTAGAAAGTTATATCTGCTTGCTCTCTCTAAATTAGGAATTTGAACAAATACATAAACAACGAATAAGAAAACATGAAAGACATGGATAAAGTATGCATGTGCACAAGATTTATAAAAAAAAAAAAAAAAAAAGGGGTGAAGTAAATTTATCTCAAATTAAGGTACAGAATGGTGCGGGTTGTTTAGGGTGCTTAAGAAGTTCACTTACTTTTCCAAAGTACCAATTACCATATTGGTGCAAGGAGATGGCATCTAAGACTTCTTTCTCTCTTCTTGCCTTGCATATTTTTTTTTTATTTTTTTTTAATGTGTGCCCTACAGCTTAATAGATTTTCGCTCCTACTGATGGTCTTTCCTTTAAATTGGGGCCTTCTCCCTTGGCTCTCTGTATAAAAGCAAGAACTCTATTTCTCTTACACACTTAAATCTAATTATATAGCATACTCTTTGTGACCCATTAAATCTTCGTTCCCTTGAAGTGTGTCAAAAGAATGTGAAGAAGTCATTACTGTAGTTACAAAAAAAAAAAATACCCAGTGTAGGTATTACTCTACTGGGTGACTACTTTTCATATCTTGAGTTGGTGACGACATAGTAAAGCAAGACAATTTATATTTTGCTGTACCATGTGCCGTAACACTTTCTAGCAGATAAGCCATTTAAAAAAAATGTTTTAAAGGGGGAATTTTGAGATTTCACAGAAGCTCCCTAAACAGACACGCACAACACATTATCTGTCTGTGAATAACTCTTTGTTAGATAAGCAGAAAGCGGAAGCAGCATATGGATTCAATATGACAATCTTCGCAAACCTCCTACTCCTTATTAGAGGCTGTTTTATATACACACAACATATCTGAGGCATACAAACTACCTTCCAGACACATTGCATACCTTGCTGAAAGGGACTTGTTGCAGCTGTTGTTGCCGCATTGTTCCTCCCACTGCCAGACTTCCTTCCACGTTGGATGGAGTTGTGACTTGTAGACTTTTTTCCTTTGCTCTCCAGGTTTCTTGCCTCCAGTGTCTCTTTCCCAGTTAAAGGATGGGAAGAAACCTCCTGGAAATTGGCATTAGTGAATCGGGCAGCTGTCTCTTCCAAACGCTTGACTGTACTGGTCACAGACGTGCCACTGCTGTTGTTGTTGTTGCTGCAGGTATAGGTCTGAAAGATGATATGAAAAACCATTATCCATTAAATAACCCTGGTTTACATTTCACAATAAATAAATCCAATTATTTTTCATATCTGCTTCTAGGTTTCAATCCACCTGAATTATTATTATAATTATTAACCCATCAAGGAAGCTCTATGTCATAATAATTTGGCCCAAGGATATGTAATGTCTAACTTATTTAGCATTAGCAGTGCTCCTTAGAGCAGATGATGGTAAATAAATAGGACACTCCATGCTGGCAAAGGGTCTAAGAAAGATCTTAGGTAATAGGTAAAATACACAGAAAGAATAACCAAAATAGAGAGTTAGAATGGCAAAACAGACAGAACAGATTTTAAAACGAAAATTAAAAAGAATAATCAGAGCAAAAAAGTAAGAAACATAATAAAAGAGTAAAACGATAAATACAAAAAAAGATATATAAAACAAAGAATAGGTAGGTAAAAAGAACAGATTGCCTATAATTCCATAGTTAGCATGAATAGAATAGCAAATGAAAGATATATAACAATAGCTATGTGTGGTGTGCAGAAAACATGCCATTCCACAATTTTACTGGAATCTATAGACTTGAAACAATTTATAGACCGATCATATCGAACGTAGTCATGAGGGTTAAAAACGTATGCCTCACCACATTAGAAACAAGGAGTACATCATAATGAAAGTGTTTTGCAAGCAAGGATAAATTATCTCAGATATGTCTTAGGATATAGCAATTACACTGTACATTGTATTTTACAAAATTGGTTTAAAAAATAAATAAATAAATAAATAAATAAATAATAATAATAAAATAAAATGTAATAAAAAATAACCAACTTGCACTTTGAAACATTTGCAAGGGGCATCCGCACATATGTTTCAAATTTGGTTCTTGAGAAGATATTCCCAACATCACAGAGAAAATTGCACTAATCTTTCCTAGCCAATTAGCATCATTACATTATAACAGCCTAAATAAATCAATAAAAACATTGAGCCTTTGCTTTGTAATTGTAGCAAGGTATTTTGAAGTGAGAAAGTGCTGGCACATGTCTTACTGACGGGGAAGATTACATTTCCAATAAATAGCTTTTTGCTTTGAATTGTTTAACAAGTAAAACTTGAGGTACTTGGGCATTGAAACCACACAATATTTCAACCTAAACGGACTATAGTCATGAAAACAACTTTAACTTAATGAAGCAGTTTTAGTGTACAGATCATTCCTCTGAAGTTCACTTGTCAATTATTTGTCATTTAGAAGCTAAACCACTTTAGTTTCTCTACATGCAGCCCTAGCCACACCTCTGTTGGCTGTGATGGGTACAGCCTGCATGAATAAAATGGTTTCATTCTCAGACATTAACTTGCTTTAGAAGTTCTTATCTCCTGCTATGTAAATTGAAATTTAATCTGACACAGGAGGCTCCTGCAGGATCTAGAGGGCATTTAACAGAACAGGAGATAAGAGATTCTAAATTAAACAGAATGTGCAATAAAGGAATGTGCAATCAAGTTCTCACTTTGCAGGAAGTGTTTAGGAAGGCTGTGTAAGTCAAATGCAGGGAGGGGTGAGTAGGGCTACATAAACAAATGGCAGAGAATTTAGAAGTAAGACTGCAGGGACATGATCTATACACCAAAAACTGCTTCATTAAGCTAACGTTGTTTAGGTGTCTGTAGTGTCTTAAGATTCTAAAGGCCCAGTAGAAAAAATAAATACAGAATGTCTACAAAAGGCTTTGAGACAACCACAAGGTAAAACCTTAGTTAAGTAAGAAAATCTGTGAACAAGCAGCCAGCAAAATGTAAGTTTACATGGTAAGTACGCAAACATACTGCAAACTAAAGAAAGATACTGGAGCTCAAATTATATAAAAGATAAATAAATAAAAATAAAATAAGATTGATTCACCTTTGTTTTTGCCATGAAATGCAGGCACATTAATTGGTAGATGCCTGGTCAGTTCAGCTTCTCTCTTATAGTGGACATGCTGATCCTTGCTAGGCGTGGGGGTTTTCAAAGGCAAGACATATTAGCATTGGGACATTGTCACCTGGTGTATTCATGGACAAAAGGAACTCTCTCTCATTGTCAGTTAGGTGAGACAGTGGGTGTGTACGGCTTCTAATTGTAATGAGCCCTGAGGTTCCTTCTGCTAGTTAAGTCAACAAGGAAGCATATTTATTAAGGGGCTGGACAAGCTCTTCCTGGATGAAGAAGTCAGGAGCTGCAAGTTGGTCATAAAAGGGTAATAAACCTTTTCATCCAAGGAGATGAGAAAGTAAAGAGTATGTGGGAACTATCACATGTATGTAAAAAAAAATAATCCAGGTAATGGAAGTACTTCGCCTACACCACTAACATGCAGATGTCTCCCCCATGGTCTCCTCAGAGTGTCTGTGAGGGAAAGTTATCTAAAGAGAAATTCATCTGCATTTTTGGTATAGCACCTTTAACCGGATTTAGTAGCGGAGGTCTCCAATGCCCCTGTTCTAGGTCACTAAGTGCTCAACAACATTACATTCAATATTATGAACTAATGGGATTGCCATCTTTGAAATGACTATCTGCAGGGCATATAAAATGGATCATTTATTGGGTTAGGAGTAATGCATGTTTTGGTTGAACAATCCTCCGTGGTGAGATTATAAGGTTCACAGATGTCCCTTAACTTGTGGCTTTAAAATATGAAATAATTTATACATTGTCCCATGTGAGGATAAAGCAGACCATTCAGAATGGTAGAGCCCTCCTCAAGTTTCAAACCCCTTTCCTGGATATACAAAAGCTTTTCTTAAACCCAGAGTATGGACAAAAATTTGGTTCCCCAAGTTTTTCTCAGTGGGTCCTCAGTGGTTGGAATCAGGATATCTTATTCTTTAAAGGACCACTAGTCACCCAGACTACTTCAGCTCAATGAAGTAGTCTGGATGCCAGGTCCCTCAGGTTTTAACCCTTCAGATGTTAACATAGTTTCAGAGAAACTGCTATGTTTACATTGCAGGGTTAAGTCAGCCTCTAAAGGCAGTCTTCCTGACAGCCGCTTTCCCAACACTCAATGCGAAAATCCCATTGAGCACGCAGAATGTCCACAGGAAAGCATTGAGAAAGGCCGCGTATGCGCAACAAAAACAAGTTTGTTTTCCTGACACTATAGTGATCCTTTAAGTCCCTGATAACTGCAAATAATACATTGTTTATGGTTTTCCACAGTCCATGACTTTAACAATAGGAAAACACTAATGAAGATATTTTGCAGACACTTTTTTATATTTTATTATATTGCAATTGACAAATGTACATTTGAGAAAAAAAAAACTTTACAATTGAAAAATGGGTTGCAAACTTAATGCCTAATGCCTTAGTAGATCCCATGTTATAAACCAATGATCTATACTTTTGTTTCAAATATTTCTTTAACATTTAAGAGAGAGATTGCAATTTAGGCACCTGAAGGCTTGTACTGAAAGTGCAATACATTTCAGATTCAACCATGATGCAAATATAGCACAGTGGTACACAGTTCATTTATATACTGTACTAGCCAAATCTCTAAATATTGTTTCCCTAAAAGGTTATCTTTCTAAGGCATACATATCTACCTGCTATAGCCATGTAGCACAATATTTATAGTACATTTTTGGACGACCAGACTCTTAATAGACAATACAAACATAACATAAATATCTAAATTATTTCCATTAAGCTGGTTGAAACCGGAAGTATTCCAGTTTAACATTTCCTGATAAATAGTAAAATAAAAATCTAATAATACATTTGTATTAAGTTTTAGTAACCAGAGATTTGAGCATTGTGAGTATTTTGTGCATGCCTATTTCATAGGCCTTTGGCTATCTGGCACTAATAAGGTTAAGGTCATTTTGACTACCTTTTGTATTTGCAGAGGTTCCGAATATCTGGTCTTTTCAAATGCAGGTGTACTGGCAATTTAACACATAGCCAATGCACAAGCCACTTAACATGTCGACTGCTAGACCACCCAGTAAATATCAACACATGGATTACACTTTATTTTGAAAAGAACTATAGTGCTCTGGATACCAACAGTGCCTGCCTCAAGCAACTGATTAAACCATTTGTTATTTGAGATTTCAGTTTACATCTCATTTAAACAGAGGCTATGCATACAAAATACACTGGGTATTATTTATATTTTAATAGCCTTAAACTGGAATCAACAGGCAAACAAAATTATTTCAGATGCACTTTTGTTAAAGCAATAACTTCGATAATATTGCCCCTAGATTATCAAGTAATGTCAAATTGAGGAAAAATAAATAAATATCTGAAATAGTGGTGTTTGGGGTTTTTTTTTTCTCCAACTATCTGTTAAAGACTTACTGGTACTCCATACAAGTTTTTACATTACATGGTCTGAAAGTGTCTTAAAAGGGCAGTCGAAGCAACATAATCAACTCATCGTAGTGGCTATTTAACAAATAGCCTTTGGGTACTGCTCCCACGATTGTGTTAAACCATTTGAGCAGTTTGGCAAAACCAGGGACTCTCCCAGCACATCTGCTGCAGCTCGGCAAATGGAGAAGTAAATTCCGCATCATCCACCAATCTTTTGTCTATAGTGGAAGGCTGAGTGTTCAGCTTAGGACTCTCCACCGATCAGTGCTGCCTAAAATTGGACAGCTAAGGGAGCACTTAATGTCAGTCCGAGTAGTGGAAACAGAAGACCACGCTACAAGGTCAGAAGGCACAGGAAGGAAGGGGGGATAGACACCGAGGGGAAATGGAGGACTGAGACACACGGTGGGGAGGGGGGAAATGCGCCATAAGAGGACCGGCATGACAGGAGAGTTTCCCCTCCGGTCGGTCACCAGGTGATAACGCCCTCCCCTTCCTCCCCCCAATACTTTCTGGCCAATATTGGAAGGCTGGCGCCTTCACTAAAACGAACGGAAGTAGGAAGTGATTCTCCCCAGCTGTTTGAAATAAAAGTGCCAATTATAAAATGAAACTGGCACTTTTATAAAGGGATGCGCCATAGTCAGATAGCAATTCAGCAATATGAAGTGCTTTACTGGTGTGGAGTGCTTCTTTTAATACAATGTGGCCATACGGTGGAACTGAAACCCCAAATGTGTTTGCCAAGACAAGTGATTTTAAGTAGCCTTGCAAAATTTACCACCATATGTTTGTGTGAGCGCTGTTCATGAATCTATATATTTTACATTAGCAGGTAAACAATGTTTCGACACAGGGAAGAAACATTTAATAGGCAAAAGGTTTAAGAGATTGATACCCCTAACTCTGCAAACATTTTCCAGAGTAGCAGTGGCTAAAATGGCACTCCGGCCCTGTGAACACTGAAAAGGCAACTCACACGTCGGCTTAGTCATTATAGAAGGAGGGCATGAATCCATCTTGGTGCGACTGACATCTTGGGAGCTCACGTTGCCCCACTAAATCAGCAAACATGAAAACAAGTACTGCCTTAATGCCGGACAAGTATATTTGCGGATATATGCCAGTTTACATCAAAGCTTAGGAAGCTTGAAACATATGTACATACATATGTACAAACATACAATGGAGTGGATATCACTGCTTCCACAGTAAGACTGATTTAAACTAATGCAGTACAAGTCTGGGTCCTCTCCATTGATTCCATAGCAGGCAGGGAATAAATGACTACTAGCACAAGAGAACATGCCATTATATCATTGGATTTAAAAAAAAACAGTCTTGTGATAGCTATAGAAGGAAACCGTTAAGCATACATAGAACAGGTTGCCATTTATAAATAAACGCAATGAGAACACTTGCTTCCACCAACCTGATTAAAACAAAGAGGAATTCTTTGTCAGAATGTGGCATAACAATAATTCACAGAGGAATACTTTTTATTTTAGCACATTATGCAAAGCTCTACAGGGAGCCTACAATGATTTATTTTTTGCAGGACTCGTGTGCTGAAATGTCTGTGTAGTCATAGTTGACTAACAGAAAGCGTGTGGTAATAATAGCAATAGATGATCGGTGTAGTTAACACAGTGACAAGAGGAAAAAGACAAGGGACTCTGGGAAAAAAAAATGAAATTATACTGTGTGTTTACAGAATACTCTGTGTTTACAGAATACAAAGTATCAATGCATAACGCTTGTACACTGTGCTAGCCTGGATAAGCAGCATAAAAATGTTAAATATGTAAATGTTATGATTAGTAATTGTATATTTGTCTGTTCTATCCTATTGCTAACCCATTCTAACCCACTAATGGCAATGTACGGGGTAAGGAGCTAAAGTCTTGCTTGTAAGCAGTGGGGCGATTTAAAACTAAAATGATGGCATATAGGCCAGAGCTTCTTGTCGGCAGAGAAAATAAAAATATTACCATAAGGACTTTTCCTCAATTTAATTCTACTCCTTGTGAGTCGCAGGAAAGGTTCGGTTTGTGCTTTTTCAGAATACAGTTTTAAAGTCCAAGTAAAGTTTGTATTACTTTATTAAAAGTTACTAGCTACTGCAAACATGGAGGATTCATGTCACACTCACCAGGGCTAAATATCCACTCGTCAATGGCTACAGGTGAATGGAAATTTAGAGCCCTGTCTCCGTCTACTTGCTATATAAACGATGCTACTTTCAGTTGATGGAATCAAAACAATACACAGTGTGTATACACAGAGTGTTTGAAAAATTACTAGACGGGTCTGAAAAAAGGCTCTGCTGCCTGAAGATTATGGTTTTTTTTTGGTAAATTTATTTTTATTTTTTTCAAAATAAAATGTGTGTCTGATATGCATTGGTGGGACTCGCATGTCTCCAGACAATCGTTATCACATTGGGGCATTGCAAACACTTGGATCTTGCATCACTTTGTAATGGGATAATACATCCTCATAATAACTCAGTTGGTCTCATTGTTGTGTTACATACATTGCTAATAGAGGTATGATGTAGGATATCCAACTGCCTAACAGTATAAAATAAACACTGTAACAAACTAAACTTAATGGTCTCAGTCACACTATCCACATTTTGTAAATTCCCTTTCACTTAAAGTTGTTTGCTATTATTTTCAGTTAGGGAATAAAGCTTAGGACTCGCAGGTCCCTTATAATCTCAAGAATGGACACGCAGGTCCCAGTAAATATATTTCAAGTGGGTGCAACTGTGTTTCAATATCTGGTATGGTAAGCAACTGCATCATGTAAGGTAAAACGGTGTGACCCCAGCTTCTCAGCTCCCGGTTGAGCTGCCTGAGGATTTATGCAGGGAACCAAACACTCCATAACTAGAATATAAGCCTCCACACTTAAAGGGACACTATAGTCACCTGAACAAATACAACTTAATGTAGTTGTTCAGGTGAGTATAGCTTGCCCCTGCAGGCATTGTCATGTGAACAGTGCCTTTTCAGAGAAAAGCCAGTGTTCACATTACTGCCTTGGAACACCTCTAATGGCAGTTACTCTGACGGGTCAGTGGTGCAGCTCTAACGTTTAGCATCTCTACGCTCTGCACGGAGGCGCTGAACATTCCCCCCATAGAGATGCGTTGATTCAATACATCTCAAAGAGGAAATGCTGAGTGACCAGCAAGGTGTTTGGCCCCACCTCCTTCACTGAGATCATCAGAATTGACAATTTCAGCCAATCCAATGCTTTCCTATAGGATGTCAATTGTACAATTCTGATAATGTCAGCCAAAACGGCAGATCTGTGGCGGCACTGGAAAAGGGTGAGTTTTAACCATATTTAAGGGTGTTTAACACTATAGGGTCAGGAATACACGTTGGTATTCCTGATCCTATAGTGTTCCTTTAACCACAGTTTAATTACCAGTGGACCAGATGAGTATGTCTTGTCAGTTTTAAACATAAGAGTCATTTTTGCTTACATTTATGCAAATATGAATTTAAAAAAAAATGTAATCACTAATATATATATATATTTTTTTTTTTTATAAAGTGTGCTAAACAATTTTGTATAACCTGTATGTAGTATATTCTACTTACAGGTTATACGAAATTATATTTAAACCAAATAAAAAGCAATGTAAGGAAGACGAATATACTGAAATAACCTGACAGACCAGACAGGAGTTTCTCTCCATGGAATTCCCCCATATTTTCCAGAGTTCCTCTTAATATATAAAATGTATCTAAATGAATGCCATGTTACGGAGAAAAAAACAAGAACCCTGCAGCACCCCCCTACAACCTTCTATAAAAAATAAATGTAAAAAATAAATAAATAAAAAACAACCACCAAACCCAGAATAAATGTATCTGACATATTTCATCAAACGTGACCTGTTTCCTCTTTAGATTTCTTGATCATGGCATAGATTCCTTGACATGACACTAGAAACTACAAGTTCAAAGCGTTCCAAAGCAAAACGCAACACAAACATACTCCAGTCACCATGACCACTTCAAATTAAAGAAGTGGTCATGGTACCTGAAGTTATCCTTTAGCACACTTTCCTCTGAAGTTATGTTTACGTCATAGATGCATTAAATGCACAATAGCTGTATTAAGTGTCCCAAGAAAACAAAAAACTAAGAGCTTTCATATAAACTGCAAGGATGGATACTATGAAACTGGTACATTGCTTCTATATACCTCTGTAAGGTATTTAAGACTCCATCATTATGAGAATTATGACCACAACTATCTACAGTAACCTTTGTAATTGTATTTCTTATTTAAGTGTTAATCACTATATATGTTTAATTCTATTGTATCTAGTATTGTTAAATATCTCTTTAAATATATAATAAAGATTTAGAAACGGACATTGCAATACAGTTCCGTCTACACAAAGCTATGGCACACAATGAATTGGAAATGGACGAACAGAAACATTGTATACATGTCGAGTTCAATGACAAAAGGGCAGGGCATAGAACCGTGATTGTAACAGAGCCAAGATGAAAGCCGTAAGTTCCAAAATAGAACGTAATGTTTAGTTTTTTTTAAATGTAATCTATTACATTAAAGTTCCTGGTAAGACACAGTTCCCCCTTTAACCACTTAAAACGAGAAGCTATGGTACAGAAACTCTAGGGCATGGATTAAGAACGTCCACTCCCCCGCAAGTAATTAGAAAGTGGAATTCAGACCTATCCCGTGAGCCATGAACCGTAACTTCCCGTTATGATCCTAAAAGCTGCCTGAAAGCAGCAGTTATTCACATCTGATACCTGCAGCCATCAAGATTAAGACTACAGAAAATACAGCTGCTCTGGATGATTAAGCCCCTTTATTCTTGCACTTTTCTCCTACCTGAATTACATTTCCCTTTTCTGCTCTTTGGAGTATACAGGTGCTGTGAGATTCCTTACCATGGAGACTTTCTGCAAGGTGTAAAAAATCTGCCAACAAGATGCCATATGGCTGTGCGTGCTGCTGCACTACATATTTCCTGCAGTAACACTACAGAAGGGGGCTTTCAATGGCAAGTGGCTTGCAGACCCAGCTACGTTGGACATGGAATTCTGAGCCCTGCTCCGGCAACTCCCAAGTTCCAACTAATGGTACAGATATTTATCAACAGAGAATAAAACACACCGTGGTAGGAAAAGTCAGTGGTTTCGTTTGAAATGTCACCAACGTTCTATTAGAGGCTCGTAAAGTAATCAGACGTACCTTTTCAGTAGTCACGGTCAGAGGCGGCACTGACGGCAGAGGTTCCATTTGCTTTCTGGATTTCTGTTTGTGCTTTTCTTTCTCCTTATGCTTCTGAAATGAATAACCAGCATTAGAATATGTGTGCGCGTTCAGCTTTGCACTGGTAGAAACCATTTTGTGAACAATAACATTTTGTTTACAATATTTGAACAATTTGTGCAAAAGAAATAATTACATGGAGGCCTTGGCATTATTTGGTTTCTTGAAGCAGATGGCTAATGAGCACTTTGCCGAGATCAGATTAGTTTTCTAGTCTTGTACATCTTGAAACCCTAAACCAAGAGTCTTCAGATCATACTGAAAATTAATCCTTGCATTTTCTACGCCTTAAAAGAGACTCTAAATGCACTAAATGTGCAAGGATGCAATTGACAGAGCATCAAGCACAATTCCCTATGCTTTATGTACACAAGGCAAGCGTGCAAGTTGTGTGTTTTTTTTTTTTTACCCAACAAATGCTTAAACTGACTGTACCATAAATTGACTAAGTCAATTACAATCTCTTTTAAGAGGATGCTATGAGAATCCCTAACAGTAAGTATCTCTGTACATTTCCATAAATCCCTGCAAATCATTCACAGCAAATGTGACATACATTTTTCATATTTTCAGTGATTCTCCCAAAGCTATAGTATAACCTTAACCCCCTTAAGTACTGAGCCAATTGTACAAGCTGAGATCAAAACAAAACGTAAACAAAACCTTGAATTTGCGCTATATGTCTGTTCAGGCTTAGTTCACCTCATATTATGTGCACCCACACTTATTATATATCATTTTGTTCAGGAGAAACAGAGATTTCATGTCACATCAAATATTTTATATTAAACATAATTTAGTATGAATAAAATATTTTAAAAAATGAGAAATTAAGAAAAAAACATTTTTTTTTTTAGTTCTGCATGGCATTTTTGTGGCGCATAGTTTGACATTCTGGTGAGTCCCCCTCTGGGGTGTACTGGGGATCTGGTGGTGTGGATCCTCAGCCGCTGTGAGTGGTGCATCGAGGATGTGCCTCGGAAGGCTCTCATGCAAGGCAGGCAGTCGGTAGATTGAGGGTGTGTAGCTAAAGCAGGATTGCCCCAGGGAGGTCTCCTGTTTCCTGCCTGCTTGACGCTGCTCCGGTCCTCCCACTGCAGTATCAGCCCAGCCTGGGTGCATTCTTGGATTTGCACCCAGAATCTATGGAAGATGTCATCCAGGCAGCGTAGAGTGGATTGTTTGGAGCCGCTGTGAGGCTGTAGGGTAGGGCGCTTTAAGGCTTGAGTGCACCTGGGAGCCTGTGGAAGACAAGTGCAGGGCAAGTGTGGCACAGAAAGGCCAGTGGAGACCGGGATATCCCTCCCAGTCCAAAGGGGGGAGAGGTGGTGGGGGGAGGTTATGGGAACTGCCGAACCAGACAGAGAGAGTGAGCTCGAGGAGAGCGGCTGCCTCTCCCCAGCGCTGTTCTTAGTAGGCCTCAGCCCCAAACTCTGCTCCTCGGCGGGCGTCAGAGTCCAGCGTCCAGCAGAGCCCCTCAGTGTGTAAATATTCTCGGTATGTGCAGATCAACCCCAAAATTTAGCTCAAGATGCGGGAGCTCAAGCGCCATGCGACTGCTCTGCTCCAAAGTCAAGCTCCTCCCCCCCCCCGCATGGAATTTTAATTGTGAATGTCACAATACTGTTAGCTGTTACTGCAATATAGTACACATATTTGTATTCAGCAATGTCTCATGTGTAAAACAGTAACCCCAAATGTACAGGTTTTATGGAGTTTTGGAAAGTCACAGAAGTTACAGGGTCAAATATAGCACATTAAATTTTTCAGTTTATACACATTGAAATTGGCTAGACTAGTTAAGATGCCTTTGAGACCATATGGTAGCCCAGGAATGAGAATTACCCCCATGATGGCATACCATTTTCAAAAGTAGACAACCCAAGGTATTACAAATGGGGAATGTCCAGTCTTTTCTAATAGCCACTTAGTCACAAACCCTGGCCAAAGTTAGCGTTTATATTTGTTTGTGTGTGAGAAATGAAAAAAAAAACCACCTAAATTGAACGTTAATTTTGGCCAGTGTTTGTGACTAAGTGGCTACTAAAAAAGACTGGACATATCCTATTTACAATACCTTGGGTTGTCTACCTTTGCAAAGAGTATACCATCATGGGGGCAATTCTCATTAATGGGCTACACTACAATACGGACTCAAAGGCAACATAACCAATTGGGTAAATTTCAATGTGAAAAAAAGAAAATTCAAGCCTTACACAAATATTAGTGTTTCAAAATAGTAAAACGTATCATAATTATATAGTCAGTGAAAGTACCGTTTGTGTGTGAAAAATGCAAAAACTGAATTTTTACTGACGACATCATCGTTGTGACAGGTTTTATGGTTTTTAAACGCCAATATTTCTGTTTAGTGAAGTCTTCCGTTTAAAACAGTGTACAGGTTTTATGGTGCCCTGGAAAGATACAGGGTTAAATATAGGGCATGCGAGCCAAATTCTCTGGACTTTCTGCCTGGGTTGTCGGGCAGGTCCCTCAGGTTGTAAGTGAGAAAATGACTTGATTATGTAAAAATATTATATAAATATATTTTTAGAATTTAAATATATCTATATATATATATATATAATTAATAGATACATAGAGAATATAATATACATGTATATATAATAGATACACAGCCTGTCCCTTCCTCCCAGCATCCTGCAGGAAGACAGCCGCAGCATGAGGGGAGAGGAGCATGAAGAACTCCAGACCCCTCACTCCCACAGCAGCAGGACTCCAAGCCACCCTCCCAGCACATAAGGTAAGCTAACTGGAGGGTGGCTGGAGATCTTAGAAAAACAACAACAACAAAACTTTGTGTGTGAGTGTGTGTATGTGTATGAGTGTGTGTATGAGTTTGAGTGTTTGTATGTGTATGGGTATGAGTGTGCATCTTTGTGTCAGGGTGTGTGTATCTGTGTCATGGTGGGGGCATGTATCAATGTTTGAGTGTATAGGTCTGTGTGTATTTATATGCATCTGTGTGTTAATGTGCATGAATATCTGTAATTATGTATGTATGTGCATACATCCAAGTAATCAAACACCAGCACAACATACATGCACACCCCTGCAATCTATCACAAATATTACATACACACACCCCTGCATTCAAAAAACAAATATATACAAACACACCCCTTCACTCAAACACAAATGTACATCCACATTTAAAAGTTAACATGACATTCTGACACATCCCTGCAATCAAACATCACATACAAACACACCCCTTTATAAAAACACAATAAATGTACACAAGCACCCCTTCAAACACCAACACTGCCCATTACACTATAGCGCCAATAAATGCGGCAGCGCTGTACAGATATACAACCTAGAAATTTTGACTTGGGGTGCCTTGGAAAAATATTGAAATATTAAGGGTGCCTTGAACCTACAAAGTTTCTGAACCACTGATCTACACAACAGAGATGAAGAAAATAAAAAATAAAAAAAAATAAAAAAACTCATTTGCAGCTCACAGTTTTGTATTTCTTGGTACCATATTTCTGTGTTAATCTGCAAAATACATGTACCGTACTTCTATACATTCATGCATTCAGGTACAGGAAATGCCTTTAGAGTGCAAAAGATTGTGAATTCTCATTTTAAATGTGTGAATTGTCTATCATGTGCAATCTTTACTATTGAGATGCTAACAAATTACCATATCCTGTGTACCAGCTAACCAGAAAAGTGACCCTTTCATGGCCAAACATGTCTGCAATGCATGGGTTCATCAGGCAGTCAAAAGGTTAGATAGAGATGGTCCACATAATACCCTCCCCGCCCAGTCAGTCACCGATAATATTTTCATACACAAGATACAAATAAGATACAAACTGCTAGCGCAAAAAATAAATAAATAAATAGAGACAATGAAATGAAACATTACAAGAATATACATGTCCTATAGCAATATGTACCCGGCAATAACCCAAGTGCAATACTTTTAGGCTAGAAGCTTCATTTAAAAATGAAAGGGGACTATGGGTCAGAAACTTTTAAATGTGTCATTCCTTCATCGGAGCGGTGTTTCAGAAAATCCAGCCACTGGTCGATTACTTCAGTGCTCAGCCAATGTAGACATGGTTTTTCCATTTGCACATTCCATTTGAGACATATTCCATTTGAGACCGTGACAAATGTTTTATTAAAAAAAAAAAGTTACTACTATATCAAAAATAGCAGGTTTCAGTAGGAAAAAAAAATGTTAAGATTACGTTTTGGTTTCTTTTTAAATCATCTAAACTTTTTAAAAATAAATTGAAATCTACTGACCACCATTTTCCTTCTAATGTAAAAGACACTTTTTGGTTTAGAACAATTTTTTTTTAAATAGTATTTTTTTTATACAAATGTCTCTAAATTATCACTGAGGTAAACAAGGGGCTACTTTATTTTATGCATCTTCTTTTGAGGGTTCAATAAGGTTTAGCCAGTATTTACACCTCCCCCAATTCCTCAGAAATCTTCTGTTACTTGACTGTTGGCTGACCTCAGACAGCAATCAAGTTACACATTAATATAGGAGAATAAAATACAATCCGTACTTTAAAGAAATATTCTGATAAAAAAAAAAGATTTAAAAAGACAAGTTGCTTTAGCATCCTTGGCAACCAAAGCCTATATAAAATTATATTAACTCAATTTAAATGATGGGGACAACTTTCTCAAACACATTTAATGATGCTAGCATGCCAATAGCCATCTTAAAAACGTATCAGAATATGAGAATGAAATAAAAACATGCATTTTGATAGAGTCATTAAAATGAGCATTTGGCAATAAAATGTTTAATGTAAACAATATTTAGTAATAAAATACTAGATGGGTGTCTGTGACATGGAATAGCAAAAAACTAAGGGAAGAGTTTGTAGCTTGATGCACAGGATACTTTTTGGTGCAATTCACCCATAAATTAATTTGAACAGATTTTGAGGGAGGAAAAAAAAAAACCAAAAACAAAAATATTTTTTCTTCAATGGTAATCGGAGTAAAAAACATTTTAAAGTAGCAGCCTGGAGGCTTTATTTTTCTCCTTACATCACCAGACCTTTTCAGATAACCACAAGCTACATGATCTTTCACGTTACCGTTGGGAATGGCTTTTATAATAGAAGCAGTTTGTTTTTTCCCCAAGGTTCAACGTGAAGAAAGTTGCAGGAAGACAGGCCAGGAATAATGGATTGCCATCTGCGCAATTTATCAGTTAAGCTGCCACATTTGAAAAGCTCAATACATTCAAAACAAAGAACTAAACCTGATCTGGTGCCTCCATCGTCTTAAGTGCATAGCGGGCGTACATTAACCCTCTCGGCGCGGAAAATCCAGAACCCTCAGTTATCCAACTACTCGTGAGCAAGACGATGCAAGGAATCAGTTACAGCTTTAGCAAATTCAGCACCCAGATCACTGATGTGTTGATTACATTTGCCGAATACTCCCTCAGCAACGAAAGGGTAAAAAAGGAGTTTGCAAAACCATACAATGGATGAAATACAAATCCCTCAAAGGATTTGCATCTAGTCATTAATTTCCCACTATGGAAAATATGGTTCCTGGCAATCTGCACGGAATATCCATTGCCTTGCTCCTTTTATATATGCTACAAAATGTCCCTGCAGGTATTCAACACTAGGCCGTGTTTTCAAAATGTGCAGAGAATAAAACTGGGAGTAAAATATATGAAAGTCTTAGGTTCCAATAGAAAGGAATATTTCCCTAATCAAACAGAGACAGAGGAGGGGGGGGGGGGGAGAAGACAGTGTTATTGATCATTCAGATTGGATTTCAAAGTTTAGGTTAAAATATTTCAATTGGAACAATTTCAAGTTTGGCTATTTAGGCCTACAATTTAAAATTCACTATGGTTGTTCGATTTCCCAACAAATAAGACTAGTGAATAACAGATCGAGAGAAGGGGAAAATCAGAAAGAGAACAAGAGAGAAAGATAGAGTGAAATAGTGATAAATGGTGCTAAAATGTATAAAATATGGATCCACATCTGCATTAGTAATATGTGCCAAAGCTTTCCCAAATGTATATATAGAAATACGTGTACTAACAGCGGTTTCCAAACTGTGTGCAGCGCCGCCCTGGGGCCCCGCAATGTGCACAAAGGGGTGCCGCGGAATATTTCCCCGGTGCTATGATTAGAGTACAGGGGAAACATTACTGCTTAACAGGGACCCGGTCGAGTGCTGCGGTCCTTTAAGACCGCGACCGGGCACCTGTAATGTCGGCCTGCTGGGAGGAAGTGACAGCCTGTCACTTCCTCCCAGCATTCTGCAGGGAGACAGCGCGGGAGAGAGAGGAGGCAGCTGCAACCTGATGGGAGAGGAGCATGAAGAGCTCCAGACCCCTCACTCCTACAGCAGCAGCAGGACTCCAGGCCACCCTCCTGGCACATAAGGTAAGCTGACAGGAGGGTGGCTGGAGAAATAAAATGTAAGAAATCACCTGTGTGTGAGTATGAGTTTGAGTGAGTGTTTGTATGTGTAGGAGTGTGAGCACATCTGAGAGTGTGTGTATCTGTGTGTGTATATATATATATATATATATATATATATATATGTCATATCACGTGACCGCGAGCGATCACGGTCACGTGTCCTTTACCCTTCCGGTTTCCCCAGAACACCAACATACGTACTACACTTCCCAATAAGCATTGGGACGCACCATGTGATCGCGGCAGCTCGCGATCACATGACCATTTATTTTACTCTTTTTTTAATACTATAACCACTCATTTTTAATTGATTTTTATAGCATTCAGCTAATAATTCTATTATAAATCAATGCTCGTTACTTTTAAGTTATGATTATGCTTTTTAAACATTTCTGTATTACTCTCATTGTATTGATGACGTCATTTTGGCGCCAAAATTCGAACAATCGTGTATCCTTCAAGTCTATATAAGCTTCATCTTACCAGGTTATTGTATATTATTGCCAGTTGATAAAGCCCTGTGTGGCGAAACGCGTTTTGGCTAATTTTATATATATATTTTATATTTGTACTAATAAAGGAATATTGGCTTTTTTTCACCATACATTTGCCATATACCTTTTATTTTATTTTATTTTATCTTATAATTTTATATTATATTACTTTTTTCTCTCTTAACCTGGTTACACGTCATTTTGGAGCAGACTATTGTCCAAAGAATCCTAGGTGGGGATTATACCACCCACGCCATCATAGTGAGCAGTATATCCTGCTCATTCAAATGTGAGTACGTTCTCTATTTTTAAGTCTTACTCTTATATTTTATATACAGTGAGCACTATATTTTATTTCTCCTTTACTTCGAGGAATTACCCACATCTATGTCCCGCCAGTGGTGGATAAACGCCACTGAATGCTGATTACACTTGAGCAAGTACATGCTCTTACATAGGTGAGTGAAATACCTCCCCTACACCCATTTTTTTATATTTACGCTAATACAGTCTGCACTATTGGAGTCTCCCTGTCTTTCTATTTGCATGCTCATCATTGAGTCAAGATTGCCTATACCATAGAAGATCCAGCGTTTTATTTGACTACAGTATCACGTTTCCATCAGTCTATTGGAATCCACTACATATTGGGACTATTACGCTCATACTTATATTTATTTTATTTTATTGTGTATTTATATGTGAGTAAATTTTTATTTGTTTTTTTATCTCTCATTTTATCTTTTAATTGTACTATTTTTGTATAGCGCGACCTATTACTTTGTTTTTTCCATATTCTTTATTGAGGACATTAGAGGGAACCTCATACCCATAGATTGCAGCTTTTTTTCTTCTGTCTCTCCTCCTTCAGACCACCCAGCGCTGATCCTATACATATATATATATATATATATATATATATATATATATATATATATATATATATATATAGGTCAGTGTGCTTCTGTGTGCGTGCATCTGTGTGTCAGTGTGTGTGTTTTTATCTCAGTGTGTATCTGTGTCATGGAGTGTGTATGTATCAATGTTTGTGTGTGTCAGGGTGCATGTGTGTATATGTCGGTGTGTATATGTGCCGGTGTCTATATGAATTTGTGTGTGTGTGTGTGTGTGTGTGTGTGTGTCTGTGTATTAGTGTGCATAATATCTGTAAGTATGTATGTACATACATCCAAGCAAACACCAGCACAACACACAAGCACACTCCTGCAATATAACACAAATATTACATACAAACACACCCCTGCATTGAAATAATAAAAAAATATATATATTTATATATATATATATATATATATATATATATATATATATATATACACACACACACACACACACACACAGTGAGGGCTGCAATGCAGAGATTTTAGCTGCATCATCCATATACCTCTAATGCTGTACTTTGGCTCATGCACGAGAGCACAGGAGTAACGTCGGCACCTGTAAGACTGCATTTCAGCCCACGGCTGCTATCCCACGGCTGCTATGATCGTTCGTGATTTTTCACAAGAAAAGTGCTGGAAAGGGATAGGACCCAGCAACAGAAATTCAGGTCTCGGGAGTGGAAATATTCAAACTTAATGATGTTTTTAAACAAAACAGAAAAAAGATAACGGCCATTGGATTGGTCGGATTATTTACAATGTTCAACTTACATCATACAAGCACATTCAATTTCTGCTTTAATTTTTTTATTTTTTTATTTAAGCCTCTTGGAAAGCAATGCAAGCAGAGATGAAACGCAGGTTTAACTTTTTGGTATATCGACTAAACCTCCTTTTCTTCCCAAGTTTATCCACTTTTTGTTTGGTTAGAGGTGTCAAACCTAGCATTTTGGTGCCAGACAACACCAAATTATTCATTGTGAGCTCTCCGTTTGTGCAATGTGCTGATCTATATCAAAATTATTATACGTGGAACAATTTTGATATTGATTAAATAGTCAAATTAATTTATTTGCATTGTATAATGCCTATTGTTTTTGCATAAGGCTTGAAATAAATTTGCAAAATTGGGGAAAATGGCCCAGTTTGCACCAGAGGTGCTTCTTAAAGCCCAGTTGGATTGCTCATCAAATTCTTCTAAAATGCTATAATTTTACGAATCTATTTTAATAATATTTTCTTCCGCTTTCCATGCTTTCTCATTGTAACAATATATAAACCAGGAACTGCCTTTATAATCTATTACATTTATTACCATATTTGTGAGTTCTTTTTAAGTCTATTTTGTTTATGTCCACTGACCTCAATTTACCAAGTAGTATTTAGGGATAACAAGCTATGCATTCATGGTATTATAAGTGTAACCATGTGGCTGAGTAATAGTTTTATTGATCATGAGTGACATTTGGCCTGGCTGTGGAATGTCCAAAAGCTGCCTAATCATTACCTTGAGGAGCCACATTTCAGGGACCAGATACCTAGTCCCAATTCTACAAAGTACAAGACAAAAACTATACGACTTCTCTTTTTTTTTTATGACACCAATTTTTTTTTTTTATTATTTCCCTAGTCACTGATGGCACATAATTTCTAGAAAAAAAACCTATGGGCAGGCATTCTTGGGGTAGTGTGCTAATTTTTTATTTTTCCATTGATCATTACAATTGCTCCGGTGTAATAGTTTCACGTAAAATCAAGGTTCTTTGAAGTAACTTGCCTGCATTCTTCCTTGTGTTAAAATCTTGAGCATTTATCGCTAATTGTATTGTTTTGCAGTAAAGCTGGCTTACCATCGTGAGGTGTCGGGTGTGATAAGACTATTTCTTAAGCTTAGATCGATTCCTTGTTGGCATGTGTTTGCAGTAGTGCTGGCAGCAAACCCCTCGACAGTGGCAGCATGCCATGCATTTCACACGGAGTTTTAATCTTTTAATAAAAATATAAAGAGCATGACTAAATACTAATTTGCCTCCCTGCTGACTTGCAAGTCGTCTACCACTTTGATTTAGTTAACTCAGTGGAGGAGCTTTATCCAAATCGAGACGAGCTTGCTCTCAACTGTGAGGCTCAGTGCGAAATGTACAGTAAAATACATTTCATTTAAAGCACAAAATAGGGGGCAAACTAAAATGTCACCATTTAGCTTCTTAATATGTGCTTTTTTTTCCCTTCAGAATGCAAGGCAGAAAACATCAAGCACTTGAAAAAGCGACAGGCATGCCGAATATTACGGGCAGTGAAAGAGCCATTAATACCCTAAAAGCCTGTATTTTTAAACCTTTGGCATTCAATAAAATTATTTTATATACTATATCAAACCGAATCAAAGTATGAGGGGCCAAAATGGGTTGAGGTTTAGAAGATCGGAATGAAAATTACACCTTTCCATAACTTTTGTGCGGTATAGTAAAGTTTTATATTTAGCAGAGTATGTCGGACTGCACCTTTTTAAGCAGAGACATAACATAAATCAGTGCTGTGTACTATTTTAGTGTTGGGGGCTGCATACCTCTCAGAAGCATAGCCTAAAGGGGTTGCTGGCTCTGTTAAACTAATGATGTAATGTAATAGCACCAATCCCCACAAGCACTGCATTAGTACATACAGAGTTAATTAACAACAAAATAAAAATGGGGGAAGTCACAAACAAAAGATATAAAGTGAAAGAACATCACTACATTTCAGACAAGTGGTACTAGACTGTAAGCTTGTATGAGAAGGGCCTCATCATTCTATTGTTCCTATAACATTTTGTTATTGTTTCATTTATTGTTAAGTTTAGTTTTATAATATGGTATATATGACATTTACTGTGATCACTTCAATTCACATAATGTTATGAGAGAGAGAGAGAGCGCATTTGTTTACTACTTACAGACACTGACCCAACATTATTTAACAGTCCAGCAAAACAATAAAGCAAAGTGCATTAAAATAGATTGCTGAATAGCAGTATTGCTTGACAATTTATAATAGTTGCATCTTAATCTTCACTCATCGGTTTAATGCCATTGCTCCAAATAGTTACGTAGTGATCTAGGCTGAAACACTTGCATCCATCAAGTTTAGACTAAACTGTAGAATGTTTATACGTATAAAGTATTTATATACATACATAAAATGTAGTTTCACTTGTGTGCTCAATCCGATCTCAGGATCTGTTTGTTGGATGTTTCCACCCCTTTCCTTCTTCTGCTCTGGGAACCTTAACAATCATATTTGGCAACGTTGCCCTCCAGGTGACAACACAGAGGTTAATGGGTCACCTACCAATCTCCAAGGTCATCAGACCACTCAATGCCTTCACAATTGGCCTGGGGGCACCAATCCAGATTGTACCCATCAACCGCTGTTCACAAAATGAGCTTGGTCAAAACTAGGGAGGGAGTGGGGGCAGAGAGCAGAACTCGAAATTCCAAAATATGTGAAAAGACTAAAAAGAGAAAATGACTACATAAAGTCTTCAGGAACAAGCAGGGGTCACTGCTAGACAGCTTGTCTGCTCTCAGATGCATTATTAAATGACAGATTCACTTCAAACTATATTGGTTTAGGTGCGGAAAAATCCAAACTACAAATAGTAAATAAAAGACTGAGAAAAGATGAATACACCATACATTGCATGGCTTAACTCAATGCAAATCAAAACAGCTATAAGAAGTGACACGATGAGAGGGTAATTACATGGGTGGGATCTTTCCTTCAATGTGACATCAGCAACATGTTTTTAGCATTTGCACTAGAGAATATTAAGATATGAAAAATACAGAATTAATTTTTTTTAACTTTCAAAGGAAGTTTATTTTTGTTCATTGACGTATCAATGCACTTCTCAACCTCATTAGTAGCTACAGATTAACTACTTTGCTACAGGTTTATATTTATTTTTGATTTATAAAATATTTTACCAGGAAGGATAAATTCAGATTTCTCTTGTTTTCAAGTATGTCCTCCATTCTAACCATAAACACTGCAACCTGAAATGCCTTTTTCCATGGCAATACGGACTGACTACGGTTTATACAGATATTATCAGCTCTTGATTTGACCCAAGATGTATGTACATAACATTGGGCTGTTGCTAAGGGAACTATAGAATTGTAAGCAGGAAACCCAAAGACATAAAATGCTTAAATGGCATTCTGGGAATGCGGAGGATACAGTCATTCAGAATTAGTATCGTTTTGTTTTTGCCTTACACATGATATGCAGATGTTACACATTATATAGAATAGATCATAGGACATCAAAGCCAATAGCGTTCAGAATGTTTTAAATAAATTACACGTGCCAGAGTTGCACAGTGCATTAGTGGTGATCTATAAAGAGTAATTCAGGGGGGTTAGGTCAGTATTCTAAGGGGAAGATTCACTAAACTCTGAATGATAGCAAACTGAATTTCGGATTACAAAAATAGTCGATATGTAAAATTAACCACTCATCTAGCTACATCAAAGGCTAAATTTTTTTTTAAATGTATGTATGTATGGGGGGGTGGGGAGGGGGCACATTATCAAGGGGAGAGAGGGTTACAATACAAATCATATTCGTAATAAGGTAATGAGTGGAAGTTGACACTTCAAGAATCTCCACAAATGTTAAGGGTACTAAAGGCTCATGGTAAAATTACACATTGTAGGGTTAACTGTAGTGATTGTGGTGCCAGGAATAAAGACCTGGTGCCCCCTCCCAACACACACACTAAAGGGCCAAACCGTTTTTCTTTTTGTTATTTTTTTTTAATAGATTGACGTCTTACATGACATCCTCTGAGCACCACGTACTGCCTTCAGTGAGAAAATTGGATAGTCAGAGGTTTTTAAGTTAGAAATTCCTATATCCAAAAGCGGATCCCTGCAAGGTAGTGAGGGGTAGTGGCTATGGTGATAGGAGTGTTTCTTTTTGCCCCCAAAAAAAAAAAAAAAAAAAAAGCAAGCATAGATCTTCATAAAGGTGATTGGAAAGTGAATGCATATTCAATACAATCACATGTAGTATTTCATGCACTTATACCACAATTAGAACACCTCTTGCAAGGGACAGTAAACCTCCAGTAAGTTGAGGTAGTTCTGTCAGGAGCAAATTAAATAAAATGAAAAAGTTCAAAAATGTAAGACGTTTAGAGGAAATAATTTTTTTTTAAATGTATATTCTTCTATCAATACATAAATATATGTAATATTTATAGATTAAAAAATAAATGTAAAAAGAAAAGTGAAGGAATGCATATACAGAGTCTGCATTAAAGGGATGTGTAAGAAAAAAAACACTCAAATAGGTGGATTGTTTAACATTAACATCTATGTATAAATGTGTGCTTAGAAAAAGGTTCACTGGAACATGTAAAAACTTATTTTGTTCCCATTTAGCATCACCTATATTCGGTGTGTGCCGTTGCTTGGCAACTGCTATCCTTTGCATATAAGTAGCAGTGACACAGATTACGTGCCGTGACTGCTTCCTATCCTGCTAGAAAATTAGGTTAAATACACAAAGTATACTCCGAAAAACACGGCAACGTCAGAGAGAGACTTTCCAACATGCAAAAAGCAATATAATCAGAGAGGCAGAATACGCCGTCTTACAGTGTAACCTCTAGATTTCACCCCACCCTATTAAGAGCGGAATTTTTCTCTAATAAATTTAGCCTTCAGTGAAAGTGGATGGAAAATCAGCACCATTAAGTGATATTGCAGCATTTGTCAAATCTGTGTCTAACTGTTCGGCCCAAACTTATACTTAGAGCTACAAGGCTAGTTTGTCGGTCTGTACATTACTATGTTGGCTCCAATATGTAAATTACTTTGATTGAATGTAAGCCGAAACCGTTTAATTTAGATTATAACTTGCCACACACTGAATTAATTTAGGGATGCTGCGACAAATGGATTAAATAGCTTTTACTACTGCGGCGAGTGAGCACGGACCCCACTAAGGCACAGCCTGGTCGGACTCTGTGTTCCCTGCTTCCTAGTCACGCAGATCCTCTCGCTAGTGCAAGGTTTCGTTATTGTTAGATTTTTCTGTTCCCCCCTGTTTTACTTTGTTTTTTTTCTTTTGTTTCTTTTTTCTTTTTTTGTTTACGAGGGGATAGTGAGGGATATCTTTGGAAACTGCTCCACATATCTGTGTCAAACTCTCACCGAAAGGTCTTGCCATCTTCTGTTTAGACTTCACCTCATACTTACAACCTACCCAACTGCAGCGCACCCTTATTCAGGAGGGGGAATAGACTGTTATTCTATAGAGACTTTTCTGTTTCCTCACCCTCCTTCCTTGTGCTTCTACCCGTGGTTGGGGGGCCCTCTTCACATCTCAGCTTGGGGGTAGTACGGCCTCCACAGAAGGGGGGGGGGACTGCAGACACCGATCGCTATAATTTCCGATAGCCTAAACCCGTGTCTGGAAACTTGCCTGGCTTCCTCCCATCCTTGGGAAAAGCGGGTCTGTCACCACTCCAACGCATTTTGGAGTGGCATTCCCGACCACAATATAAGTAATGGATCACATTAGAGGAGGCAACTCGGGACTCATATGTTCACTGACATATGGACATCACGTTACCTCGCTTGATAGCTCGACCGTCTGTCTCCAGCAGCTCAAATCCTGAAAATCTGGACCTCCACACGAAAGGCTACTCACTTATCCCCGAATTAGAGCCCGTTGACACCTCTAACCAACAATCATTCACTGGACGGAGGCTTGACGTCTAAAGCCTGGTGATTTCTGGGTGAATAAGAATTTACTCCAATACACACAGTCCTCGACAATAAAGGGTTGAAACCCTTATTAAAACTAACAACCAAACACAATTACACACATTCCGATACACAGAATTAAAATATTTCTACAACTCACTCACTGACAAATCATCTATTCACAGACAATTTGAGAAACTATGCCTAAACAAAACAATTTCACTCCTCTATCAATATCTCTTAGTGGGGGGAGGGGGGCTCTCCTGTAGAAATACTTTCAAATGACAGTGGAATCACACCTCGGGAGTAACGTTCACCAGCACCAATGGCCATGAGAGGATGAGCCCACCTGCCACCTGTGAGTTAGGACCCCCCTATGTAACTAAAAAACCTCCATTTGTTTAAAAACACATGGGGATTAAGGAGAGAGCGCAGGTAACTTGTTGTTCTTGTGGTTCATAAGCTTTTGTCACAGTGGTATAAAAACTCCAGCTCTCCTACACAAAATTTTCCCAAACATCACGGCTACCTGCTGGAGATGTGACAAGGGTGAAGGGACTATCAGACACATTTGGTGGGATAGCCCTGGCATAGCACCATTCTGGGACTTGATAAATACCAAAATAGCAGAAATCCTGGGCAATACATCACCCTTAACTATGGAACAAATCTTGCTACATTCAACACCGGCCCCGATTTCGCAATACAAAAAAATCCACCCTGAGACAGTTGATTGATGCAGTAAAAGCACTAGTGCACGTTCTCATTAAACAATCCCAGACTCCAAAGCTCGAACAATGGTACGAGTGGATTGAGGAGATTTATTCAGCCCGGGGCATCAGTGATGGGAAGAAGTGACAAACATGTAGAACTGTGTAGACCATGGATAGAATACACTGCCAGAAGAGGGGTGGGTCTGATGGGGGTTGAGAGGTGGCAAGGTGGGGGGAGGGCGCCCTCGGCACTCTGACACAACTTTGATGCCCACACAGTCTGTGCACCTTTCCCACTCTCTTCTCTTAAACTGGACTTAAACCTTACACACTCGAAATACACTAGGAGGGCATCCGATCCCAATGTCATACGCAATCAACTCCCGTCCCACTACAGTAATGCAGGTACGGGGGCCCTAGCTTCAAGGGTAACTTAACAAAATCTATGCAAAGTCAAACATTAGAGGATACAACTGAAAGTGAAAGCACCTACACTAACTACTCCAATTGGGAGATCCGCAATACATAACCTTGACACCCTGCTTGGGCTATGTACCACTATGCCACAAGTTGGATAGACCCGTAAAGTGGAGGGCAGATATAGGGCTTAAGGATCTATAAGACCTAAAGACCTAATTGTATGTGAACAGTTTCCCACCTCATTCACAAGAAGGGGGGGGGAATCTCTTTAATAAAAAGTTATTTACAAGAAAAAAGGGGGGGGAAACTTGATATACGAGAAACAAGAAGGCAACCCCACTTGATTAACCATCACATGACTATCTTCATTATGTATGTGTGACGGGACCTGCGTGTCCTATAAAGTGACTCTGCCTTCTAAAATCTTTGAGACCTGCGAGTGTCTGGAATGTATACTTACTGCTATTTCACGGTTTCATTTCTTTATGGGAGAAACAAAACAACTCAAAAATATATTTACCAAAAAAAAAAAAAAAAGGGCTTTGTATAGAAAAATGAAAGAAATAACGGCATTTCCAACTATCTTGAAAAAAATGCAACACATGGTTAATGTTACAGAGGCTGTGCTGAACATATATACTAAAATATATACTAAAACTAGTTAAAATATTAGCAGCACTCGAAGCCACAAAATATTGGCTTTAAAGTGCACTTGAATTACATGGTTTTGTGTAATTTAAAAGAGCAGAGCATTTTATCCATATAGTGAAAAGTTGTTTGACATTTTATTCAATTTGACCATCAGCATTTCAGTAAAGACTACATGTAAGAATGGAACAAGCTACGGTGTGACGAACCAGCCAAAATATGCTGTGAATGGCACAATATGTGGCAAGCACCTACAAGTTCATAACTTAATTAGCCTTGTGAGTAGTCTTTCCATTCAGCGCAGCAAAAAAATAAGAAGAGTAGAGGACGTGATCTTAAGATAAGGGTCTTGTAATCTATACATTAGTTGGTAAATCTGCAACTGTTTACAGATCACATCTACGCTTACTGTAAACATCATCATGTCATCTGCAAGATTTCTGTTTGACAGGTTCTCTTCAGGAGAACTTCTACTAGCCCAAAGTAGACATGGCTACTCCAGGGCCTAAAATGGCACAGCAGATTCTGACCAGTACTAAATAGAGAAAATGTATGCATGAAATGTACTTGATGTTGTAAACTAAAAAAAATTAAAAAAAAATTAAAAAGTCAGCTGGTGTATACTGTATTCAAACACAAAAAGGCTGTTAAGTTTAACATAAAAAGGTCTAAAAAGTTCCAAAGCAAGAAATGTCTTTGCCGGATTTCCTAAGCTGAAGTATGACAAAATCCACAACAAAGGGAATTAACATAAAAACAATATAGGAATTCACCAAATGGAGCGTTAAAGCAGTTTATTAAACTAGCAAAGCTTAGTTCGAGATATGCCTAAAGGACTCTTTGTTTAAATTTATTCAATACTTCACAACTACGTACAAATTACCATGTACAATATCGCAATAAAAAGATTATACATTCCGGAATTAAGTATGGTTACTAAAAACAGAGCATTCCGAACGCTCAGTTTAAGAAGCAAATGTACATCATAGAAGGCATGTTCAATGGCTTTTTCTCATCAGGCAAATGCAGTAAACACACAAAATAATAAACATCTTCAATCACACAATTACATTTTTTTAAATAGCAGCAACTAATGAGCATTACATTGATTAATACAATTATGGCCTATGGGCATTCCCTACCTGTTGATGATCTACAACTCCTACGAAGCTGGCCAGTATTTGGACAGCTGAAAATCTATCTATTGGCAATTAATGATTAAATAAGTTAGGGAGCGGAGTCAGCTGCACACCAGAGCGGTCGCACTCCTCGTGTGCTCCGGAACTTTTGGCCCAAAGGGGACTGATTTCAGGTGATTTTGGAAGCCAGGTGGAGCTGAGACCAACCCTCATCAAGGGGTGACACCATGGATCGAAAAAAAAACAGGGCAGATAAAGGCCTCCAAGGCAGAGATATCAGAGAGTTATTTTGGAGTTCACAAAAAAGCTGCCTGGGAAAACATGGCGCTCCTGGAGGATGGAATGTCAAACTCCTCGGAGGACCTCATGTCTAAGCCTGGCGAAGGGGGTCTCGAGCGGCCAGAAACGGGACCAAAACCTACACAAGCAGAGGACCGAAACCTGATCACCGCGACCCTACTCAAGAGCATGTTCGCTGAGCAGCACTTTAACATCTCGGCAGACATGGCCCGCATTAAAGAAGTCGTGGAGAACGCGGCAATATGGGCCGCCATATTAGAGGCCTCAACCAATGAAAATTAAACGAGGCTTAACATAGTGGAAAGAAATCTGAAATTACTACAGCAACAACAAATACAAACAGCAAGCAGAGTGGAGGCATTAGAGGAACACAGGTGTAAATACAACCTAAAGATACCCAGGTGTACCCGAGTCCATGAGTATTGACAACTTACCTCACTTTATCAGACGGCTCATGGCAGCCTATATGCCACCAAAGACCTGGGGGCTAGCAATAATATGACCATTGTACTACACTGCACCTCCTGCCACACTGAAATGCCCGAACACCAATTGAGATTACCGCATGTGGGCACCTTTAAGGAAGCAAAGTTTACCCTTCCACCGGGACACTAAGCCAACGTTCCCTTGACAGGGGGAGAGTACTATACAGGAGCCCTACCTAGCCGGACACTATCCCGAGCGGACCGACTCTCTGACTCCTGCTCTAAACCACACCACGGGCCAGCACGCTTTTATACCTCTGCTTCAACTCACAAAGCACATCTAGGGCAAGAAGGCTTACACTAACCTAAGTAATATAGGGTCCCTCCCTAGTGTCGTTTACCCAATTTGTTATTATCTGAATACCCGCAATACTGTTTTTGCGTTGAATGTATATGGTTATTTCTCTTCATTTTATAATTCAAAAATTCATTCTCCATGACATTATCCTTTTGACAATGAACTTGTTTGATAGCACAAACAGAATGTCCAATGTTCTACTATATGCTTGTGAAATCTCCTCATGGTGAATGACAAAAATAAAGAATAGAAATAAAAAAAAATTAATAAAAAAAAAAAAAAAATTGTACTTCCATTATCAGTATTGCTGTTAATTGTCACTACAATTCTTTTCAAAAGGAGACTAATAATGACAGCCAATGTTATACTTATCTGCGCTGTTCTACAACAGCTGGTGTTAAGCCTCAACTTTAACAACACCCCTCAGGTCAATAACTCATGGCTCAGACTGCTGAAATAGTAATAGCCTTAAATTCGGCCATTCCCGAGTGCTAATGGTGAAAAACACTCTAGATTTCCTGTAATTCTGTTACCACGACAACTATCGTCTAAACAAAGAACCCAATTAGGTCTGTATGAAGGGGGTGGGGGGGGTTAAAAGGCATCGTAGACCCCTTCTGAATGCTACAGTGTAGTTTGTATGTTCTAAAACCAAGAAAAAACATTACTAGTAGAGAATATCATGGGAGTTCCATAACCAGCAGGTTATCTAGAAGTTAGAGTATGTGAAGGACAATGAGCACAGGAGTGCGTGATGAGCTTAGGCCACTGCTATAGATTTCTTGTTGTACAAGCTGAAAAATCAGCAGCATTCGGAAGCTGATCACAAAAGAAATTTAAGTAAACGGTTAAAAAACAGTCCAAGAACATGGAGCATGGAAATTGAAGCATGGGATTCTCTGCTGGGTTTATATTTATATAAAACCAAATCTGGTGGATCTAGGTTACACATTCCCTGGTGCTATAGCTAAGCGAAATCTATGATCGATGCATTCTGCAGGGCAGCACTGATTTTAGTGTTGCCAGCAATGTATATTTTCAATATCCTTCCCTCAAAAAGGATATATTATCCATCTATCGTCCAGTTAAAATGACCTACTGTAACATTACCCAAACTATTCCCAAAGAAACTCACAGTAGCTCAGGCTTCGATACGAGAAATGGAAAAGCAAACCGGATGCGCCAGTTTAATCAACAGCTCATCTAAAATACGGAGACTTGCATTTAATTTATTTGTGGATTGTTTCACATGAGATTTAACAACGAGCGTTATTTATTCTGAGACACTGAAAAGATGCTGGAGTGCTCTGAAATTAACATTATTGCTATAGTCTTACCAGTTTGCTGTAGTGGTATTTACAATAACCACAGTATTGGACATTGTCGGCGCCATTTCCTTCCTCTTCACAAAGAAGCCCAGCAAACTGCGCGCTGGAATGGCAAGGAGATGGGCAGTTAGACAGTCAGAATTTTAAAACTTAAGGATTCATAATGAATGCATTACATTTAATCTATTGCATGAGTGAGGGATTACTGGGGGATAAACAGTCATATTTAGTGATAAAATGACATGGTTAGTAAGAAACACAGACACGTTACTTTACAGTCAGCATACAACAGTAACATAGTCCTCTCTGTATATAGGCCAGAACGGGTTTATTTTAGACACAAAGCATAACTGCACAAACTGGAAATGTAAATAAAATAAACCGAATTCTACATTTAGTCCAAGTTTTAACTTATCGGGCAGTCTGCAAATGCCATAGATGGGTAGCTGGTCTGCTCAAAAACTAAAAACACAGCAAATAGGATTCACATGTAATCACAAAGTGCATGGTTGAATAATGCTGAAGTTAGCTTCTTTTTCGAGAATGGTTCTTATTCAAAGACTGAACCTAGCTTCCTATTCTCCCAGCTATTTATTCAGATTACGTAGCTTTTTATTCATCCAGCTTCTTTTTCATAAATTAAATTACTTACTAAACAATTTTTTTTTCCAAAAATCCAAATGATATTCATCTTAAAACATCCATGCCTTCCAATGGAAAACATCGGAATAAGAAACCAAGCTTTTCTTCTATGTAAAGCCATTTTGGCTTTTCCAAACCTGGTTTGCTTTCTGCTACGGTAACTAAAGGAGACCTAAGAGTTAAAAAAACCTTAATGTGTAAGGTAATCTTGAAAACATTTTGAAATCACCATCACTATATAATTAAACATTATCTTCCAGACAAATTCCCTTTAACCCCTTCAGGACGGAGTCAATAGTGCACGTTCTGATCAAAACAAAACGTAAACAAAAACTGGAATTTGCGCTATGTGTCTGTTCACCCGTAGTTCCCCTCTTTCAAATTATATGCACCCACACTTATTATATATCATTTTGTTCAGGAGAAACAGGGCTTTAATCTATCATTAACTATTCATATATGGAACATCATTTATTATGAATAAAAGTAAAAAAAAATGTGAGAAAATAAGATTTTTTTTTAAATTTGCATTTCCGTCTGACATTTTAACTGTGAATGTCATAATACTGTTAGGTTTTACTGCAAAAAAAATGCACATATTTGTAATCAGCGATGTCTCACGAGTACAACAGTACCCCCCATTAACAGGTTTTATGTTGTTTTGGAAAGTTACAGGGTCAAATATAGAACATTACATTTTCCAATTGAAATTTGACAGATTGGTAATGTTACCTTTGAGACGGTGTGGTAGCCCAGGAATGAGAATTACCCCCATAATGGCATACCATTTGAAAAAGTAGACAAGCCAAGGTATTGAAAGTGGGGTATGTTTAGTCTTTTTTTAGTAGCCACTTAGTCACAAACACTGGCCAAAGTTAGCGTTCATATTTGTTTTTGTGTGAAAAAAGCAAAAAACGAATATTTGGCCAGTGTTTGTGACTAAGTGGCTACTAAGAAAGACTGGACATACCCCACTTGCAATACCTCGGGTTGTCTACTTTTGCAAATGGTATGCCATCATGGGGGTAATTCTCATTCCTGGGCTGCCATACGCTCTCAAAGGCAACATAACCAATCTGGCAAATTTCAATGTGAAAAAAATGAAATGCAAGCCTTATATGTGACTCTCTAACGTTCCAAAACACCATAAAACCTGTACATGGGGGGTACTGTTATTCTCGGGAGACTTCACTAAACACAAATATTAGTGTTTTAAAACAGTAAAACATATTACAACAATAATATAGACCATAAAAGTGCAGTTCGCTTGTAAAAAATGCAAAAAACGTCACTTTTACTTAAAATATCATCGTTGTAATACAATTTACCAGTTTGAAACATGAATATTTGAGTTCAGCGAAGTCTCCCGAGTAAAACAGTACCCCCTATGTACAGGTTTTATGGTGTCTTGGAGAGTTACAGGGTCAAATATAGTGCTTGCAAATTAAATTCTCTGCACTTTCTTCCTGTGTTGTCATGCATGTCAATCAAATTTTAATTAATCAAATCACATAATTACGTTAAAAGATTATTTAAATATACATGTAGAATTTTAATATATATGCATTTATAGGTATTTAAATTCTACGTGTATACTAATGTAATCTTTTATGTAATTATATGTATTTATCTATATATATATATATTTGCGGTTATTTGTATTTTATATATATATAGATATATATAGAATGTCATTCTAAGTGTATTTTGTTACCGATATATATATATTAATAACAAAATACAGTTAGAATGAAATTACATATGCATATATAATTTATATTAAATTTTGTTTCAATATTTTATTTATTTATTTTATTATTTCATTTATTTATTATTTTAATTATACGTATTTATATATAATATATATATGTACATCTATTATATATATAATATATATACATATTATATATATGTAACGTCATTCTAAGTGTATTTTAATATTAATATATATATACTTATATTAATATTAAAATACACTTTGTATGACGTTACATATATATAATATATATATATATTATATATATAATATATATACATATTATATATATATAAAAATATATTTAATTTATTTTTACACTTGTCTTTTATTTATTTTTTATACTTCCCACCAGCAGGGGGACTGTCTGATATTTCAAACAGTCCCCCTGCTGGCAGATCCACAGCCAGCTATAGGGGGCCATGTGATCGCTCTTTGAGAGCGATCACATGGCCCCCGGGGGCCTCATTTGCCGTGGGAGGGCTGCCTGGGCTGTGAGGCAGTCCTCCCGAAGCGGATCGCGGCGGAGGTAAGTATAACTTACCTCCTGGGGCTGCAAGCCGTTACGGCGTGCTATGCCGTCATAACGGCTTTAAAGCCCACTTAACCCGTGACGGCATAGCACGCCGTAACGGCGTTAAGGGGTTAATTATCTCTCTGAGCACTAAAGCAAATTCAGAACTTTAATCGTAAACAGTACCTACCAGGTAACATGGAAGGCTTGTCGGCAGCCATGTTTATTGCAAGTCATACATGCGCCGGTAGCAGCTTTGCTCTCTCTTCCTTGCTCATCACAAATATAGCAAGTCTAAAAAACAAAAAGTAGAAAAACAATGGTTGCTTATGTGGGTAATAAAATCATTCTTGCACGCTGTAACATTTCATTTTCCAACTGTACAAATTAATATTTTTAGAATCGGAGGTCGCTCTCAATTTGCTGTGCTGGAGCATAATTTGGTACTATATAAAGAAATCCTTTTTTTCCCCTCGTTCTCGAATAATTGTAGTCAGGTTCTTCATACAACACTTTCACAGCTAGAGGCATGTGGCGATGAAGTGACAAGTCCAAGGCTGAGAGCTGCTTTTATAGGAACCTGATCCAGAGTTACAAACCATTAAAGCCAGGGCTAGGTAATAATGACCACCTACGGGAAAAAAAAATGGAAGCAGCTGCAGTGGTCTTCACTACTTCCAAGTGCTAGAAATCCCTATTTGAAAGCATTGGTAAAAGCAATGCAAATACTCCTATTGTGATATTAGAATTTACTAGATGCGTTCAACGCTCTAGCTCATTGTAGTGGCTATGGTGATTATAGCATTTGGGGCCTTAAATCCAGTTTAATAAATACGCACCTGTATATGATGTGCTTTATCCGAGGGGTAAGGAGTCCCTTTTTTTCTTTTTTTTTAGTAAGATAACCTGCTTGGAAACAGTTTGGGCACCTACAGTCTGGGCCCTCTTGTTAGCACCATTTGCTTAAAGCACCATAACCACTACAATGAACTGCAGAGGTTATGGTGCGTAGAGTGCTCCTTCAAAAGAGTGACAAGCAACTTCAAAAACTCAGTCAAAGTAAAGTTGGGGATTTGTTTCTCAGCTGTTACGAAGTTTTGCATGCCTCTTTTCAAATCACTGCAATTCCACACAAACTAATACATTTTTTAAAAAAATTCCATAACTCATCCATGTGGAAATGAAAGATAAGACCAAAAGATTATCTCCAGCAGAATAAAAACAAATACTTATTCTTAATCATGTGCGGTTATGCTCTGAGACATTCAGGAAAAGGAATCCATTCAAAAGACTACATCTCCCATGATGCACTACCTGCCTGTAAGACTTGCTGACCATCTTTTTATGATGCAATCTACAGGATTTGAAATAGCACTTTGCCAACCCCTACAGGTTTGCTCTACTTCTAGAAACATACAAACACAAAAAACGCCTTGAACAGGATCTACTCTCAAATAAGCTGCCACAGCCCAATATAAGCCATTAAGAAAAAAAAATTTAAAAAAAATGACAATGTGGTAACATTGAGACGGGGGTTGAGGGAGTTCCAAGCAACTTTGGGCAATGATTAGTTTTATTTTATGCGTTAAGCAACTTGGAAGACTGCCAGGAAGTCTATTGAAACACTGGGAAAAGCTTTGAGAATAATGTTTTGCCAGATGATCTACATCATGCATGCAGCATTTTTCCTAACCTGTACCCAAGCTTAGAGTGGGCTCAATGAACAGACCACATCATTACTAGTTTCTTTCCAGCTCTGATCACTGAACAATTGTAACTCAAACGTCTCCTAAACCCCAACATAATTTTCGTTAAAATCCGCAAAATGGGCAAAAAAAAAAAAAAAACATTGGTTCACGAAGTAATCTGAAATTCGATGTCCATAAACTATAGATTATTAAAACAAAATGTAAAGCGCACCTTAACTAGCGACCCGACAAAACGCAAACTCAAGGGTTAAGAACACAGAGCCATTTAGAATTCAGTGTGGATGATGAAGAGAGTGCTAGGGGAAGGCAGGAGGTGACTAATGTCACGTGTATCTTCTAAGTGATAACAAGCTGGAGGGGGAAGGGTAATAAAAGCAATCAGGGAAGCAGCTGGAGGTAGCAAGCAAGGCCTTACATTGAGACTTGTGAAAGAAAAACTAAACCCTGGAAGAGCACTCTGAAAGGTATAATAGTTCTGGTATCTTTGCTATGACATTAAGGTGCAGGGGCGTAGCAATGTGCAGCATTAAAGGGGCAGCTGGATTATTGTATTATGGGATCAGCAAAAAAAAAAAAAAAAACACAACTATAATTCACAATCCAAAACATCCCTTTAATAGAATCTAATATTATCTGGAGTGCATAAAATGTATCACAGAGCAGTAGAATTTACAGTAATGTGTATAATTTATAAAAGAATACAATAGCAAAACAATAATTTTGCAGCTAATGACCTGCATATATTTCCATGAATATGTCCCTGTCATCTAACAGTTTGCGCTCAGTGCCTATTCCATAAAAAAACAGAGTGTCCCTCTTTGGTAACTTTAAATGCATCTAGTTTGGGATTTGTTTGAGCTTGTATAAGGCATGGAATGTTCGTGTGTGTGGTGTATGTTATCGGTCACCAACTCTCTCCAAGTCATGGTTCCACTATCCCCACTTACACAGCTAAACCCCGATTTTACTGTCCCTTTGCTAGAATATGCCAATTGTGCAGTCATTAACCGCTTATTAACCAGTAGCCAGGACTCTACACAAAGCAAGTAGTAAAGTGAAAAAAATAGATGAACTTGGGAATTACCCATGTGTCCTAGCCTTGACAATTTGTTTGTCAGTTCACGCTAATATATGCTTCACATTTTAGTATATACAAGGGTAATCTATACAGTTAAGCAAACATGTACAAGATAATTTGATTTCTAGGGACTGCATTGAAATTAAAGGGACACTATAGTCACCAGAACAACTACAGCTTAATGTAGTGGTACTGGTGTCTATAGCCTGTCAAGCTTTTTAATGTAATTTACATTGCTGCTTAGGAACACCTCTACTTGCAGTCACTCAGACGGTCTCTAGAGGTGCTTGATCTTTCAGTGCGGCACAGTGGGCAGCACAAGGGTTCATCATCTCCATAGTCTGCATGAAGACAGTGAATGTACTTGGTAGAGATGCATTGATTCAATGAATCTCTGTGGGGAGATGTTACTTGGCACAACATTGCATTTTGCTGCGCATGCACAATAGCCTTCCAATACTTTCCTATGGATAAAGCATTGGATTGCTGAAATTATCAAGATTGGCAGCGAGGCCAGCTGTAGCAAGACCAGTGCAGCGTGAGAAAAGGTTAGTTTAATGTTGGGAACCTAAACAGTTAGTTTAACACTATAGTGCCATTTTAATTTTTGACATTTATACAGTGCCAACTTATTTCGCAGTGCTTAACAATATTAGAAAAAAGGGGGAAATGTAACAATAAAATGAGACCATTACAAAATGTTACAGGAACAATAGGTTGATGAGGACCCTGCTCAGACAAGCTTACAATCTAGAGGATAGGAATACATGATTGTATTCCTGACACTATAGTGTTCCTTTAAATGAGAATTGTTGTTTGTGGAGTTCTGTTACAACCCTATGGGTTACATTATTTTTGGTTTTATTTTGAATGTATTTTATATTTTTTTTATTTCCAACCTCTAGAATTTAAGTTTGTTCGAGCAGGGTCCTCAACCTGCTGTTCCTGTAACAATTTCATTTATTGTTAAATTTCCCCCTTTATAATATTGTATAGAGCTGTGGAATAAGTTGAGGCTATATAAACTCCAATAATAATAATAATAATAATAATAATAATAATAATTTGCCTGGCTGTCTTGGGCTAGCCACACAGCATACCAATAAGATCACATTAACCCCTGTAGACTCACAGGCACTTTAGTGTGCTGTGAGAGGGAATGTGCAAATATAACAGGGTTATTTACTAAGTTGAGAATTCAAGGTGAATTCAGCGAGAATTTCAAAATTAAGGCCCAAAAATAGTCAAATAGGAAAAAAATCACTAAATCAGGCAGACCTTTAGTTCAGCTGTTCTGGCCTTGCATTTGAAATGCACTTTGAATTTAGTTTGCATGCTCACTTGCCAAAGATGCATGCTGGGAGAACCACTGGGCAATGCTGTTGTCTTACACACAGAAGTGCTGCAGAGGTAAGTGAATTTTAGATTTACATCTGGGACACTAATCGCCAGCATAAAAGCTTAATTTGTGTTTACTGAGGTGAGGGAGTGGGAAATGGTCACTTTAACAGAAGTGACAGTTCTGCTTTAAGAAACACGGTATTTTACAGCTGCCCCATCAGGTCTGTGTGAAAGGAATATCCCTGGGACTCTCGATTCGATTAGTAGGACATGGCTTGCTGGCATTAAATGCAGTTTAATTTTAAGTACGTTTTGACCTGAAAAGAACCTAATTATCATGACACACCCTATAGGCATTCAAAGACCCATAAAAAAGGAAGGCAAACAATTATCTAGCATAGTAAAAACATAGCTTAATGTACATTATAAAGTATGTTATCACTACAAAACTGGCTACTTTTAGAAAACGCTAGACAATAAAAACTTTGTGAGTGGATTACCTATCTGCTTAAAATTCTGTCCAGTCTGTACAAACATTATTTAAAGTGGTTTCTCAAGGACATTAAAAGCAAACTTGCTATACAATTTACTCATTAACTCTTTCATTAAAAGTTTTCTATCCGTTGCACCATGGTTAAAAAAAAAAAAAAAAAAAAAACCACTTTCGTTTTACTTTACAAATTATCTATAATTACGGTTCATTTTATCAACGATGATAAAATAGCAATTTTGCTTCTAGATTTCTGTTCAGACAAAAGGTAAAAATTATGCAAATGTACACATTGTTTCACTTGTTCATCCCTCATAGAAGTATTAAAGGGATTAAAAGCTTTGGACAGTATCCCTTATTTTGCAATATTTCATACTGGGTCTGAAATGTTAGTACAAAATCAAAAAGAGAATTTTGACATGCAATTGATGTTCGAAAACTAGAGTAAGAATATGATTAAGTGTTCTGCTTATATGTATTTATAAAGACTGAGGCATTACTAGCAGTACATCTTGCTAAAAATGGCAACAGAATGTAATAAGAATCTGAGCAGAATGTCTGCAAACAGTAAGTGCAGACTTAAAAAAAAAAAAAAAGCTTTTTGAGCAGTTTCTATAATGCAATGCAAAGAGGCAGATGTGAGAATTAACTTTATTTCCATTCCCTTACTGTAGCAATGGTGTATACTTGTTGAAGCTTCCAGTACACTTTGTTGAAAGGGTGTGGGGGCTTTCATTTTCAGGACCTTTGCATTCATTAAATGGGTGTAATGAGTTCCTGGGAGAGAATGATTATTATTTTATTATTTATATAGCGCCAGCAAATTCCGTAGCGCTTTTTTTGGGGGGGGGGGGGGGGGGTTAATAAAAGTCTTTAATCGGTCCTTGCAGGTTCAGTTTAATCAATGCTGTAGTGGTAGGTAAACTCTATTTTTAACTGCATTAGGAGAAGTTAAATACTTGCCATTTCTACACTTTCCTTCTCCCCTACTGAAAAGAACATACTGGCTTTATTACAAAGGGATTCAATGACAGAGAAGAGGAGTAACAGCTGTCACTCACTTCTAACATTCCTCTGGCAAAGTGCGACTGCCACATCAATAATCAGAGAACCATCTCCGAAGGCACTATCCTGATCTCTTCTATCAATCAATTCTGGACATATATCTCTACGCCAAGAAATTAACAGGTATGGTAGGGATTATATTTCTATATAATTATTGAAAAATCTAAATTTGCTAGCAAGAACAATGTTTAGATTCTTGTTTTCTCCTATATTTTCTCCTATATGTTGTAGATCCAAGCACTGAAATGCAAGAATGGGGAATTTAGAAGACTCGTGTAAAGAGTATTATTACATTAAAAGATAGCGAAATAAATATATCAAATTAAATATAACACTCTTGATTTTCCTCTATCCAAAAATAAGTTTGCAAGCTCACGAGTGCTTAAAGCAAATTTAAACGGAGTTGCAATTATTGGAAACAGAGAAACAATACAAAATTTGAACGTTTCTGATTATGTTAACAGAAAACTGCTTACAATCAATAAATTCTCCAAACCAGTCAACTGAATCAGCCTGTAAGGAAGTGTGCACTGAAGCCAATGATTCCGAAGTTTACTAGTTAGCCTGGTTCTGAGCCATGCAAAAAGGGCAAAAAGTGTCTGCATTCCCACGGGAAGAAGACACCTCCAATCTCCTATAGGAAACAGGTTCCTCCATCCAGGAAGGTTTTAACCACTTCGTTACCCCCTAGAAGCACTGATCCTTGGCAGTGTGATGTTACATAGGTCTGTGCTTTCATTGTAGTTCCAGCATGCATGCACCCATCCCCTTTCGAGGCCTCTAGGTCTAGCCTTTTATGAGACAAAATGACTTGTGTGCCCAAAATCTAAGCTGGAGGCTTTCCCACGTTTGTTTTAAAGGGGTAGTCCACGCAAGGATTGGCCTGAACTGAAATGGTTAGAAACCAAGTCTTTCCTTTCAGCCAGGACCTTGAAATGCAGATTGCTTATCAAAACAGATTTTATCATGAGCTGCCAGATAACTGTGCCATTCCCCCTCAGCTACAGTAATATTGCCAATAAGCCAGTCTTTCCAGTTTTCCAGACAATTTTGCACAAGGAATGATGGAAAGAAGTCAAATGTAGCTAGTATATAAACAAAGGTGCTCGTTTTTTAATTGATTGTCACATTCCCACAGTCCCAAAGAGCTGGCAATCTACAATTAAAAACACCGAAAAAAAAAAACCCGTTTCCACATTTTAAATTAAGAAGATTTCCATTTCCCTAGAAAAATAAAAAAAACTATAGATTCAATGCAAATTTATTACACACTGCAAGAAAAAAAAAAATGAAACAGGATTTCAAAGAAAAAAATATATTAATATATTTTTAAAAATGAAACACAATTGGAAAAAAAGATTACGTTGGAATAAAAGTGATATTGGGCAGCAGAATTATAAAATTCTTTCCTATTGAGGAGAAGTCCTAATGTGAGCGTGGCCATCGCCGTGCATGTGCATTAGGTCTCCGCTACCGAATGTCGTCTTTGGGGGAGGAGCTGAGGCGGAGCCTGAACCAGACCAGAGGGCCATAGGCTTTGGTATCAGGTTAGTGATTCCAGGGGTTAAAAACCCCTTCTGCATCATGGGGAGTATGACGGACAAGGGCACTATAGAGAGCTTTTCCTTTTACGCCGTAACACGGCTCTGTAGCATATTTCACTATAAATTTATTAATAAACCAGGACATGTGGATAATTAAGAGACCAGCACATTTTAGTACAAAATACTCAAGTTGTTTAAAGGATCACTACATTGTACATTTATCAAAAAATAAACCACTATTTAGTAGATGCATCCCCAATAAAAAAATAATAAACATTTTTTAGGGTATTATATATCGCTTGCTAAAGCTGCAGTTCTTTGCGGGTCCCTCCTCCTTTTCCATAGCCATGAAAGTCTGTGCCGGGATACTCCAATCAGAGACTTAATATGCACACATGCAACCACAGCTTTCCAATGCTTCGCAGTCAGCTGTAATAGAAGAGGGGCAGGCAGGCGCACACTGGCACAGTATGCCTCCCCCTCAGGTTAACTTTGTGTAGTTAATTTTTTTGTATAATTCACAAACATAACCACACAAGAAAATGTTCATTTTCAAAATGAATTCTAGAATTTGGTTTGTGGCACAAATCACACAATGTACTATTCTGTGAATAAATTGCCAGATGCCACATTTCTTGTACCATTTCCGATTTTTTTTTTTCCAAGACAGAAGACTACAAGTCACGGAAGAGTTAAAAAGGCTTCCTTCCCCTGCACCAGTTCCTTCTCTTTGACAGGAGGTAAATTCTTTGTGTCTGACAAATAAACCTACTGAAAACTCAAGTACAAGCTTCAATGACAATCCCTGCATATTCTTACACACATCAAAGGGAACAAATACTCTTCCTTGTCTACAGTCTAGATTCCCTCATTTCCTGTTTCTGTCTAGTGGAGCATCAGATATGCAGCAGTAATATGAAAGGTCCAAGGAACAGTGGCTCCGACATATGGAATTTAATAAAAGGCTTTAAGATGAGATCCAACAGCATTTCATGCAATAACCACAGAGGAGGATGGAGTGTGCGTGATACACATACAATTATTTCTATTGACAATCAATGTGAATACCTAGACATCTATTTTGCTTTAAAAAAAAAAAAAAAAAAGTTAATGGACACAGATTCGAATAGCCATTTTATCTAGTTTATACAATCTAAATAAATGGATCTGTTATATGCTATAATTACATCTCTGTACCAACTTATCTACAGTATACACTCTAAAGTAGGTACTACTAAAAAGGTATTCTTTGGATGCAATCAAACCTCTCTATATGGGCATTACTTGCCTCTCAATGTTCAAATGTGTATCTTTGTCCTTTCGCTAAAACCTACTGATCGTTAACTAAACACATTTGAGAAATGCTACACAGACTTAAAGTGTAAAATAAATCACTCTATATCAGATATAACCCACATGAAAACATGCATGTATTTAATTATAAACAGAGCAAAAAGCAGGAGAAGGGTGCGCCTTTAATGTAGATATTGTGTACAAGTAAAATGGTATAGTCCAAATGACTTTACACTATTACAAAGTAGTATAGTCCACAGTGGTAAGGAAAATATATCTATTTATCAGATATAACCCAAATGAAAACATGCATGTATTTAATAATGCTTTTTTTTTTTTTTTTTTAAAGGTACACTCCAATCACTGACCGTCACAGTGTTTTGAAGTGGTGATGGTGGCAAGAGTCAGTACATGCAATGTTTCAGCTTGAAACAAGGTACATACTGGAGATATTCTTAATTGTGTGCTGGGAGCTAGTTGCAGCCCCAGCACACATGACTTATGCAGCCCAGGACTCTGTTCCGGGCTGCCTAATGTTAATTCTGTGCATAAATTATGTCACTTAAAAACCTAATTTTCCCACCCTCTCTTCCACCTCCATCTATTGCTCATTTGCTGTTGTGTGTGTTTTTTTTTTTTTTTTTTTATAAACTCAACCACCTCCCCACTACCTAACTCTGCCAGCTTATAGTGCAGCATTTGATTGGCACAGCAAAGGCATTTTACAACGCATATGTAGTAGCTCACGCATAAACCTCACCTTTCAAACCCTCAAAAGGCACAGAGGGAAGGGGAGAGAGAGAACACACCCAAACAGGTAGCTTAAAACTATAGCTTTAGGAATACATGTTTTCTAACGCTATAGTGTTCCTTTAAGGGATCATTGCACAGCTTACAAAAAAAAAAATCAAAAGATAAGGCAGTTATAGTGCGCCTTCAGTGTGCAAAGCTACATATCTGAGACATATCAAACGTATCAAGACATATCTGAGATTATACATTTGTAGGTTTTGAGGTGTGTGGATTTTATTTAAAGTTTTTCAGACCTTACAAAAGCATTATTTCCTAAACACAGAAAGTAAACCGAATATTCAACATCTGGGAAGCGACAAATCTACTTTATGGGAGAAAACCAGATTATATTGAGAACAAAATCAAATACATATTTGATTGAAGTTTTAGACCAATGATTCCGTTTTAACAGTCTGAGAACTCTGGGAAGGGAGAACGTTAAATACACTGTATGGGAAGCATCAAACAGAAGATTGGGGGAGGTTCTGAAATGGTCTGGGCATTGTGCCAAGTGGTAGACTATGGGTACAAAAAGAATGCAAGGAATGTGCTTTTTATTAAAGGAACACTGGCATGCTTTAAAGAAAATGCTGCTTAACATAAAGCAGTACTTGCGTGCTTTACAATGGCTTGTGTACCATTCATTCTCTTCCTTTCTTGAATGTTAAATACAACTCTGCTTGTCTGTTTTCAGCTGCTCTCTGCAGCTGGTCGTGGGAGGCTCGATGCTTGGGTTGGTTTCAAGGTACAGCCTTGAAACTAAGAAAAATGTGATTGTGAAAACAATTAAGCCCACCAGTGCTTGTAGCAGGTATGACAGTTCCCAAGAACAATTCTGCCACTCAGCAAAGGACAGATGTGCATGACTTTCAAAGCAGATCGCATAGGAGAGGCAAAATTCCTACTCAAGTGTGTCTCCTCCAGAGAAGTCTTTACAAAGGGATTGTACTCCCTGATGATTCCATCCTTATGTTCATTTGGATACTGCTGGGCAGCCCCAACTTCAATTTTGAAAGTGCAATTACATTTCTCTCTCTATTTCTGACAGTGACTGACTGGAAGCTTTAATCACCCAGTAATTCTCTTTCAAAATAAAGTTTATTGAAGCGCAATATAACTACCTAGAAGAATGTGAAGGAGCATGCTGGAAGAGAATCTATATTACAAGTGCTAAAAAAAAATTAAGAAAAGAAGAACAGATTCTTAAAGAGGATGAGAATAAGATAATCTAGTAAATTTATGTTCATGGTTTATGACTTTCACCTATCTGATCCTTCCTATCTTTTGATCCCAAATGTTCTCTCCTTTAGTTTTTCATCTCTAATTAATTACCTCAATAGCCCCATGTCTCCCCACCCATAATAGTGTGTTTTATTTCATTTTTTTTTCTAACCTCAGACCTTATATTTCAGACTGGGCCCCTTAAAACAGCATTAACCCCCAGCACTCCCAAGCAACTAAGTCCTGCAGAATCTTCTGAGCAGAGGTATCATCTCTGGAAGATTGCCCACCGTAACACACTGCATCCTTACAATGGTTCCTCTCTATTCATCCCATGCACTCTACACCAACTCCTCCCAAATCCTCTACATACATACCCTCCTACAAAACTTTCAAATCCTACTCCCACCTTCACTTCCTTTCTATCCTTCTGCTCCTAGCAGCTGGTGATGTCTCTCCAAACCCCGGTCCCCTCTCAACAAACTCACCACATACTAACCCAAGGATCCACACTAATCTCATACCCATCTCATGTTCCTCTAAATCCTCCTTCAATACTGCCCTCTGGAACGCACGCTCTGTTTGCAATATAACTAAATCCACTGCTGTCCATTACTTCTTCATCTCTCGTTCAATAGATTTACTAGCCTTAACAGAAACCTGGCTCTCCCCCTCTGACACTGCCACCCCTGCATCTTTGTCCTTCGGTGGTCTCCAACTTACCCACAACCCAAGAAACTCCTGAATGTAAAGGTGGTGGTGGGTTTCTCCTCTCCCCTCACTGCTCCTTTAAACCTCTTCCCACCCCCCCTTCCCTCTCTTTCCCGTCATTTGAAATACATTCAATTCGCCTTTTCAAACCCTTCTCTGCCAACATTGCTGTTATTTACCGTCCCCCTGGTTCCCCTCTTCTCTTCCTTGACCACTTTGCTGCCTGGCTACCCTATTTCCTCTCTTCTAACATTCCATCCCTAATTCTCGGGGACTTCAATATTCCTATAAACCCACCTTTGACCTCTGCAGCCACTAAACTACTTTCAATTACTTCCTCCCTCAGGCTATCGCAGTGGGCAAATTCTCCCACCCATGTAGCTGGCAATACCCTTGACCAAATCTTCACTTATGCATGTACAGTATCTAATATCTGCAATACTCCATATCCACTCTCTGATCACCACCTCTTATTTGCTCTCACGTACCCCCTTACCCAACAACCTCAGCCTAACCCCCCTCAACTCAGGAGGGACCTTAATTCTCTTGATCTCCAGAAATTGTCAGCTGACATTGATTCACGACTGCTGTCCATCCCTTCCCTCTCCTGTCCTTCACTGGCCACCTCCACATATAATTCTACACCAAAACCGCTTCATTAAACCAAAGTTGTTTTGGAGACTATAGTGTCCCTTTAATATTATTTTTGTGAGCAATACAGAGCAATTATATGCATGTGCCTAAGCTACAGTCATAGAGCTACGATGGCAATTCTACTCTTATTCACTGAAATTTACATTAGGAATGTCACATGTACACAAGTCACTTTCTTAACAGGTAAAGCATTTTACCTTATTGTATCGTTCATGAGGCACAGACTGTAACACAATAGGCTCCATTGTAGAAACATTTGCAAACTGAACCTCTGGAATATATAGTGCACATACCACGTGAGCCCAGCCTAGAAAAGAAAAATGAGTGGTTACCAAAAGCTATAATAAAATGTCAGCCATTATAAAAGACAAAGTCATATTTTGTGAATTCATATACAGAGAGTTATTTATATTACACTACTAAACACCTAAAAGGGCACCTATGCTCTTTACCAACAGGATTACTAACCGAACAAGAAAAAAAATAAGAACTGAATTTAGGGAAAAATAGAGATGGATAAATGTTTGTAACCAGCTATTGCCACACTTTGGTGAATTGCAAAATTCAGACTGAAATGGCCAGACACTAAAATCACCTGTGTTATGAATACAACCTCAATTGGTTTTATCCCAAACAAATTAAATATTTCAAACTGGAAGAAATATTTAAATGAACTATGACCCACCTCGAGAAGGGAATCCACCCCAATACCCAAGAGTCCACAAGTACGCTAAACCCCCCCATCCCCTCACCAAGACATCCCACTGTATACTCTTACAGCACTTTCCCATTAACCTACTAGTTGCTCTTCCACTTCTCTCTTTTCTCAACCATAATAATAATGAAGACTATGCTCCACCAATCTAACAATACACTATGCCCGGTCTTACGTTTAAAGGTTATTTAACACCCTACTCTATCGTTGACTATGTGAGTTCATTTTCCTTTTATCAAAATTAAAATTTACTTGATGGCTGGAAAACTGAATATGACTCAGAAGCAATAAACAGCAGGAGGATATACTTTGCGTTGCCGTGTATACAATGTACCTTATATGTCAAGTCTGTTAATACTGACATGAAAAGGTATTGTCCTTTGCCGATGTAAATGTACAAGCTGTCAAACCAAAAATAAAGAATTGAAGAATTTTTTTTTTTTTTAAATGAGCAATGACCGAGGACCTGCCTGCCTTTACACTTTGTGTCATTGGCCCAGGGTACCACATACAAATGTGTTCTCGATGACAATAGTCGTTCTTACAGACCTTTCTCAAGACGTCTTGCTGGAAAGAAGTCTTAATAATTTTACTAATTTGGACAGCCTCTGATTCACTAATTAAGATAGGTAGGTTATTGTGCCCCGAACTAAAGTGTGAGCCTAGTATGTCCCTTAACGAGCTGTAAAATGTGCATAGGCATGCAGAAGGCTTGCAAAGGAAGAACTAATTTGCCTTCCTTATACCACCTTTAGATCCTTACATGCACTTTCAAATATTTTTTTGTTCAAAATCAAACAGAATCAACTTAAGAAAGAACATGTAAATGTGATACATACAAATATTTTTATTACGATTTAATATTTGGCAAATATTGACCTTAAACATTTTTTTTTAAAAAGGTTACATTCTTGAAAGTAGCACTAGGACGTGTACAAGTGCCCTTTAACCCCTTAAGGACACATGACATGTGTGACATGTCATGATTCTCTTTTATTCCAGAAGTTTGGTCCTTAAGGGGTTAAACACAGAGGGTTAATAAAACAGCAGTATCATTTCATAAACGCAACAGGTCACGTGGATAATCAATTCAGTTTTAGGACTGAAAACTGAATACAGTCTTTGTCTCGGAATTTCTCCGTTATTAAAATAAACCCAAACAATAATCTTTTAAAAAAAAAAAAAAAGAGAGAGAGAGAGAGAGAGAGAGAGAAAAGAAATACATTATTTTTTGCTTCACTATGCACCGGGTAAAAGAATGGATTACAGCCAGTACTGGCACTTTAAGTAAGCTTCAATATGCTGGATTATGAAGAAAATCAGCTTTAAGTCATAATGTGTGTGCTGTGTCTCCCAGAATAGGCTATTGTGGTCATGCCAGAAACAGCAGCAGATTTCTGACTACTTTAATAGCCAACATAATTCTGCGCGATTTGACCAGCGTCCAAATTCTAGTCCCTAAAGGGTAAACACAGACTTCAGTGGCAAACGCAATAAGTCAGAACACTTTTCAGCGTTCTGTTCAAACACATATGGGATTGTCTAGAGCAATTCACTCCAAAGGGGGGGGGAAAATACACGCTAGTGAGAAAATACAACTGTACCCAGAAACATTTAAACATACTCTATATTACGTCAGTACCCGAGAAAGAATCGGATCAGTAGAAACGTACTACTGAATCTTTTAAAAATAATTAGTAAGCTACCATTTATAGGGCACAAAGGGATGTTCAGCAATATTGTAGGAAAGAAAGACAGGGGAGTGAGTTTCTTTTTAAATCTACTTGCCCAAGGGACTAATGTGGTAGCCCAATCTACTTATCCTGATTTAAAAAAATAAAAATAAAAAATAACCTATTTTAAATTAGAAAGTTTGGGGACTCTGCTTAGACGTGGACATTGGCAGGGTTATTCACAAAACTCTGGCAAAAATAGCAGACATGGAAATTCTCCAACTCTTTAGTCACAACTGGCTATTTTTATTTGTCCATTTAGCTTTTGGGTTTCATTTGTGAAAATTTAGTGCTTAGTGGCTTGCTCTCTTCTGTCCTCCCCATAGCGTGCGTGTGGTCTGTGTCACATAGGTGTAATGAGTGTGTGGTGTGTGCTGGCTATATGTAATGCATGTAGTGTGTAGCGTGTGAGCTGGCTGTATGTAGCGTATGCAGACCACCACCGAAAGGGTTACTTCTACCATAACCAGTGTTTTTTGGTTCGAGTAACCCTTTGAGGTCTGCCCCTCCGACACTCCCTTGCAGTCCGGCAGACAGTGAGTCAGAGTGCATTCTGGGAATGGTAGAGAGAATTGGACTGCGAGGGAGTAGCTTCCAAGGTCAAAATTCACTGGAAGTGTGACCCTCACACTAACAGTCTGGCTCCTGGCCATGTCTTGCCTATAGCAGCCCTGCAGCTAGCTTGCAGAAGGGTTAAAGGCCAAATACATAAAAACCCTGCCTGCCCAGTGCCTTTATAGGTGTATGTACATATATCTTCAAAAAAGGAACTATGGGGACGTGAAGAACAAAATGCAACATTAAAGACAATTTAAGTGATTTGGAAAATATTTTTAAGTCAACTATGCACTTTTTTAACCCCTTAAGGACACATGACATGTGTGACATGTCATGATTACCTTTTATTCCAGAAGTTTGGTCCTTAAGGGGTTTTAAAGGGTGAGTTCTGTTTTGGGTTTTTTTTGAGTTTAGAAAACTGAGTTTGGAAAACAAATATAAGATTCAAGGCGGCATTTGTCACCCTATACCCTGAAACCCCTCCAAAAATGAGTTGTTTTTTAATAAAAATAAAATCTTTATAAAATACATTGATAGTGCTGGAATTTCACTGAAAGGCCAATCCAATCAAAAAATACACCAAGACAAATTAGGGATCACATTGTTTTAAAAGTTTTCCTATACTTCAAACTTCACAAACAAGCAGGCCTACCTTTTGTCATGTGACCCACTGTCACTAGTAACAGCTGAGTTAAAAAAAGGGGGGGGGGTCTATTTATAGAATATCCTGCACTCTCCTCCATAGACCTCTGTTGTAATTTCATGTATGCGCATGTGACAGCCATTTAAAGGGATACTATAGTCACCCAGACCACTTCATCTCATTAAAGTGGTCTGTGTGCAGTGTCCCTGACCCCATTAGAAAAACTGCAATGTTTGACATTGCAGGGCTAAGACTGCCTCTAGTGGCTCTCTACCACACAGCCACTAGAGGCACTTCCTGCTGTTTCACGGAGTTTTAATCCATGAAACAACACTTGACGTCCTCACACTTTGCATGAGGACATTCAGCATTTTCAAATACCCCATAGGAAAGTATTGATTTGGAGAAAGCGGATACAGAGCCAGCGCCAAGGGATCTTAGAACTGGAATAAGGTGAGCAAGAAGGGGGGGGGGGGGCAACAGAGGGACACTATAGTGTTATGAATACAAAGCTGTATTCCTAACACTAGTGTTCCTTTAAAACACAACATTGGCAAAGCTCCCCCCTTAATTTATATGTGTTCTTCCCAATATCCTACCCTATCTTTTCTTTAGCTGGAACATGAAACCAAAAACATTTATTTTGTTTTTATTTTACATTTAAAACACACACACACACAAATACATATGTTCACAGACACAGAAATGCGTTTTAGAATGTGTATGTAGCCATGTTGCCTCGTTGAACAAACATTGCCAAATACTTGACTCACACAATGTGAGTGTGATCTGGTATGGGCAATGTCATGGCAATCTATACATGGGATTATATGTTAAAGGATTTTAGACTTGGGGGTGGGGGGGAGGGAGGTAGGTATATGTTACATACTGTTTTCTTGTTTGTCACTTCATTATTTGGTAAAAAAAAAAAAATGTGTTCTGTTTCTATTAAATAATGTGCCATCTTTGCATTTAAAACACTTTTTTTTTTTAAACTGCTTGTTAGTGAAGGGGTTTACTGATCAGACTCTAACCCACAAAATGATCTACGGTAATTTAAACTTGAAGTTTGGCAACTGAAAATAAACCACAACATAATAATTGAGCGTTCAGGTCATAATATAATGAGTAAAACAACAAAACATTTTAAAGCACAAAAAAAAAAATTATATCTGTACCTAGCTATCCAAATTACTAGATAATGTGTATATCATGTCTTTATATGGTAAAACGTGTAACTGGGGAGATGTAATTGAGAGACAATACAGGGGGTAAGTGAGGATGGAGAGACATGATAAATATATGGTGGAGAAGAAAGAGAAAATGTATGAGTGTGTGTGTGTGTGTGTGCGCGCGCGCGCAAGTGTCTGCGTGTGAGTGTATCATTGAACAGTAACAAAATGTGGACTGGGCCTCACTTAAAATCTAAGAGAAATGTGACCTGACAAAAGAAATTAAATTTTTAGTCTAGAATAGGCAAAGTGGAGAAATTCCACAACTCTTGTTTTTTTTTTTTTTTCAACTTGGCTTATTTGACCTAAATGTTACAAATTTTTGTTTTTTCCCCCCATTTATACACAGTTTCCAGCATAGTGAAAAAAATTCCATAATGTTTTATTTGAAGATTCTGCATTGTGGCACGTGTACGATTACATACAAGACTCATCGTGCAAACGCTCGTCTTTTGTGCAAGGTATTATCAATATACGCACTATGCAGCTCAGTACAGAACAATGCTCCGCATCGCAGAATACAAATAACCCAAGGCAAACATTAAAAATATGCTGACTCAAATGTTGGCATGTGACCCTCTGCAGACTACAGATGTCCCAGGGCGAACCTCTCAATGAAAAACTATGACTAGTTAAAACACTCCTCTGCTGCTGGTTGGCTTAATACCAGACAGACACACGTGGTAAATCTAGGGGAAAAGCTGTCACAAGGAATGCAGTTACACAGCATTCCTGATATTCAGCCAGATGGTTCAGATTTCACTAACAACTTTTGTGTTGTAACAATCCTCCCCCACCAGCTTTCAAGGCAGTGGGATAAAGAGGGCGAGGAGGGAGAAAACAAGTGAGGGCAGCTCTGCTACATGTGGGAAAAAAGGATTTCGGAGCTAAACTTTATTCCTTTTTGGTGGACTTATACACGTGAAATACTTAATTCTATCATTCTTATATGGCGCTCTTATCAAAGGTGCTTTACAAATTAAGAACACGGATAGGTGTACAGATTGATATACAATTAGACACACACAAGCAATGCGCACCGTGAGCTTACAATCTAGATTTCATTTGCACATATAGTGGATCACTAGTTTTAAATAGAACGTTTAAGATAATACGGTGGCCATTTGTACGTAATAAAACTTATCAATACATTTATTACAGAGATTCTGACATTCCAAGTAAAACGGTGGCATTTAACATGCATTTTATTAGTTCTTAAAAGATACTTAAAGGTACACCACCGGCGTAGTGTGCTCCTAGCCTGTGTAACCAGGGCAACGCATGTACCTACAACAGGCTCCCTTGCACAGACATTAAATATGCACCATCCTACACTGCCTCCGTACGTGTGTGAGCTCAGCTGCACATACTTCTCCAACCGCCATTTTGGAAATGTCAGAAGTAATCTTTGGAAAATTCTCTCCATATTGCGATTTCTTTTTCCCCTCTCCCTTTCTAATTCTGTTTATACATGTTTAGGTCTTGATGTATCCAGTTTTTCGTACATTATTTTATCATATTCCTCAGTTTGCTTCAGTTTTTAAAATGCACTCTGTACGTATAAAGAAATGCTGCCTTCCTTGCTAATCTAGTAAACGTCTTCAAGGTTGTTTCTCAGCTTTGTTGTCTTAATTGCCCTTTTTCTTCCCCCATTTACTCTGCTCCAACACTCAAGGTTACTTATATATCACATGAGACAAATCTATCACTCATTCTGGGCTTTATTCCCGGATTTCTTGCTCTGCCTTCTAATGATATTTTTTTTACTTTTGTCTATAAAGAGAAGGACCATGGATATGGTATCCAAGTCTATTGCACCCCTCCTTCCCTAGTTTCCAAAACACAGTTTCAAGTCTTGTGTAAACAGTTTGATTTCTGTGTAAACAAAGATACAAACAGTAAGTATGTTCACCCTGAAAAGGTATAAATAAAAGATATTAACGTATAAAACCTTTGTTTTGTTTTTTTTTAAAGAAAATCCTATCCCCCTTCCTGTCCCCCCCCCCCACCCCCCACCCCCCACTAACGTAAATCTTTTTAAAATCTTTAAATCTCTTAAGTTTGTATCTCCTGTTATGTTAATTACCCACCAGGTCACGCAACAGCCTCCTGTGTGTGATTTAGGAGATAACTTTTAAACCAACATAATGTGCTGTAGAAATTAAACTATCACAACAAGGGGAGGTGTGGCTTAAATTGAATTTAAGTGGCTCAGGCACTTAGGAATTCCCTCTGATTACCCACTCTGTATTTTAGACATGAGAAGGGGAGTAATCACTGTGTAATCAAACATAACTGCAAACACCAAGCTTGTTGTGCTATTTGTAATATTTAAACCCATGTAAACATGTATGCAGGATTGTGGGTTTATTGCTGTGGATATCTGTGACAGGCCAATTCTAAAGGTAAATTTCCTTTTAGACAAGAACTGTCCTGTTATGATTCCACTCATTTTCTTTTGTGCTGTAAAATTAGTGTTTCACAGAGATCCAGTGATCTGAATGGGATTTCAATGAGTGTATGGATATAGTCATAGAACAATGAATCCACTTATTAAAGAATCACTTGCTTTCAGAACCTGCACTAGATGACTACAAGCTCCCCATTTGTCACAGCACAATCAGCGTGTATATGACTATGTAATAAGGGCTTTACAATATCAAGCTCATAAAAACAGGTTTCTGCTAGTACTTTGAGATCTTTACATGTAACTCCATTGATGTACCCCTTCCCTGGCACATAGGGGGAAAAAAGGTTGGCTTTTGAAAAGGTTGTCCGCCTTGTGCTATATAAACAATATACCCTTTTTTTTGTAATGTTAGATCTAATAATATGATCCGGTTTGAGTAAAGAAGGTGATACAGTTCTACCAACAGTGGGGAGTGCCAAGCCCGAGGATACTCTACTGGCATTCCGGCACACCTTGGCTGGCATCAAATACCTCTCTATTTCTGAGTGTGTAATAACAGCTCTTTATATCTGCTGTGAAAGAGGGTAATTGAAGTACCAAAGTGTTAAGAGCTCATGCAGGATCTGTGTGAACATGTACCCACTGGCAAAAGCTCAAACACTCCAGAAGTGCCATGTTGTGCTTGCCAAAAATAATACAGTACCAATGTGAATTGGGACTTGCCTTTTGACTTTAGCTGAACTTAAGGGATCACTTAGCTAGCCAGGTCAGAGAGCAATGCCAGAGCAATCCAGCTTCCAATGCCTTTCGACTAAGGATAGGTAAAGCAGGCAAATCATCACTTACTCTATTCAAGGCTGCACAAAGGAAGACTGTCAGATAGGCTGTAGCATTACTGCCTTTAAAACTGGGAGAGTGACTACATGTAGTTTTCTCTGAAACACTACACAAGGGGTCAGCAACCTACAGCACGTGTGCCAAGCATGGCCCACCAGGTGTCTTTGCATGGCACTCAAGGCTGCTAGAGTCAAAAAGGCTCTGATCTATCAGGAGCCCCAGTGAAACTTCAAATATCTGCTAGTGCAAAAAGGTGGTGAGGGACAATCCTCAATTTACACATTGCAGCACTTAGATACCCAGCACTTGTGAACGGGAATTCACACTGGAATAGAGCAGCCAACAGCAGTTATCGCCGTTACTGCCCCTGACCTGTACCTGACCAGCCCGGTCTCCACTGGACCCCAAGGAAGCCGCCCACACTGCTAGATATGCACAGCTGCAGAATAAGCTTGCACCTCATATAAATAATACAAACATCCCACTCACACATACACACACAGACCCCACAAAACCACTGACAAACACACAACCCAAAAAGCAGCCTCTCACATGCAATACCTCAAGCAGCCCAATACACAAGCCACCAATAACACTATGTGACAGATCATCCGCACACAATTCCACAAGCAGCCCTCATACATAGGTAACACACTTCAATTAAAAAATAAATAAAAATAAGACCGGCACACCAGGGGACTTCAAGTTCTTGTATTGGCACAGTATTACTAAAATGTTGCCTACCCCTACACTACACTGTTCCTTACAACCACTCTACATCTGTTCTAAAATCTGGAACAGATAGCTGGTTTCCAATGAAATACCAGGACCTCATATGGGAGTCAGGGTAGAATAAAACTGCTCAGGGTTACTCACTGAAGTGTTTTGGGGAATTCACACCTACAACTACACCTATGTAAAGTCATTTCAAGGACATGTGAAAGGAAAAATGAATACACATTAACAGGTTTAGGAGAGGTGGCACTAAGCAAACATGCACTAATCTTTGGACCATGAATTACCATAACTTGTGCTTGACATAGCATGGTTAGAGTCATTAGCAGTGTATAACGGTGTAGCATGTATTACTGTATGTAGTCTAAGACTTTAGTTCCACCCTCTTACCTTGTGAAGGGAACAAAGTTTATTTGGTGTTTGCTATACTCAAATGTCCTCAACAGAGGGCCTTACACAACCTGAAGTGAATCTCGACCCACAACTTAATGCAAATTAACGCCTAATGATAATTAATCTTGGCTTCCCGGATTCACTAATTAGGTGATATCCAGATAGGATGGTTAGTATGTACTATATCAGTGATTCTCCAAGAAGATTTATTTCCCATTTAAAAGCAAAAAAATAAAAAGCAGCTTTAAAGAATTAGGAGCAAACTTCAGCTTGCACGCTCCTTTTTACTGCAGCATACCTTTGCCAACCTGATTAAATTCATAGTCCTACAGAAGCAAATCAGAAATAAGACTTAAAGGAACACTATATGGTCAGGAACACAAATGTGTATTCCTGATCTTATAGTATTAAAAAAACACAATTTAGCCCATTGTAACCCCCTTCCCCACTTAAATCTAGTAATAATTGACCTTATTACCAGGGCCACACGGGTGTGCCGGCACTGGCTCCGCCCACGCTTCGTCCCCTTAGCTGACATTAGAATTTATGATCTCAGCCAATCACAATGCTTTCCTATAGGAACGCATTGGGTTGGCTGTGATTGTCAATTCTGATTATCTCAGCCAAAGAGGCAGGGTGGGGATGGACCCAAATGCCACCCTGGCCAATCAGCATTTCCTCATAGAGATGCATTTAATTAATGTATCTCTATGGGGAAAGTTTAGCTCTCTATGGGGAAAGTTTAGCATCTCCATGCAAAGCGTGGAGACGCAGAATATCAGAGCTGCACAGTGTGCAGCACTGAGGCCGTCTGAGGAGTAGCGACTAGAGGTGTTTCTAGACTGTAATGTAAACACAGCATTTTCTCTGAAAAGGCAGTGTTTACAGCAAAAGGCTTGCAGGGACAGGCTATAGACACCAGAACAACTACATTAACCCCTTAAGGACCAAACTTCTGGAATAAAAGGGAATCATGACATGTCACACAGGTCATGTGTCCTTAAGGGGTTAAGCTGTAGTTGCTCTGGTGACTATAGTGTCCTTTTAAAATCATGGTTTGTAAAATAGGAAAATTGCATACACAATCATATTCTAACACTGTGACATGGCGGACGTTCTAGATCAGATCTCATATTTATCGGGACAAGGTAAAATCTATGTATGATGGATCTGTAACTCTTAACATTTGTAACCCATGCCTGGCTCATTCCCAAAACTACAGAACAAAATATATCAAAAGCTTACAAAAGGTAGGATTGGAACACCGATAAATCTATTCCATCTGGCATGTATTATTCCTGAGTCAATTCAAGACAAAATGTTGACACAAAATGAACACTATAAAAATTGGATTTTTATAAACAGCATCTGGCACTTTCTGCTTTCTCCTCACCTCCGCCATGTCTCTGCCAGGAAGGCCTTGAAAAAGCAGCAATGCGCGCAAGACCTTCCAACAGCTACAGGATTAAGGAAATAGGACAGCAATTCATTTTCACGTGTGTTGATTGCTGGATGTATGAACCATGCTGAGGGGGTAGTTTTCACAACAAATGATTCTTTAATAAGTGGATTCATTGTTCTATGACTATATCCATACACTCATTGAAATCCCATTCAGATCACTGGATCTCTGTGAAACACTAATTTTACAGCACAAAAGAAAATGAGTGGAATCATAACAGGACAGTTCTTGTCTAAAAGGAAAATGTGCGGATGACCAAGTCTATTTCAGGTTACATAATGTTGTCTACATTGCTGAGTTAGGCTATGTCTACCAGACAACACAAAAGCATGGGCCAGACTCCAGAATGACATGGATACTGTTCTTTGGCACCACTTACCAACATACTCAACCCATACACCATCCAATACCCATGAAATGCAACCATGTTACAAAACAAATCTAAATAGAATCCCTATCACATAGAGCATGGTAATGTAGTCAAAACCCATCACATAATCAAACTGTTTGTTAGTGGATTTGCCATAGTCTGCTATTGTGATTCCATCGCAAAGAAAATTAGAGGACAAACATATGGACACCAGGGAACACCTGATTTTAGCCGTGACAATATTGTGTATGAATTAAAAGAAATACTTACCTAAAGTTTAGATATAGAGGTGGGCCTTAAACACCTTGCCTTATGGAATGCCTCTGGTTTGTGTTAGTTTGTTTTGTTTACTGCAGGCAAGAATAGTGAGGTCACTCAATCCAGCCTAGATATTTTTTTAAAGGAATTATTATTTAAAAGAATACTAGTGTTTGGAATACAAACACGTATTCCTAATACTACAGCGTCCTGTGAGCTGGTGCTCTCATTACAGCCGCCCCGCCATCATGGCTGAGAACTGGACTAGGGCAGTAATGTATACACATTCTTTTCTCTGAAATAGCGTGGTTTACAATACTCAGCATGCAGGGACAGGCTAAAGATAGCAGAACCACTACATTAAGCTTTGGTGAATATCATGTCCCTTTAAGTCTCTTCACTAACAGTATGGCAATACAAGCCAAAATCCTAAGGCAAAAAACTGAATTGTATTCATGTTGGCACAATGTAAATGATGTTAAGTTCTATAAACAACTAACAACTGATTCTGCATAACAGGTAAGTTTAACCCCTTAAGGACCAAACTTCTGGAATAAAAAGGAATCATGACAGGTCACACGTCATGTGTCCTTAAGGGGTTAAAAAAATATCCATTTATATAGAATTAGTATTGCTTATCTTACAATACTATCTATAACAGTTACAAAGACATTCAGCTTTTCACTATGCATGCATTCTGCTTTAGACACGGCATTATAAATTGATATCACATTAAATTGATCTTCTATGCATCTTGTCCAGTCCAAAACATATCTGAACTTAGCAAGTTAAAGGGACACTCCAGGCACCCAGACCACTTCAGACCACTACCCTTAACCCTGCAACTGTAAATATTGCAGTTTTCATAAACTGCAATATTTACATTGCAGGGTTAACTCCTCCTCTAGTGGCTGTCTACTAGACAGCCACTAGAGGGCACTTCCGGGATCATAGCACGGGTTTTGTGCTATAGCGTCACTGGATGTCCTCACGCTATGTGAGGACCTCCAGCATCGCTAAAATCCCCATAGGAAAACATTGAAAGCATTTTCAATGCTTTCCTATGGGGAGGTCTAATGCGTATGCGCGGCATTGCCGCACATGCGCATTAGGTATCATCCTGCCGCCGGCCGCGCATGAGCAATCGGTCTCGCCTGCCAACGGACCCTAAACCACCGCCAAGGGACATCAGGTTAGTCAATGAAGGGTTTTCACCCCTTCACCAACCTGAGATGGGGGGTGGGAGGGAGAGAGGACCTGCAGTGCCAGGAAAACCGTTTGTTTTCCTGGCACTAGAGTGTCCCTTTAAGAATGGATTGGTTCAGTAAAGGAACACTATAGTCACCTAAATTACTTTAGCTAAATAAAGCTGTTTTAGTGTATAGATCATTCCCCTGCAATTTCACTGCTCAATTCAGTCATTTAGGAGTTAAATCACTTTGTTTCTGTTTATGCAGCCCTAGCCACACCTCCCCTGGCTATGATTGACAGAGCCTGCATGAAAAAAAAAAACTGGTTTCACTTTCAAACAGATGTAAATTTACCTTAAATAATTGTATCTCAATCTCTAAATTGAACTTTAATCACATACAGGAGGCTCCTGCAGGGTCTAGCAAGCTATTAACATAGCAGGGGATAAGAAAATCTTAATTAAACAGAACTTGCAATAAAGAAAGCCTAAATAGGGCTCTCTTTACAGGAAGTGTTTATGGAAGGCTGTGCAAGTCACATGCAGGGAGGTGTGACTAGGGTTCATAAACAAAGGGATTTAACTCCTAAAACTCCAAACAAACAAACAAAAAAAAGCAGCATCCCCTCTTCTAAAACAAAGCCCGCCCTCTACTAAATCCCAGCTTCCGCCCCCCCCCCCCCTCTATACTAAACCCATGCACCTGTTGAAAAAAACAATATTAGCCAACAAGCAGACGCCACTCACATTGCCGCTGCCAGTATGAGATTCTGAATTCCAGCCTCTGGTATACCCCCAATGGCGCCGTCCACACCCTGTGCCAAAGCGGCTCCTCCAGCTACTTCTTGAAACCCTGTGAAGGTGGAGCACTTTGACGTCATGACTGAATATGACATGGCATTGCGTGTCTCCGTGCACCTCCAGATCTTCCACTGTCCAGCTGTGGCCATCGCAAAAATGACCAATACACCCACACACAATAAACAAAGAACCCTGCACACCGATACTGTGTAAATGCTCCGGTCATACACAATGGAGGTGCTCCGTGTCAGGCGGTCATCGCTGGACCCACCAGTAAAGTCTTCAAAAGGAACGCAGGCAAAACTCCAATAGTAAGGATGGTATATTTATTGATAGGTGAACCACCCCATAGAAAGTGCGACGTTTCGTATCAGCGGAGCCTAAATCATGCATATGGGGTGGTCCACTTATCAATAAATATACCATACTTACTATTGGAGTGTTTCCTGTGTTTATTCCTTTTGAAGACACACACTGCCACATTCTTGCACACACTCACAAATTATTTTATTTATTGCTCCCTACCTTTTGGAGCTGGTGTATAGCCTCCCTCCCTGCTCCCCACTGCTACCTCACATGTGCAGTTAAGTGATGCCGGGTGCCAGAATGACACATTCCGTCATCACTACAGAGGGCGCGCGCGAGGGAGCAGTGAGGAACAGGAAGACTGCAATTATTATTATTTATATAGCGCTAGCAAATTCCTTAGCGCTGTGTAATGTGGGGAGAGCAGGTGCCAACTCTGCCTTAACATGTCAAACTCGCGGCTCGCCGGGCCATAAATATTCATTGTGGGCCGCATGCTTGCACTACAGTTTAGTTGTTCTGAGGTCTATAGCCTGTCTCTACAATCTTTTCAATGTAAACACTGCCTTTTCAGATAAAAGGCAGTGTTTACATTGCTGCCTAGTAACGCCTCAAGTGGCAGTCACTCAGATGATCTCTAGAGGTGCTTCATGAGTCAGTGCTGCATGGAGAAGCTTAATGCTCCCCATAGGTATTCATTGATTCAATGCATCACTATTCAGAGATGTTGATTGGTAGTGTGGCGTTTTGCCGTGCAATCGCAATAGTCTCCTGATGCTTTCCAAAGGGGAATTTTTGGATTGGCTGAGATAGTCAAGATTGATAATCTCCACCATGGAGGTGAGGCCAGCCGCACCAATACCAGCACAACATGGGGAGAAGGGCGAGTAAAAACACCTCTCATATGTGACTGGAGGGGGGCTGAAGACCAACACAGACACACTCACTGACAGACAAACATAAGCAGGGCGCACAAGGGAGCAGAGCAGGGAGAGGACAGCTCCCTTCCTCGCCGCCTAAGCATTCAGCCTCCCACCTGCCTGCTTCAGCTCTCCATGAGTCAGCATCCTGCCTGCTTCAGTCAGTTATGAGCAGTCTACCAACCTCTGCTCTCAGGCAGCCGGTTACCTAAGGGGCTGAACGGGCTCACAACTCCCAGGCACCAGGACAAAATTTCCTGATCTTCATGGAGACCTGGATTTGTCAAACCCTGGCATACATAACATCTACTGCTACTTAGAAGACACCTTTAACAAAGTACCAATCTGCAAACAATTATTCTGTTGTCACCAGTGAATGCGTGAGCATGCAAAAGATAATTAAAGTAAATTAACCAAACTTACCCCCATTGTCGGTCCGTTTTAACGCACCATCCTTATGTGGACACAATTCGCATCTCTGAAGAAGGAGAAAACAATATATTAATCACGTGGATTATGCAGGCACACTTTATTGCTTTTATTTTTCACATCTCAAGAAAAAAATAAATTATTGTTAATTTTCACTTCAATCCTAGTGTAAAAGTATGAAAAATTTAAATAAACAGGTAACTTAATATTCCAACTACTACATCCACAACAGTTTATTACAATGGTTAGCATGAAATATTACATTTTCAATCAGATTTCCATCAACAATTTATATTCAAACTAAGTCTAAGAAGGCTTTACCTACCCTTCTTCTGACCCACTGGCCAATCAACTATGAGCTTTGGATCCCACAGGCTATAATTTTGTCATCCCACCAATGTCATCAAAGCTATGGATAAGGAGTTTATGTCCATTTCACACAAAACAGAAACATATTTCTCTGATTACATGCAATGCTAGTATTCTTCAGTCAAGACTTAACGTATCATATGAGGCCAGCACAGAATGAGCTGAGAGGTGACAGATCTTGCTGACAAACGCAAGGGGTCAGCTTTCATATCTCTGCTATAGGTTAAAGGGACACTCCAGGCACCCAGACCACTTCTGCCCATTGGAGTGGTCTGGGTGCCAACTCCCACCATCCTTAATCCTGCAAGTGTAATTATTGCAAGGTTAAGTCCTCCTTTAGTGGCTGTCTATCAGACAGCCACTAGAGGGACTTCTGTGTTCTTAAAACATGAAAAGTTATGCATGAGGACCTCCAGCGTCACCGAAATCCCCATAGGAAAGCATTGAATAATGCTATAGGTCTCCCACAGCGGCTGACGGCGGCGGGGGGAGCCGAGCCTGGCCCAGCGCCGAAGTCCATCGGCGCTGGATTCAGGTAAGTCACTGAAGGGGTTTGTACCCCTTCAGCAACAAGGGATGGGGGGTGGGAGGGAGAGGGGCACTGCAGGAACCTGCAGTGCCAGGAAAACTGATATGTTTTCCAGGAACTGGATAGTCCCTTTAAGAGTCTTTTTTTCTTCCAATGTAATTTCTCCTCCTGCCTTCCACTATATCCTACAAGTTGTCGACGTCACAGGGTAAGAGAATGGTAATTACACAAAGAAAGGGGAACATCGCAATATGTAAATAGTAATGAAAGAAAATAAATGGGTTCTAGGAAGAGATGGCATGATCTTGGAAAAACTAGAAGATGGAATAAAGCAAGAAGGTAGTTTGAAATGAACAGAGGAGGGGCAAAGTAAGAATTATAAATGCAGATAAGGGCTGGCAAAAATTGGGTAGAACTGTTATTATTTAGTGATGCAAGACTAAAGTGTCAGTATGGGCACCATACACACATATTTGTAACTGCATAACTCCATATTTCTTGGAGCACTCCAAGTTTACACTCATTAATGAGAGTGGCTTGTATTGGAACCCACTTGTTAAAGCAGCTATAATACAGCCCACCAGGACTGTCAATCAGGTACCTAGGACACTTCATTCTAAAGGGGGCAGTGTCACTGTTGACCCTAGTGAGCATTCAATATGATATTGTGAGCTCCCAATTTCTCACCATTCCCAATAGCAAAACACATCCTCTTTAAGTAAACGTAGAACCAGGCAGTGCATAAATTGTGTACTGCTCAGTAAATTGGCCTGGAGATTGTCACTAGTGATGATCTCCCAGGCCATTCTGGTGTGCAAAAGCTCATGTGCCAAGATCACTACTCTCTACCACTAGATAACTTTTCATACAAAATTCAGCCCTTCTCTACGAGAAGCCTTCTCTTCCACACTGATCGAGTGCTCTAAATGAATAAAGTAAGAGAATCTGCCCAGCTGTCTGACAGATGGAAAAGTATAACTCCTGAGATTTATTAAATGTGCCAATTTCTTTTGAAATCTGCACTTTTACAAGATAAGAAAGATGAGACAGAGTTCACTCATAAAGCACTTCCACAAGCTGAAAAGAGCTATGTATTTGGAGCATTCCTATAAATTTCTAGCAATAAGTTTTAATACATGGACTAAACAAATAATTTTTTTTTTTTTTTAAATAAATAAATGTAAAAAAATTAAAAATAAAATGACAAAATTCACATTTTAAGTAGACAACCCCTTTATTAAATTTTGTAATAGGTGTACAGACCGGATGCCTCGCTTGTGATTAGCATATTGCATTTAGAAATATGAGAAATGGTCATTGTACAGCCAAGATAATTTACAATGTAATGTATAAGGAGGCAGTACTCAGATTTCACTACAATAACCTCTTAGCAAGTGATATGGCTTACATTTTAGAGCTGACCCAGCACCCACAAATTTGTGGACAATGCCTGATTCTGGTAAAAAAAAAAAAAAAAAAAAAAGTAACATATTACAAATACACATTTTTCCCAAACATAGATGACTTTAACTGGCTTCATGGTGCACAAAATGAGGTCCTACAGAAGACCCCACAAGACCCCAGGCTTCTAATGTACATCAAAGCTGACAACTGAAGATAACGTCAAAATACAAGTGGAGGCTACTTAAGAAATCCATTTTTTTTTCTACAAAATTATTAATTTGTCTTATGGCATTTTTTTTCTAAAGCTTTGGAGATTCCCAAAGAAATGCCAAAGAACTATACCAAACTATACCACAGACATTTGCCAAACAGTCCCATTGTAAGATTTCAAAAGGAAATCAAAGTAATAAGAACAAAGCTACAGACATAAAAAAAGGAAAACTTAGCAAAATACAGTTTTATTCTTTAGTTCTTGAAGAGTAGACATCACATCTGAGAGAACTGTATTTATACTATGTTGAATAAACATAATCTGACATCACAGTTTTCTCCCAAAACTGCATACAAATATTTTAACTTTTCCTGTGATCCCTCATGCAATAATATTATGTCAGTGTGTGTGTTCCCGCTATTGTCTAAATTTATTTTTGTATTTGTGGCAGTCCTGTTGTCCCCTATGAATGGAAAGTCCACTCACCAGCATCTTATGTAGATTTTGTAAAGAACAGATCGTAAAATCAAGCATGCACGCGTTGATATTATATTCTAACAAAGAGTTATGGTTAAACAAAGGAGAGATCACGTGCAAAGTGGTATTTCTGCCTTGGTCAATATCCATAATTTGTTTAGTGAAAGGATACAAACGAGCAGCACTCACCTCAAATTAATTATTTTTTGGTCTTTCTACAAAGGGTTTAAGTCACATCAACTATCCTATTAACGGTCAGAAGTCTGTCTAACACTGTCCAATACATAAAAGGGTTCACTAAACCTCCAGCTTATGAACTCAATGTTGTAGAATTAACCCCTACAATAGGGGTTGTATCAAGCCATAGTGATGTGCACAAAAAAAAAAGATAGCTGTAGTGGTTTTGTTGCATAGAGTCCCCCTGACACCATGCAATGGTGTAATGAACATTTAGGAAGTTTCATATAAAACAAGGGTCGTCCTGGTGCAGAGGGACCAACCTTATCTCAGCCACATTAAAAATGCAGATTAAACACGATTGCATTCTCAATGTCTAATTTTATCCGATCTGGACAACATAGACTGGTTGCGAGGACAGGAGGCACGTTAGCACTCTCAGTCAAAGTCGTCAAGTTTGCACAAAATCATCACTGACTGACACAGTATTCTGAGCATATAACAACATGTGTCTGAGAATCCACGACTATATTTTGTGCTAAAGGAACATGACTTACCACTCTGGCTGCCCTTTCCTGAGATTCGCATTTCCTACAAAACCATGGTCCGGTTGGCACTTGAACTATGCCATAGCAAGCTATAAAAGAAATAAAAATGTGGTCAGTTTGACCTTGTACCACTCTAAAAGCATTTATACCATTAGAAACTGATCATAAACTTCATTTAAAAATATTTCTTCAAACAAAAGGATGAAAATGTTTGTTACATTGGGGGCAGAGGTGAAATCAGAACTCTAACACACAAAAGACGAATATATCTTCCATCTATTTGGTCGATTTAAAAAAATGTAATCTTTCTTTCAAGATAGTATCATTAAGACAATACCAACTTAAAGGGGAACAGTCACTTTGCAGGATTTTTATGTTTACTTATTCCCTATAATTAACAAATATGTATTTGTGAGGTATGAGATGTATGTTTCTATTTTTATTTCTCATCTTCATTTGTAATGCTGGTCCTCCTGGCTGTGCCTGGACTGTCATGTTTACTAGATCGTTAAAATGTTAAAAATACTGAACATATGGGGGGGATGCACAAATGTTAAAAGGTTATTTGTAATGTTTTATTCAACAATGTAATTTCCAGAAAAAGTAATGGTTTCACTTAAAATGAACACTCCGGGCACCTCAACAACCTCATCTAATTAAAGTTGTTCTGGTGCCAGGAGGCCCCGTGCACACTCTTACATCAAGGGGATAATCTGTTCTCGAATGATTTAACCCCAAAGTAAGTCTTCAGAGCCGATCTCAACTTCCCCCAGACAGCATCTGGCTTCTGAAATCGCAGTTTCAGGAAGCATGGAGTGCCGCCGCTGACTGACAGCAGTTAGCTGACACTCTAGGCCAAACAGTGACTCTCCATTCTTAAAAATGGTTCGAAAGGAGACCGTTTTAAACATGGAAAGTCACAGATTAGCTGAGAGCGTCAGCTGACAGCTCTCAGCCGATCAGCAGTGCCCCTCCCATCCCAGAAGCTGGATGCAGTCTGGAGGAAGTTGAGATTGGCACGGGAAGCTCGTTTAAGGGTTAAACCGTGTGAGAACCATTTAACCCCTTGAGGTAAGAGTGCACTCAGGAGCCTCCATGCACCATAACAACTTAATTTAGATGAAGTTGTTATGGTGCCTAAAATGTTGCTATAAGTATCAACTATATGAAACCGTTCTGAAGCTGTCAGAAGGTGCACTCCTCGCCATTCTCAATTTTATTTCATTTTTTTTCAATTCTTTATTTATGAGGGACAGTCATAACATTAACATCACATGTAACATTAGGTAAACTTGGTACCGATTCTATGCTGCTATATACAAGCCATAATAGTACAGGTCACCCACCCATTGTAGAGAACTACGGAATTAGCTGGCGCAATAATAATAATAATAATAATAATAATAATAATAATGTCTAGAAAGATATGCAAACTTTCCTTTCGGTAGTATCCCTGTCAAATACATTTCATATTTTTATGGTTTAGGTATATCATGCATTACAGTTAAACGAATAGTAGTTAAATTATAACGCTCCATCTGTAGATAGCTTATCTTGTGGTCGAATAGAAGGTGTAAACCTTTCGGGACGATTCTGAGAACTCACAACATAACATAATTGAACTAACGCGAGTGAATACCGGGTCTTTGATACATTCCTATCTGAAGAGATATAAGGAAAGAGTTAGTAAGGGAGAGCAAAGAAAAAAGGTGGAGTCTAGAAGAAAGAAGAAAAGTAGAGAGAGTATAGGTAGGTCACCGGTGAGCCACGAGTGGCCAGGCGGGTAGTACTGGGCATCTATGGTTTTCCACTCTTAGTCTTAAACTATGTCCCAGTTTGAGGGTCTTTGTATATCATTGACACCTTATTTAGTCTGCTAAAATGCAAATTAGCCAGGGTTCCCATATATTCTCCAATTTCTTCATGGAGCCTCTGACCCTAGTGGTCAGATTGCCCACCAAATCTGTAGATCGTATTTTATCCAATACCACCTGAGTGGGGGAGTGGGGGGGAGATTTCTGCTTTAAGACATGATTTGGCTAATGCCCTCCTAGCTGCTAAGGTAACCTTGTGCAGTAACAATTGTTCGTGCTTCGTCCATCCCTTTAACGTCTGTTTAACAGGTATACCCATGGGTTGATGTCAGGTTTACATTGAAATATTTGACCTATCAGGTCCTGTATCCTTTTCCAATACCGTTGAACTAAGGGGAATTCCCACCACATATGGACATAGGAACCCCTATGACCACATCCTCTCCAACATGCATCCATTGGCGATTTTATTCATTCTATTCAATTTTAGGGGGGTAGTATACCACCTGAACATAGTTTAAACGATTGTTCCTGTATTTACAAGCATATGGACATAGCGTTATTGGCTTCCCATATGTCTTGCCAATCTACACCTTCTAATGTTTCCCCTTGTTCTGTGTAAGTTAATGACCCCCATTCGTTTGTTTCGGTGCTTAGCTGGGCTACAAGATAGTGATTAAGCCTGACTGTATAGACTCACTCAGACACATGCTCTCAAAGATGACATTAATTTGGGAGCAGTTGCTTTTATGTGTGCTTGATTCGCAAAATCCTTTAGTTGTAAGTACCGAAAGAAATCGGTTGTTGTACGGTGGGCCCTTTGTTTTAATTCTTCGAACTGTTTTATCTTTTTGTCAATATACATATGATATAATTCTCTGTATGCCTACTCTTTCTAAGTTTCGAACGTCTCTTGCTGCCATCCCTGGGGGAACGCCCTAATTGTCCATAAAGGAATGAGAGGTGAGGGGGAGGATGCCAATTTTATTTAACGACCGCTTTATCCCAGAGTCTTATCAAATGAAGTATTACAGAGCATGCAGTTCGCAGAATCGGTCTGTGTGCTTTGGGGACCCACATGAACAATTGGGATAGATCTGCCCCTGTCAAAAGTGACTCGAGGTCTACCCACCTACTTTCCTCTAAGGGAACATGCCACATCTCAATTTGTGCAAGTTGGGTTGCTATATAATAGAAATAGAGATGTGGTGGTCCCAGACCACCCCTCGATTTAGGGCGATACAAGAAGTTCCGTGAAATCGTAGGTAGCCTATTTTGCCATATAAAAAAGAGACAATGGCTTTTTGTAGGGTTACAAGATCAGATTTAGCTATGGGGATGGGAAGTGCATGGAACAGAAATAATATGCGCGGTAGGATATTCATTTTAACAGAGTGGATTCTGCCGATCAACAAGATTGGTTTATCTATCCAATTGTCCGTATCCGCATTAGGGTTTTCATTAAAGGGGAGTAATTTAACTTGTACAATTTAGAATGGTCTGCCGGGCAGGGTAGTACTGGGCATCCCATGAATGAACCCCTAAGTATTTTATAGAGCTTTGTACTATTTGGAGATAATGTGCCTTATGAATCGATGCAGTGTCCGGCACATACATTACTATTGGGAGCTCTATGGAGTTCTCCATATTTGCTCTATACCCTCCCTGAGAAAGATCCAGATCTAGTAAGGACTTCTGTCATTGCCTTCATGGACGTACTTGGGTTCGTAACTGTCAGGAGCACAAAGTCTGCGTATGCAAATACCAGAAATTGCTGTCCTCCTACATCTATTCCCTGAATGGGAGTATGTTTCCAGAGAGCTTGCAGAAGGGGCTACAGGGATAAAACAAAAAAGTGGGGACAGGGGGAATCCCTGTCGAGTTTAGTTGCCTAGCCTAAACGGTTGAGGTCTTGCTCCTGTTATTTTCACTTCTGCAGTCACGTTATGATACATGGCTTTGATTGCTGTTATATAGGTATTTGGAAATCCTAAAAATGTGAGGAGACTGAAGAGATAGGGCCATTTGACTCTATTAAATGCTTTTTTCAGCATCGATAGAGACCACTAGGGTGGGTGTTTTAGTGCTAACCTGGCACCAAATTAGATCTACAATCCTATGGGATCACTCAATTTTAAAGAATATAAGAAATACTTTAATCTATATATCGTGCTACCAAAATTATCGGCAAACATTAAAAAAAATAAGTGGTCTGGGTGCCATGTACCTAGTGTTTTTACCCTGCAATGTAAACATCGTCATCCTGCAGGAACAGCAATTTTTACTTGCAGGATTAACATACCTCAAGTAGTTGTCACACTGACAGTCCCTAGAGGATATTCCACCCAATAGACGGGTTAAACTCCGCTATTTCAATCAGATGGTCTCATACAGACTGATTGGTGCAGTGTGACATTCTGACACGCATGCACCCTAGCCTCCCAAGGTTTCCCTATGGTTAAGCATTGGACTGACTTGGATCATCTATACGGATGATCTCAGCCAAAGAAGCGAGGCAGCAGGAGCCCAGCGATCAGTGCAGCGAGAGCTGAAAGGCCAGTTAAACTCACAATTCAAACCCTCAACTGGCAGGGGGGATGAAGGGGGGAGCCACAATAGGTAGCAGGACACTATAGTGTTTTAACATTATAGTGTTCCTTTAAACCTTACAGACAGCTTGGCCATTCCCATATGTGAGGTCATTACGGTTGGTCCAGTATGAGAATATGAGAAACAACTCAAAGAAGTCACAACGGACCCGCACAGGTCACCCCAGGACTACATGACTTGTAATTCTGACCAAGCACATAAATCACCTTGTCAGATGGGGCCGGCAACAGAAGTTTGACAGCTAACTTAGAATGTATCCATCATGCAAAAGGCATTTACTTCAAGTTAATCAGAAACATGAAGGTTTGAAAACTGTTTAGAACTGGGGTTTGTGCATTGTGTGTTTTAGATTGCCAATGCTGCAAATGGAATGCAGTACAAAGCAAATGCCACGTGCGTGGGCTTAATATTCGCCAATGCAAGCTTGATAGGTACATGACACACTTAACAAGGGGTAAATTTATACCGCACAATGGCCTGAGGAAGATGGTAAATTCTGAGCCCTGCAATACAGATAAAAGGTATTGAAGAATGCTTTAAACTAGTGTAGTTTCTGATTCATATGTCCTGGGTGTATTAGTAACCTGCAAGTTTTATTTACCTTTTTTTTTATTATTCTCTATTAATTTACCAGTCAAATACAGTATCACGATGCAGAACAACTTCACAAATGACAAAACTACAATTTCAGCTCTTTATTTATTTGGGGGGGGGGGGAGGTGATGGTTACCATTTTAATATAAGACATCCAAAATTAATCTATAAAAAAAACCCAGGCCAGAGTTGTCAGTGATGTTCTATTACATTTCTGATTATGCCAAGATATGTAACAAACTTAAAACTGTAAATTATTCTGTAATCCGTCCATTAACATTTTATATTTCTGAGCAATTTTCTAAGGGTTATGTTAAAAACCTAGTGTGTCTAAACCCTGGAGGGCTGAAGTTCAACATACCAGGAGAAGAGGCACATTCCAGGCTGGAAATATTTTGGCTCTGTGTCATGATGCATAACAGACACACATGGCTCTTATGTTATTAAAAAGAAAGCCTTCTGTTGCCGTTTGTGACAGAAGCCAATGAAAAATTAAACTGAATAAACCCCTAGAGGTTTTAGGTCTATGAGGACTTTGCATGGAGGACACATCTTAAAAAGCATTTATTAAACAGGTGTACTACAGCCAAAGACCGGGCTTTACAAACTCCCAAAGCTAGAATGACCACGACTCAAATAGGATACCCATGGCTTTTAATATTTTGTTTACATTGAGCCTGCTTTTTCGAGACTCCAACAAAACATTTAGTTGGCCCCTAAATGATTCAAACATTAATCAAGCCATGGCCTAAGACAAAAAAACAAAGACATGCGTTTGAAGAAAATGAGAACAGTAGAAAAATTTTGTAAAAATGTAAAAAAAAAAAAAAAAATTCCAGAGTACATCACAACTCTGATCGCTTTTACGATGTCACAAATATGCGTGGCACAAAGCAATGAAAAAGACTGAGAAATTATTAAAATGACTGGGTGAATGTTATTATAGATTCCTCACATGCACTTTCCAAAGCTGTGGTCCAGCTTTATTAAGCTCTTGTGATGGTTTGCCACGGGAACTAATCATACTTTTATTGCATCAGGCAAAGCATTCACACATTTTCATTTCCACTTGTATGTCCCACCTGAGACCTTTGCTGGTATGAGCGAGTCTATGTACACTCGACTGGACATCTCCTCATTTTATTGTAATGCATAGCGATATGGAGTATAAACTGCATAGATCATGCCAAAGGTAGAATAATAGCTGTCCCAGTCATTTCACGGTGCTTATATCAAGCAGCAGTTAAGCAGAGACAGATAGCGCAGCGACATCTCTCCAAACATCGTTCATCTAAAGCAGGCGGCAAGACTGGAATGCACTCACACATGTGTAGATACATATGCATATTCCATTAGAAACCTTTAAGACTATTAATGCAATGTGCACAATGGACTTTACATGTTTGCATCCAAGGCCATGTGTATAGGGAGGTGTGCTCTTTCTGTGATCCTACTAGTGACTTAACTCTAGTAGTTTAAATAGAACTGAATATTCAATATATCCTATATACTTAGACTGAAAAATATTTCTCGAGTCATAATCTAAAGAGACTGAAAGAAAAAAAAAATTCATCCAGAATACAATCAACAGTATCCTAAGGGAGAACATGGTCATAATAATAATAATAATAAAAAAAATAATGATAATTTGTTAATTATTCCCTAAACAGTTGGTAGGATATATAGCTATGTAATTTAATAGGTTTCTATTATATAATATAGGATGTCAGCTGTGGGAACTTTGCCTAGGGACTTCGCATGATCATGTTCGCAAATTCAACAATAGTGCTTATTCTCATTAGTATAATCCCCTTAATTGCCAAAGGCAAAGGGATAGGCATATTAATAATACAAGGGTGAGGTTGTACCAGGCACGAACCTGCAATTATCATCTCACACATGACAAATGCATTATTTTTAATACGAGTAAGGGGGTGAATGTAGAATGTCATTGCTGGGAGTGACTCTGAATTCTGCCCTAGCCCTGTGTACACAGCCAATATGCAGAAAGGTTAGTCGAGAAGAAACAATCTTCCAGGCAGTGTAACTAAAGTCCCTGTACCCCTGGCTGGGTACCTCCGCCAAGGACCACTTTGGAACAGGGGTCAAACCGCAGCACTTCTGCCCACAGTCACCGTGACTTGACTGGGGTCCTGAAGCCCTCTCCTGGAGCCTAATGGGGAACTCGCTCTAGCAACCCCAAGGCACTGGACGACACTCAGTCCTGGGAGCTCTTGTCCTTACAAGGACTTTCCCCGCTGAATCCTCCACGCTGGAACAGTGATTAGCCCTTCCCCCTCCCAGTAACCAGACGACATGTAGTTCTGGGAGTACAAGATGGAATATGTTAATGGGAACCACAAATGGCCTTATATGCATGTCCCCATGCAAGGGGCACTCCCCCAGGAGAGTAAACCACAGTAGAAACAAATACACAATTACATTGGCTCTCAGGTCCAGGACACTCCCATACATAATCAGATAATCCCTCCCCTGTGCCTGAGAGATAATTGGATCAGGAGGTGTACTAATCTAATCCTATTATCTCCGAGCACAGAAAAAAAACACTTTTTCCCAAACACCCAAAAAGTACCCTAAAAATATATATATATTTTTTTTTTTAATCACAAAAGTTACATCCCCTGATAGCCCTTATCTGGGTGACCAACATATCCTAAAATCACCCACATCAGTTCAGTGGTTCAGGAATTTCCTGGAAGTCATTTGTTTGACCTACCGACCGCATGGTCCCATGCCCAAAACAGTTTCAGAGAATCAGTCGGTCTAGTTTGGTAGTTTAAAAATAAACAAACTACCGAACATAGTCAAGAGTCTTACCCTGGAGCTTGTTCCCCTTGTTCGTGGGAACGTTTCCACCGAACAGGGTCTAAGTGATTTCACACTGAACGCAGGCGATCATGGAAGTCCAGCAGTGTTCGCGAGTTTCAGTGTCCGACTGTTTGTGCGGCTGTTCGGTTCCCCAACTATATAGTCCAAATACACGAACAGACTTTTATATCACATTTTACAAGGTCCATAGTCTGTGGGCAGGAGGCTGGCAAGCAGGCTCCTCCAGGAACTCGTGGCAAACTCACTTAAAAAGAGGAGTTTGTCACACAGAGTCATTGGATAGATTGTGACTAAACAGTTAGCCAAGTGTTGCAGCCGGCAGTTACAGGCGACTTTCAGCATTACAGATGTTGTGGACTATATGTCCCTTGATGCTTTGCCAGCATTATGGTTGTAAGAGCATTAAAATAGATGTAGTCCACAAGAGCTGGAGTTCCGAAGGATGCCTAACTCTGTGCTGCACTATAAATCAGTTTACAGTTTGAAATTCCAAAGGATCCAAAACTCTCCGGAGAAATGTCCAGATTGAGGATAACAGCCAATGGTACTGAACATTCGTTTTAACTTATAAACTAGGACTGCAGTTGGAAAAATTCTACCTTCTGGATGTTTAGAGCGTTTTGCCAGCATTATGGCAGTAAGAGGATTGACGGAAATGTAGTCCACAACATTTGGAGTGCCAAAGGCTGCCTACCCCTGAATTAGGAGTTCAAAAATGCATCAATGCATGGTTACCTCAAAATCTTGTCCGTGTACAAGTGTACTGAAACAAACAACAGTTTAATCCTTGATATCAGTGCACCAAAACTTATTTTCCATGGATAACCTACACTTGTAGGTACACTCATAGAAAGAAATATTAACAATTAAAGTCAAGCCACAGAGCGAAAATTAATTAACAATGACAGCTAACCATGACCCAGTCCTATCATGAGCAAAGCTACAGATTCCAAGGAATAGAAACATCAACAGTGCGCATAGATGTACATGCTCCTTGTGAACACATCTTGAGTATAAAGCTAACATTATCATCATTTATAACACACATTCTGATGTTATTACAGTCCAGTAATAAAGAAGTTGTCAACATATTACATTTTTAAAAGATCTCTCACCAGCAATACAAAGATCTTTCCATGCAGTATATAAAAGCTGGAGCTATAAATTGTATAAGGCCACATCTAAAATATTATCTTTATTGTCTATAAGACTATACAGAAAACTGCCTTCACAGCTCTCCAATGGACTATTAAAACAAATTATATAAAAAGTAAAAAAGTGGTGAATGCACGCGTTTCATAGAGATGACAAGCAAAGTGTAGTACGAATTGGAAAACAGAGCTGATGCTATTAGTTAGTTCCAAATTTATTCAGCAGCACTTGCCTTTACAACAAACGTCCATTGTAACGTGCTTCATACATATGTATGTGGGAGAAGGGTTACACGGCACCGTTTATTGCTATACATCCTTAAACAATAAGAATGGTGACAATGTCTGCAGAAAACGTGAATGGCACATAGTGGGCCCCTAGAACTAATTCACCTATCAGCGTTTTGATTTACCCAAGAAAAGAGGGAAAGCTGAAATAAAACTATTGGAATTTTCCTCTGTCGAAAGTTTAGAAATATACTTAACCATTAGGGTGACGTGGGGAAAGCTATAACCACAGGAATGTCAATTACCAGTGTCACATGTGTACACAGTAATGTAGCATTAGGGTGACATTACTAGCAAAGCAAGAGCATTTTAATTTACAATTATTTTAAATAGGCAGTTAAGTGAAAATATTGGGGTTCAAAACCCAGGAGGCAATGCATTTCCCCTTAAGAGCACTCTAAGCCCCATAACCACTGCATCTAATTGTAATGGTTATGACAGAAGTAATCTAGAGGAGCTTTCACACGAGTGCCTGCAGTTCATCCTCTCTCTGTGGCTGGGCAAGTATACAAGTGGACTTCTACATTCGCCCATACAACTTTAGGTGGCAATGACAGGCCACGACCACTGGGTTTAAGTGCCCATGCTCTCAGCCCATCACTGCTTTCAAAAGCTGGAAGAGGCAATAGGGAAATCAGCTTTCAAGTGACAGCAGAGGACCTGACTGAAGGCACCAGAAAAGACTAACATTTTCTATGAAACTGCTTAAAAATGGTTTGACACAAAATGGGGGCATCATTCACGGTATTTTTATACCATAGCTGCTACAATAAATTGTATCCGTTACGGTGCTTAGAACGCCTACAATCCTGCTTTATCACCTGTAGTTGTTACAGTTTAGATAAGAAACTTGTGTACTACCATGAAAACCATTTACTGAGAACAAGATTTGGCTCACTATTCTAACCGTCACTGGTTTAAGCAAATCTATTCGGTAACTTTTTAGCTGTGTGAAGCTTCTACGGGGTGGCTCAAAATTCAGAGCAGGGTTTGAGGAGTCAACTTTTTTTTTTTTTTTTATTAATTAACTAATTTTTATCATATACAATGAACGCTTAAACGTATGGAGATTTGTTTGACTAGGTACAGAAGATGACCCCTCTTAAATGAGCTTCAATTGCATTCCACATTTATATTTTACTGATTACATTGGCTAATGTTTGAAGCTCTAGCGCTCAAATTTCTCCTCAAATCAAATTTGCACCTCAAGTGTGTGCAGTTTGTACATGTACACCTGCGCCTTCAGATATCCCTACAGGAAATAATCGGGATCTGAAAGTTCGAGCAAAGGTGGCGGCCAATTCACCTGGGAGGACCTGCCATTTTTAAAATAAATCTGAATTTTGGCCCTCCCTATATAAGGGAGCGAGAGGTGCCTAGAGAACCTATCTGCTGAAAAACATTTCAGCTATCTAGGCTGTTCACTGCGATGAAGTTAAGAGGAGAATGTATTCTCCGTGATCTTTTTCAAACACTTTCATTGCAAGATCGTATGAATAAAGGTCCAAAACAGAGAGAGGTAAGAAATACAGGGGAGAGTTGATTAAATAGTACCATAAGTGGGGTGTTAAAACAGAAGTAAAGTGAAAAATGAGCCGGAGATGTCAAAGAAGTGAGAAATGAACTGTCTGGTGGTAGGAAAAACAATATGAAACAAGGGGAGGGTGATCGCCAAAATAGAAGTGTGGATGCATAAGATGGCAGTGGAGTGTGCGTTTATATGAAATGTCAAAATGTATGAAAGAAGGGGGCAGGCTTTGTTCCTCTTTTATGCCACACAAACTAAGTCACAGGTTATCATGGGAGGGAGAAACAGCAAGACCCTTACAAAGGCCTCGATTTAATAAGCTTTCCAAATGATTCTAAAAGGTTAGAAATGTTTCCAAATGATTTATTTAGAGAAGTCATCACATTGAAGTGGTCTGCGTGCACTGTCCCTGTTCCCATAACCCTGCAAGCTGAAACATTGCAGTTTCAGAGAACCTGCAATTTGTCCCGCACTCACAGCTCCCAGTCTCGTTAATGCCTCGGTGCAGTCTCAGGCCTTCGTATATAGTACCTTTATGGAAAGCACTAACAGGACTCGAGTGCTCTCGAGTCCTGTGAGTGCTCTCCATCAAGGCAATATATATATATATTTATTAATAGCTGTCCCTGTCTTTTAGTCTTCAATTCAGAATTTAGTGAATAAAACCCCAGGAATGTTTGCGTATACTGAATTAAATGAGCATATGGCTAATTAAATTTATCACTTGTTATCAGGTTTTGATTTTCCACCAAGGCTTCAGGCCCTCTGCTAATGGCTAAAATTCTGTTGATTTTTTTGTATTTAAAGGGTTGCTCCAAGCACCATGACCACTCTAGTGATTTGAAGTGGTCCTGGTGCCTGGAGTCTGCATGTAAAGCGTTTTGTAAAGAAACATTTCACAAACAGATCTAACCCATCTGACTGCCAAAGGTGTAATTTCACCTACGGCAGCGTCACTCCGGAGTCATTAGCCAGCCTTCAACAAGAGTTCCGCGTTGGCTTATGTGAATTCTGAGCAAAATTGTCACCAGCACATGCAGATGTTTTAAACGTTAACCTGAGGGGACTGACTAAAACAAGAAACAGTATTTAAAGAAAACACTTGTTTTGATAAATGAATACTTTAAGGCAAAAGGCCAACATTTATCATTTGCGATGAAGCATCTTCATGGTTTCCCTGACAAAGTCCTTACTAAGCAGACAGAACTAAAAAACCAAGGGCCCCATTCCTTCGCCTTTATCACAGAGAAGCAATATGCGCAGGAGTATCAACACAGGTATCAATTTGTCACTTCCCCAAAGATGAAAACAAAAAATGGCACCAACATGCCAGTTAAAGGGACACTATAGGCACCAAAACAACTTTAGCTTACTGAAGCAGTTTTGGTGTGTATATCATGCCCCTGCCTTTTCCCTGTCATTAGGCGTGAAATCACTTTTTTTAATGCAGTCCTAGTCACACCCCTTGCATGTGACTCACACAGCCTTCCTAGACACTTCCTATAAAGAGAGCTTTAATGTTTAAACTTTATTGCGTGGTCTGTTTAATTTAGAAGTTTGTATCACTTGTTATGTTAATAGCCGTCTACACTGTGCAGGAGCTCCATGTGAAGCCTTTAAGAGGCCAGCTTACAACAAGCAGGAGAAAGCGGCCAGAACACTACACCATCCTATCCCTCCTTGGCAATGCTCAAGCAACAGAAAAGTATCCACCTTCTTAATGTCAACAAAGCAGCTCTCTTTACAAGCAAATAGAGAACATTACACAATCATACCACCTGAACTTGACAGCCTGCTCCTGCTTCAGCCAAGTCACATGTAAAAGCAGTTTGCTGGCAGTCCAAATTACCAACATACCAAAGCTTACCCACAGCATAAGGCGGCTAAAGCAGGTTGCGGACACAGTCATAAATTACCAAGAGAGCAACACTCTTACATCACCAAGACAACTCTCTTCCACGTGACATGCACTGACAGTACTGTTTTACAAATTCTTCATCACACCACTAACACAGAAAGAAAAAACCATAATGAAGAACTTTCCACTAGTACCAAAAGATATGGGTTTTAAACTTAGGACCAGTACCTGCACACACAACATGGCTCAGTACTTGGGCCCAGTCCATGCAAGTATTAAACCAGAACACAAAAGCAACACAGGTGGGCAGCACTCGAGTACAGGATGTTGGACTTCTCCACAGCACCAACATGCCAGTACTCTACTGTAGTACTCAGTTATCAGTACTCACACCAAGATAAAAAGTGCTTCCCTGTAGGGCGATGACTGACCCACAGAATGCCAGCACTCCTCATAAAGTACCAGGATTTTAGTGGTTCCTCAACAATAGCCAGATACCATGCTGCAATATATTTTACCAACTCTAATTAAAAATAAAGGTAAACTTTCTTATTAAAGTAACATTTTGGTTGTGGAATGGCTTTTATACACATAATAGTTTTGCAAAAAGTATCTTCAAAATGGTTGGATGCAAGAACTTGCAAAACAGTACCAGGATTCCCCCATGTTACTACAAAATATACCTGAACATTCCTCCCCCCCCATGTTACTACAAGACAGCACTCTCCCCACTCGGACAAATACTAGGATACCAGCACTCACCCTACACTCATGCAACTTACCAGGATACCAGAACACTTACCCACACAACCATCAGGATGCATGCACGCCCTCTAAACACTAAGTACCAAAATATCAGAATCCCCCCCACACACAAAGCACCGGGATACCAGCTCTAACTTCCAAAAACATACACACCACTAGCACTAATTTCACACACACACTTCCAGCTCTAACTTCCAAAAACACACACCAGCAGCACTCATTTCCCCCCACACACACCGTTGCTGGATATCGGCAATCAATGCTCACACACAGTCCCAGCATTCACCCTTCCCACACATAGTACCAGGATAGAAGCACTAAATCCACACAATACCAATACACCACAGTCCCAGGATACGTGAAAAAAAAATAAAACACACACACTCTCTCTCTCTTTCAGGATACCAGCACTCACAGTCCCTGGTTAGCAGCATTCACAGTCCCTCACACACACAGTCCCAGGCTACCAGCACTCACCCACACACACAGTCCCAGGCTACCAGCACTCACCCTCACACACAGTCCCAGGCTACCAGCACTCACCCTCACACACAGTCCCAGGCTACCAGCACTCACCCTCACACACAGTCCCAGGCTACCAGCACTCACCCTCACACACAGTCCCAGGCTACCAGCACTCACCCTCACACACAGTCCCAGGCTACCAGCACTCACCCTCACACACAGTCCCAGGATACCAGCACTCACCCTCACACACAGTCCCAGGATACCAGCACTCACCCTCACACACAGTCCCTGGATACCAGCACTCACCCTCACACACAGTCCCTGGATACCAGCACTCACCCTCACACACAGTCCCTGGATACCAGCACTCACCCTCACACACAGTCCCTGGATACCAGCACTCACCCTCACACACAGTCCCTGGATACCAGCACTCACCCTCACACACAGTCCCTGGATACCAGCACTCACCCTCACACACAGTCCCTGGATACCAGCACTCACCCTCACACACAGTCCCTGGATACCAGCACTCACCCTCACACACAGTCCCAGGATACCAGCACTCACCCTCACACACAGTCCCAGGATACCAGCACTCACCCTCACACACAGTCCCAGGATACCAGCACTCACCCTCACACACAGTCCCAGGATACCAGCACTCACCCTCACACACAGTCCCTGGATACCAGCACTCACCCTCACACACAGTCCCTGGATACCAGCACTCACCCTCACACACAGTCCCTGGATACCAGCACTCACCCTCACACACAGTCCCAGGATACCAGCACTCACCCTCACACACAGTCCCAGGATACCAGCCCTCACCCTCACACACAGTCCCAGGATACCAGCCCTCACCCTCACACACAGTCCCAGGATACCAGCCCTCACCCTCACACACAGTCCCAGGATACCAGCCCTCACCCTCACACACAGTCCCAGGATACCAGCCCTCACCCTCACACACAGTCCCAGGATACCAGCCCTCACCCTCACACACAGTCCCAGGATACCAGCCCTCACCCTCACACACAGTCCCTGGATACCAGCCCTCACCCTCACACACAGTCCCTGGATACCAGCCCTCACCCTCACACACAGTCCCTGGATACCAGCCCTCACCCTCACACACAGTCCCTGGATACCAGCCCTCACCCTCACACACAGTCCCTGGATACCAGCCCTCACCCTCACACACAGTCCCTGGATACCAGCCCTCACCCTCACACACAGTCCCTGGATACCAGCCCTCACCCTCACACACAGTCCCTGGATACCAGCCCTCACCCTCACACACAGTCCCTGGATACCAGCCCTCACCCTCACACACAGTCCCTGGATACCAGCCCTCACCCTCACACACAGTCCCTGGATACCAGCCCTCACCCTCACACACAGTCCCTGGATACCAGCCCTCACCCTCACACACAGTCCCTGGATACCAGCCCTCACCCTCACACACAGTCCCTGGATACCAGCCCTCACCCTCACACACAGTCCCTGGATACCAGCCCTCACCCTCACACACAGTCCCTGGATACCAGCCCTCACCCTCACACACAGTCCCTGGATACCAGCCCTCACCCTCACACACAGTCCCTGGATACCAGCCCTCACCCTCACACACAGTCCCTGGATACCAGCCCTCACCCTCACACACAGTCCCTGGATACCAGCCCTCACCCTCACACACAGTCCCTGGATACCAGCCCTCACCCTCACACACAGTCCCTGGATACCAGCCCTCACCCTCACTCCCTGGATACCAGCCCTCACCCTCAGTCCCTGGATACCAGCCCTCACCCTCAGTCCCTGGATACCAGCACTCACCCTCAGTCCCTGGATACCAGCACTCACCCTCAGTCCCTGGATACCAGCACTCACCCTCAGTCCCTGGATACCAGCACTCACCCTCAGTCCCTGGATACCAGCACTCACCCTCAGTCCCTGGATACCAGCACTCACCCTCAGTCCCTGGATACCAGCACTCACCCTCAGTCCCTGGATACCAGCACTCACCCTCAGTCCCTGGATACCAGCACTCACCCTCAGTCCCTGGATACCAGCACTCACCCTCAGTCCCTGGATACCAGCACTCACCCTCAGTCCCTGGATACCAGCACTCACCCTCAGTCCCTGGATACCAGCACTCACCCTCAGTCCCTGGATACCAGCACTCACCCTCAGTCCCTGGATACCAGCACTCACCCTCAGTCCCTGGATACCAGCACTCACCCTCAGTCCCTGGATACCAGCACTCACCCTCAGTCCCTGGATACCAGCACTCACCCTCAGTCCCTGGATACCAGCACTCACCCTCAGTCCCTGGATACCAGCACTCACCCTCAGTCCCTGGATACCAGCACTCACCCTCAGTCCCTGGATACCAGCACTCACCCTCAGTCCCTGGATACCAGCACTCACCCTCAGTCCCTGGATACCAGCACTCACCCTCAGTCCCTGGATACCAGCACTCACCCTCAGTCCCTGGATACCAGCACTCACCCTCAGTCCCTGGATACCAGCACTCACCCTCAGTCCCTGGATACCAGCACTCACCCTCAGTCCCTGGATACCAGCACTCACCCTCAGTCCCTGGATACCAGCACTCACCCTCAGTCCCTGGATACCAGCACTCACCCTCAGTCCCTGGATACCAGCACTCACCCTCAGTCCCTGGATACCAGCACTCACCCTCAGTCCCTGGATACCAGCACTCACCCTCAGTCCCTGGATACCAGCACTCACCCTCAGTCCCTGGATACCAGCACTCACCCTCAGTCCCTGGATACCAGCACTCACCCTCAGTCCCTGGATACCAGCACTCACCCTCAGTCCCTGGATACCAGCACTCACCCTCAGTCCCTGGATACCAGCACTCACCCTCAGTCCCTGGATACCAGCACTCACCCTCAGTCCCTGGATACCAGCACTCACCCTCAGTCCCTGGATACCAGCACTCACCCTCAGTCCCTGGATACCAGCACTCACCCTCAGTCCCTGGATACCAGCACTCACCCTCAGTCCCTGGATACCAGCACTCACCCTCAGTCCCTGGATACCAGCACTCACCCTCAGTCCCTGGATACCAGCACTCACCCTCAGTCCCTGGATACCAGCACTCACCCTCAGTCCCTGGATACCAGCACTCACCCTCAGTCCCTGGATACCAGCACTCACCCTCAGTCCCTGGATACCAGCACTCACCCTCAGTCCCTGGATACCAGCACTCACCCTCAGTCCCTGGATACCAGCACTCACCCTCAGTCCCTGGATACCAGCACTCACCCTCAGTCCCTGGATACCAGCACTCACCCTCAGTCCCTGGATACCAGCACTCACCCTCAGTCCCTGGATACCAGCACTCACCCTCAGTCCCTGGATACCAGCACTCACCCTCAGTCCCTGGATACCAGCACTCACCCTCAGTCCCTGGATACCAGCACTCACCCTCAGTCCCTGGATACCAGCACTCACCCTCAGTCCCTGGATACCAGCACTCACCCTCAGTCCCTGGATACCAGCACTCACCCTCAGTCCCTGGATACCAGCACTCACCCTCAGTCCCTGGATACCAGCACTCACCCTCAGTCCCTGGATACCAGCACTCACCCTCAGTCCCTGGATACCAGCACTCACCCTCAGTCCCTGGATACCAGCACTCACCCTCAGTCCCTGGATACCAGCACTCACCCTCAGTCCCTGGATACCAGCACTCACCCTCAGTCCCTGGATACCAGCACTCACCCTCAGTCCCTGGATACCAGCACTCACCCTCAGTCCCTGGATACCAGCACTCACCTCAGTCCCTGGATACCAGCACTCACCCTCAGTCCCTGGATACCAGCACTCACCCTCAGTCCCTGGATACCAGCACTCACCCTCAGTCCCTGGATACCAGCACTCACCCTCAGTCCCTGGATACCAGCACTCACCCTCAGTCCCTGGATACCAGCACTCACCCTCAGTCCCTGGATACCAGCACTCACCCTCAGTCCCTGGATACCAGCACTCACCCTCAGTCCCTGGATACCAGCACTCACCCTCAGTCCCTGGATACCAGCACTCACCCTCAGTCCCTGGATACCAGCACTCACCCTCAGTCCCTGGATACCAGCACTCACCCTCAGTCCCTGGATACCAGCACTCACCCTCAGTCCCTGGATACCAGCACTCACCCTCAGTCCCTGGATACCAGCACTCACCCTCAGTCCCTGGATACCAGCACTCACCCTCAGTCCCTGGATACCAGCACTCACCCTCAGTCCCTGGATACCAGCACTCACCCTCAGTCCCTGGATACCAGCACTCACCCTCAGTCCCTGGATACCAGCACTCACCTCAGTCCCTGGATACCAGCACTCACCCTCAGTCCCTGGATACCAGCACTCACCCTCAGTCCCTGGATACCAGCACTCACCCTCAGTCCCTGGATACCAGCACTCACCCTCAGTCCCTGGATACCAGCACTCACCCTCAGTCCCTGGATACCAGCACTCACCCTCAGTCCCTGGATACCAGCACTCACCCTCAGTCCCTGGATACCAGCACTCACCCTCAGTCCCTGGATACCAGCACTCACCCTCAGTCCCTGGATACCAGCACTCACCCTCAGTCCCTGGATACCAGCACTCACCCTCAGTCCCTGGATACCAGCACTCACCCTCAGTCCCTGGATACCAGCACTCACCCTCAGTCCCTGGATACCAGCACTCACCCTCAGTCCCTGGATACCAGCACTCACCCTCAGTCCCTGGATACCAGCACTCACCCTCAGTCCCTGGATACCAGCACTCACCCTCAGTCCCTGGATACCAGCACTCACCCTCAGTCCCTGGATACCAGCACTCACCCTCAGTCCCTGGATACCAGCACTCACCCTCAGTCCCTGGATACCAGCACTCACCCTCAGTCCCTGGATACCAGCACTCACCCTCAGTCCCTGGATACCAGCACTCACCCTCAGTCCCTGGATACCAGCACTCACCCTCAGTCCCTACTCACCCTCAGCCCTGGATACCAGCACTCACCCTCAGTCCCTGGATACCAGCACTCACCCTCAGTCCCTGGATACCAGCACTCACCCTCAGTCCCTGAATACCAGCACTCACCCTCAGTCCCTGAATACCAGCACTCACCCTCAGTCCCTGAATACCAGCACTCACCCTCAGTCCCTGGATACCAGCACTCACCCTCAGTCCCTGAATACCAGCACTCACCGTCATTGAGTAAGGCCTTTGTGTGTCAGTGTACTCCTGACCTCCCATGACAGCTTTCCCCCCCCCCCTTTGGCCCCGCCCCCCGGCTCCCCTCCCCTCCCCCCCGGGTTACCTTGATGCACCGCCACATTGCAGCCATGCCCGTCGCAGTATACCAGTGGGTTTTCGGCCCAGCCCCTCTCGTCCGAGCAGACACAGCAGCCTCCGATCATCTCCTTCATACTAGTCGGGAGCCCTTCCTCCTCCTGCTCTGCCGCCGCCGAATCTCCGGAGACCATCTACAGGGGCCCGATCAGAAAGACAGACACCGATTACAGCTCTAAACTCCTGGAGGGGGGCTCGGCTCCGGGCGCCGGCCGCTGCGAGCCTCCCGCATTACGTGCGCTGGAGCCGCCTCATGTCGCCGGGGCTGACCGGACTGCCACAGGCAGGATCACAACGAGGAGAGGGGGCTACAGCGCATGCGCGGCCAGCACACCGAGCTCAACTGCTACAACACTGCCCCTAGCGGCCGGCTCCGCGTAACTGCACCGCTCGGCGCTGCGAGCTGAGGAAGGAGAGGGAAAGAGGCGTGGTGTAACACTTGAAGTGGGCGTGGTGACATGTGACGTAGCATTGGAACCCTCAGACATGCAAGGATTCGAAGCATAGAATGCACACAACAACTTCCTTACTCAGGACCCAGGTCAGTATACTCAGTGCTTTACTGCAAACACATGCTTATCTCAGCACATTGTTTATAGTGAGAACCTTTCACACAGCTTAGGGCCCATAATTGTAACACTTTATATTTTAATATTAAAATAGAACAGTTTGCTTCAAAATTAAATACAACTAGCAGCCATATTATTAAGGGTGTGACAGAAATGTCGCCATAATATTAACCTTTTCTTCAGCTAGCAAACCCAAAACTGACACATACTACTACTTATATTAAAAGAAAAATTAGATCTAACTACAATAATACATTAATATTTTCTGATTTATTTATAGAGCTATAGACCAATAATAAGGGACACTATAGGCACCAAAGCAACTTATGGCTTAATATAGACGTTTTGGTGTATAGATCATGCCTCTTCAGTCTCACTGTTCAATTGTTTAATCACTTTTGTTTCTGTTTATACAGCTCTTACCACACCTCCCCTGGCTGTGTCACTCACACAGCCTGCATAAAAACAAAATGGTGTCATTTTCAGATGTTAACGTGCTTTATAAGTTGTTGTTTTGTTTTTGAGTCTCCTGCTCTGTAAATTGAGCTTTAATCACACACAGGAGGATGATGTATTCAACAAAACTGCTTCATTAAAGGAACACTATAGTGTCAGGAATACAAACATTTCCTCCTGGCACTATAATTGTGAAAACACATTTTAGACCATTGGGGCCCCCCTTGCCTCAGGTTAAAAAAAAATATATTAAACCTACCTTTTACCAGCGCCGTGCCTATCTCGTTGCGGCTTGCTACACCTTCTTGGCTGAGATCATCAATTTTTAATTAGCTGAGATTGTAACAATAGACTGTGTCTGTGCCAAACAGCATCTCCTCATAGAGATGCATTGAATCACATCTAGTGGCTGTTTGAGTGACTGCACCTCAAGGTGTTCCTAGGCAGTAATATGAACACTGCCTTTTCTCTGAAAAGCCACTGTTAAAGGGACACTATAGTCACCCAGACCACTTCAGCTCAATGAAGTGGTCTGGGTGCCAGGTCCCTCAGGTTTTAACCCTTCAGATGCAAACATAGCAGCTTCTGAGAAACTGCTATGTTTACATTTGGTGTTAATCCAGCCTCTAGTAGTTGTCTTCCGCACAGCCACTAGAGGCGCATCTCCGACGCTGGAGGCACATTTCGCCTCCATCACCCAGAGCGTCCATAGGAAAGCATTGAGAAATGCTTTCCTATGGACACTTTGAATGCACGCGCAGCACTTGCCGTGCATGCGCATTCGGCTCCGCTGACGTCGGTGGGGGAAGGAGAGGTCACCAGCGCCGAGGGAGCCCGGCGCTGGATTAAGGTAAGCTGCAGAAGGGGTTTTAACCCCTTCAGCGCCACGGGAGGGGGACCCTCAGGGCACTATAGTGTCAGGAAAACCGCTTTGTTTTGACTTAACCTAGTACAATAATAACTAGAATAGAACTATCTTCCAGTGTGTTCACAACAACGCACAATGCAGGGATGAAGGGTTCTAAATGATGTTTTGATGTTTCAAGTGTTTTACTATTACGCATACATGGAATTTCTCTTATTCGGTATTTGTCTTCTGCAAACCGCCCCTCTAAGAGTTCTTGGGGGGGGGGGGGGGGGAGGTTTGAGGGAAGATTTGCAGATGTGAGAGTACAAAATAAATGGGGGGCCTGTGGAAGTTTACATGGGACCCTAAAAAGTTGTTCTCACATGTGCATGATGTAATCTCATTTTCTTCTACTGAGCATTAATTAAATTTGTCCAATCTGCTAATCATTAAGTCATGCATGCACAATGTACCCATGGGCAAGCTTTTTATTCATTCATAACTAAAATAGAAGAGAAATGTTGGTGTACATGCACTGTTAGTTCTTGATTTGTGACTAAAAATGTATATTTTAGGCTAAAAATTTTAATTGAATCTTCAATTCAGAACTTAATGAATAAAAAAAGTAGTGTCTTCTTAAAGGGACACTATTGTCACCTGAACAATTACAGCTTAATGTAGTTATAGTCAGTCCCTGCAGGCTTTTTGCTGTAAACACTGCCTCTTCAGAGAAAAGTCAGTGTTTACATTACAGCCTAGGGACACCTTCAGAGGCAGTCACTCAGACGGCCACTAGAGGTGCTTCCTGAATCAGTGCTGCACAGGCTCTGCATGGAGGCACTGAACATTCTCCATAGAGATGCATTGATTCAATGCATCTTTATTAAGCAGATGCTGATCGATTGCTTACGCGATAGCCTCTTGGCTGACATCATCCATTCTGATGAACTCTGCCAAGGAGGCAGAGCGTGCCAGCAGACCACGCAACGCTGGAATAAAGTTAAGTTTTCTTTCTTTTTAAGGGGGGCAACCGGGCCTGGGAGCCTAAAATAGGTTTTATCACTATAGGCTCAGGAATACACATAAGTGTTCCTTTCAGAATTTGTATCCTTTTATTTTGCCAGAACGATTAGCGCTTTATTGATAATAATAATATATATGATTTTTTTTGTTTATTATTATTATTATAATTGCCATTTATATAGCGCCAACAGATTCCGTAGTGCTTTACAATATTATGAGAGGGCATTTAACTATAAATAGGATAATTACAAGAAAACTTACAGGAATGATAGCTTGAAGAGGACCATGCTCAAACGAGCTTACAGTCTATAGGAGGTGGGGTGTAAAACACATTAGGACAGGATATTTTTTTAAGTGGCTGTAAAAGTTACGGTGTAAGGAACTAAGTGCGTTCCTTGCTAATCACTGCGCCAATTTTCTGATATTGCTAGATCTCTAAATTTGTCATCTCCGGGGGATTTGTGTTCTTTTTGCAATAGACCCCTCCAGCTACATTATTGGTTTGTACAGTGCTGGTAGGGTGAGATGGGGCATTTGGTTAGTTATATTTGCCTGGCATTTTTTTCCTCCATGGCACCGCCATGCTTCGTCAGCTACTACCAGCTTCCTTGTGACTATTGTATGAAAGTACAAGACAGGGTATATGTAGTGATCTTCCATAGATCATATTGTGCAGCAAAGTGCCATTGGCACATATTTTGTAATAGTGTACCAGCTTCCATCAGGTGTGGTTGTTGATGAGAAATGTCGGAATGTGGTGGCTCAATCTTTGCCCATTGACACGTTTTGCCAAAGATCAGCAATTACGTGAGACAAAGTAGTCACACAACTTATTCAATAAACTTCTGCTTGAAAGAGATTTATGGAGTACGATCAAACTCCATAGGTCATATTGAAATGCCCCTGATTGCTGCAGGCGCTCTGCTACTTGTCGACATATCTTACTTTGTTTTTAATTTTGCCTAACTTTAAACTTTAAAGTGTGAATCCCTTGCATCGCGAATTGTCCGTATGTACTAAGTTACTACTCAAATAATCTTGGCATATTCAAAAATACCCCATTGAGCACTAGTTCTCAATTATTAGCCAAGAGAGTTCTTTCATTCAACAAGAACGGCCAAATTTTATTTCAAATAAGTGAGATCTTCTAAAGTGAGATCTGTATTGAAATATTCCTTAACCGCTTCATAAGCACAACACATAGTACACACTCTTATCTAGAACTAACAATTAATCATGGTTTCATTGCACTTGGAGGGGGGGGGGGGGAGGGGGAGGGGGTATTCACTAATTTGTAAATTGACCAGAAAAATTGACAGTTCTGAATAACTAACTGAATTGGAAACCTTCTTAATCCAACTTTGACTTGTATTATTGCAACTCTCTTGGCAATTCCCTGTTTGGTGAATCAAACAATCTGTATATTAGACTTGGCCATTTTAAATAATGGTCTGTCAACCTCAACCTGCCAAATAAGTAACACCTTGTGGACCAAAGAAAATTAAACCCCCCCCCCCCCCCCCCAAAAAAAAAAAAAAGTAGAATCTAGAACTACTGGACAACAGCAGGAAATCTCAAACTTGACTGAGTTTAACTATGTTGGTCTATTGGTGATACATTTTTTTAGCGGGAATTTTGCAATTTGGTTTTGGGTTCCCCACAATTGAGTTTGGTGAATAAGCAGGCCTGTTGTGCAAATAAACAATTTTTGCGTTTTCACGTTTGTCTGATATCATGTGGATAAAATTACAATTTAGCAAAATATAGTTTATGGCGTATAACCTACTGTAAACTCAACATAGATCCACAGTTTAAGAAAAGTTCACAAAACAGTAAACCCAAATGTGATTACCCCACCTCTAGACTGTATTAAATTTCGTCCTTTTTATAATATTGTAAAGCTCTACTGAATAAATTGGCGCTATATAAATGCCAAAAAAATAATAGTAATGTGCAGAAAAAACAACTAAAGAAGCTCACTTTAAAAGCTGCGCAGACATAACACAGTATTAGCTAACCAGACCCTTTCAATTATTAAAAATGTATTTATTGTTATTGTTAGTGTTTTTCCTTTTTTAGATTATATTACTGAATAATAAAAAAATTTTACAAAATCAACAAGCGATAAAACCTACCTGTAATCCTGTTCCAGGACAGTCTCTGCGCTGTAGCTTCTCGTCCAAAGAAGACATCAGCTCCAATGACTTTTGTCCAACCCAGTGTTTCTCATACAGCAGCATTGGGGACATTTGGCACATGTGTGCCAATCACTCTCCCACAATCCAATGCTTCTCATATGCTGCCAGACACCATGGTGAAGTTGATTGTGCCTAAGAAAGCATAAGCAGAATTATTCACTAACCCAGGAAGTGACCACAATGTTTTACACTTTAGACCAAATTAATGGGCCTGGCACAATGGCCAAGTTGGTTTTAAAATATGTCATTCTATAGTCATTCCATGACAATTCAGTTTGGTGAATATCCCCATGGAGTGTGTTCACCAAACCAGGATTGTTTTATCACCTCTATTTTAGGTTTTAAATTTTGCAGGTTTTTGGTGCAGATTTTTTTCTCTTTTTTTTTTTTTTTTTTTTTTTTTTTTTTTTTTTTTTAGAACAGGACTTGACAAATTTGCTTAGAATCTAGAAGCCAGCTAAAAAAGTTAGGGGCCTGGTTTTTACAACGGCAAAAATACAACTCTTAAAGAGACATTAGAGGGCACCATAACCACTACAGCTTAATGTAGTTGTTCTGGAGTCTATAGCCTGGCCCTGCACGCTTTTCTATGTAAACACTGCCATTTCAGTTGCTACAGCAACCTGGCGCCTGGTATTTGTGCAGCCCTACTTTAGAATTTTTATTGTATTTTATACTAAGTCATAAGAAACCGCTGTACAATAAATAACATATAGGAACATAACATTTTAGATAGTTACTTCTTAGTAAGAGAGCATACTTGCTTAAGTGGTAAGCGCTCTCACATGGATTAAGATATTAAGATGTCCCATTGACTCCTGCTTAAAGGGATCCTATAGTGCCAGGAAAACAAACATGTTTTCCTGGCACTATAGATCCCTACAGTGCCCCCCTCCTGCGGGGCTGAATGGGTTAAAACCCACTTACCTGGATCAGGCTCTGCCTGCGCTCCTCCCCCGCCGACGCCAGCCGGTGGGGGAGACCTAATGCGCACTAGACCTTCTCATAGGAAAGCGTTATTCAATGCTTTCCTATGGGGAAAATCTGACGCTGGAGGTCCTCATGCAGAGCGTGAGGACGTCCAGCATCAGATAACGGACCAAATGTCAGTTTGGATTCCGAAAGCGCCCCCAGTGGCTGTCTGGTAGACAGCCACTCAGGGCAGACTTAGAGCTGCAATGTAAACATTGCAGTGCTAAGTGCAATATAGAGACCGCAACGAGACTACTTCAAAGGGACATAATGTTCTACTGGGAGCCTACAGTGTCCCTTTAATAAACAAGCTAGATGCACACATTCTGTTACCTGTGCTGCCATAGTTTCCAAATTTAAAGGGCACTGTCGCCCGTCTTGTTTGTCCCTTCTACATCCCATTATCTCTCTGGTGCACCAGCCATGGATATTTCACAAAACACCTCTTGGAAGTAATTATAATACATTTACACAGAGCAGCCACAACATTAAAACCGCTGACAGGTGAAGTAAATAACATTGATTATATTGTTACAATGGCACCTGTCAAGTGGTGGGATATATTAGAACAGTCAGTTGTTGAATTTCATGTGTTGGAAGCAGGAGAAATGGACAAACGAAAAAGATCTGAGTGATTTTGACAAGGGCCAAATCGTGATGACTAGACAACTGGGTCAGAGCATCTCCAAAATGGCAAGTCTTGTGGGTTGTTTCCAGCATGCAGTGTTTAGTAACTACCAAAAGTGGTTTGCGGGAGGGGAAATTATGAACTAGCATCAGGGTCACCGGCACCCAAGGCTCCTTGATGTAGGTGGGGAATGCTAGCATGCATGGTCCAATCACACAGAAGAGCTACTGTAGCTTAACTTGCTGAAAAACCTAATGCTGACCAGGATAGAAAGGCGTCAGAACACGTAGTGCACCACAGTTTGCTGTGTATGGGGCCCAGGGCCGGTGCAAAGAATTTTGGGTACATAGGCGAAGATGCATTTTTCTCCCCCCCCCCACAAAAAAAACATCTTCACCTGTGCCTCTTAACCTCCCTTTTGTGTTTCTTATCCCGTCTTTAAATATCTGTGTGTCTCCTATCTCTCCTCTTTGTATGACTCTTACATCCTCCCACATTTTGTGTGTCTTACTCCTCCCAGACCCTATGTGTGACTCCTTTTCTCCCAGCCCCTTTGTGTCTTTTACTCTTCCCAGCTCCTTTGTGTGTGTCTCTTTCCTTCTCAAGCCCTGCTGTGTTTTTCACATCCAGCCCCTCTCCCCGTCCCTTCTCCAGCCCCTTAATGGTCCCCTCCCTTCTCTGACCCTTACTGTTCCTATCCCCTCTCTCCTCCTTTCCCTGTCCCTTAGTGTTCCTCTCCCCTCCCCCCTGTGTTCCTCTCCCCCTCCCTCCTTTTCCTGTACCTCAGGGTATCTCTCCCCTCCTCTCCCTGTCCCTTGGTGCGCCACCCACCCCGATAGTGGTCCCCTTCCTGGTGTGCCTCCTACCTTTCTTGTAGCGTGGCTGAGCGGAGCGAATCCCGGTACAGTGAGCTTTTCCTGTCAGTCCTGCCAGGAACAGGAAACAGAAGTTCCTGTACCACGGTACACTCCGCTTGGCCACGCTACAGTCAGGGGTGTATAAACACTGACAGTCACACACACTCAATGACAAACACAGACGTATCTGACAGCCAGACTCACTTATCTGACACACTCATTCATTGACAGACACACACACGCACACTGACAGACACACACATACTGACAGACTCATTGACAAACACACACACACTCACATGCCCACACAGACACACACACACACACCGACAGACACACCGACAGACACACACTGACACACATACTCACATGCATACACACACTCACTCACACAAACACTGACAGACACACATACTCACACACAAACTCACATGCACACAGACACACATACTCACATTCACACACTGACCGACACACACACACTGACCGACACACACACACTGACCGACACGCACACACTGACCGACACACACACACTGACCGACACACACACACACTGACCGACACACACACACACTGACCGACACACACACACACTGACCGACACACACACACTGACCGACACACACACACTGACCGACACACACACACTGACCGACACACACACACTGACCGACACACACACACTGACCGACACACACACACACTGACCGACACACACACACACTGACCGACACACACACACACTGACCGACACACACACACACTGACCGACACACACACACACTGACCGACACACACACACACTGACCGACACACACACACTGACCGACACACACACATTGACCGACACACACACATTGACCGACACACACACACTGACCCACACACACACTGACCCACACACAAACTGACAGACACACACACAAACTGACAGACACACACACAAACTGACAGACACACACACAAACTGACAGACACACACACAAACTGACAGACACACACACAAACTGACAGACACACACACAAACTCACAGACACACTCACAGTAATAAATAATTTAAATTTAATTTAAATTTCCCACCCAGCCTCCCTACCTGGAGAGCTGGCGTGGGTCTCTCATTGGTGGTCCAGTGGGGCTGCTGGGAGGCGTCCGGCTGAACTGAATTGCGAGGTGGCGAGGGAGCTCTGATCTCTCTGACCGGCTCCCTCGCAGGCTGTTTTCTGATGCCGCGGGAGCCGGAATATGACGTCATATTCCGGCTCCCGCGGCATCAGCAAAAGGCGCGCGAGGGAGCCGGTCAGAGAGATCAGAGCTCCCTCGCCACCTCGCAATTCAGTTCAGCCGGACGCCGCGCCGGGGATCCAGGAGGTGACCAGGCAGGAGGGAGCACTTCCCTCCTGCCGGTCACTGGAATTTTGCGCCCCCAGAGCCGGTGCGCCCTAAGGCGGCCACCTGTGCCGCCTTATGGACGTGCCGGCCCTGATGGGGCCGAGTAGCTCCAGACCAGTCATAGTGCCCTTGATTACCTCTGTCCACTGCTGAAAGCACATTCAATGGGGACGTGAGCATCACAACTGGATCGTGGAGCAATGAAAGAAGGTTGCCTGATCTGATGAATCATGTTTTCTTTTAGATAAAGTGGATGGCCTAGTGCGTCACTTACGTGGGGAAGACATGGTAGCAGGATGCACTATGGAAAGAAGGTAGGCCGGTAGAGGCAGAGTTATGCTCTGGGGAATGTTCTGCTGGGAAACCTAGGGTCCTGGCTTTCATGCGGATGTTACTGTGACACGCACTACCTAACTAGAGATTGTTGCAGACTATGCTCACCCCTTCATGGCAATGGTGTTCCCTGATGGCAGTAGCCTCTTCAGCAGGATAATGCATCCTGCCGCACTTTAAAAAAATATATATATATATACTGTATATACTCGAGTATAAGCCGAGTTTTTCAGCACATTTTTTGTGCTGAAAAACCCCAACTCGGCTTATACTCGAGTCAGTGTTTGTATTATGGCAATTTACATTGCCATAATACAGACTGGGGGCTGGCAGCGAGCGCTTACCTCTCCTGCAGCTCCTGTCAGCTCCCTTCTCCTCCGTTCAGCACCTCGGTCAGCTCCCAGTGTAAGTCTCGCGAGAGCCACGGGATCATAGTGCGGCTCTCGCGAGACTTGCACTGTGAGCTGACAGAGGAGCTGCACGGACCGGCGCGGAGGAGAAGGGAGCTGACAGGAGCTGCAGGAGAGGTAAGTGCTCCCTGACAGCCCCCCTCCCCCCACTGAACTGCCAATGCCACTGGACCACCAGGGAAGGAGAGCCCCCCTCCCTGCCATGTATCAAGCAGGGAGGGGGGACGAAAAAAATAAAATAAAATAATATTTATAAAATAAAAATAATTATAATTTTTTTTTTAAAATAATAATAATAGAACAAAAAAAATGATTTAAATAATAATTAATAAAAACAATAATCAAAATGCCCACCCCCCACCAACACATACACAAACACACACTGCATCACACACACTCATACTTCATTTATATACACACACTGCATTCATACACACACACTGCATTCATACGCACACACTGCACTCATACGCACACACTGCACTCATAAGCACACACTGCACTCATACGCACACACTGCACTCATACGCACACACTGCACTCATACGCACACACTGCATTCATACGCACACACTGCATTCATACGCACACACTGCATTCATACGCACACACTGCATTCATACGCACACACTGCATTCATACGCACACACTGCATTCATACGCACACACTGCATTCATACGCACACACTGCATTCATACGCACACACTGCATTCATACGCACACACTGCATTCATACGCACACACTGCATTCATACGCACACACTGCATTCATACGCACACACTGCACTCATACGCACACACTGCACTCATACGCACACACTGCACTCATACGCACACACTGCACTCATACGCACACACTGCACTCATACGCACACACTGCACTCATACGCACACACTGCACTCATATGCACACACTGCACTCATATGCACACACTGCACTCATATGCACACACTGCACTCATATGCACACACTGCACTCATATCACACTGCACTCATATGCACACACTGCACTCATATGCACACACTGCACTCATATGCACACACTGCACTCATATGCACACACTGCACTCATATGCACACACTGCACTCATATGCACACACTGCACTCATATGCACACACTGCACTCATATGCACACACTGCACTCATATGCACACACTGCACTCATATGCACACACTGCACTCATATGCACACACTGCACTCATATGCACACACTGCACTCATATGCACACACTGCACTCATATGCACACACTGCACTCATACGCACACACTGCACTCATACGCACACACTGCACTCATACGCACACACTGCACTCATACGCACACACTGCACTCATTATATACACACACTGTAAATAAATATTCAATTAACATTTTTTTAGGATCTAATTTTATTTAGAAGCTTACCAGTAGCTGCTGCATTTCCCACCCTAGTCTTATATTCGAGTCAATACGTTTTCCCAGTTTTTTGGGGGTAAAAATTAGGGGCCTCGGCTTATATTCGGGTCGGCTTATACTCGAGTATATACGGTAATAATAATTCAGGGATGGTTTAGAAACATAACAGAGAGTTCCAGAGGCTGCCTTGGTCTCCAAATTCCCCAGATCTCAATCCAATTGAGCATCTGTGGGATGTGTTGGAACAACCAATCCGATCCATGAAGACACCATTTGCAACTTGCATAACTTAAAGGATCTGCTACTAATGTCTTGGTGCCAGATACTACAGGACACGCTTCGACGCATCAGAGCAGTTTTCGCAGCACATGGGGACCTGCACGATATATGGGGTTTTAATGTTGTGACTAATCAGTGTGTGTATGAACAAGTAGCTTTTTACATTACATGAGGAAAGTCCCACACTGGAACTGAAACATTGACATTTTATGCAATTTGTTTATTTTATGCTAATTTTAAGCAATAAATCATTTTATATGGGAAGAAGACAGACAGTGCAGACCTTCTTTACAAAATCTCTTTTTTCTCTCTATTTCTCTTTTTCTCTCTCTCTCTCTCTCTCTCTCTCTCTCTCTCTCTCTCTCTCTCTCTCTCGTTTTCTTTTTTTCTTTTTTTTTTTTTTTATATATATTTATTTATATATATATATGCAGTTTATATTAAGGCAGTAGTACACAAATTAATTGTAAATTGTGTTCCATGAGAGCGTCCTTTTAAGATGAGACAGGACAGGGATGATATCTGAAGGAGTTTGTAACCTTAAACCCTTTCATTAAATAATTACATTAATTACACACTTTTCTGGAAAAACTTACAGATGTTCACTTGCAACTATTTTCAGGTTTTTTTTTTTGGTCACAATGGAGACAGCTTCTTAAATATCTTAAATTTACATCACAATTCTAGCCTTCCCAAAGCTCTAAATTTAGTGTAACGTAGGCATGGACAGGCAGTGCATTTTGGACAAGTGGGTCACGGTCTGCAAATTTAGCAGTTTTAGCACTTGGCCCAATACATGTGTTTTTATTAGTGTTCTTGCAACTTTAATAACAGCCATCTATGTACGCAGTTTTCACACCATTTCACATGAACTTGTGAAATAGAACAGCTATCTTGTGAGTGATACTTCTAAAATCTCCTTGCATTGACAGGACAGCTACTGGAACCGTGAATTTAAAATTAAAATTATAAATATTGTAATATTGTAAATGAACAAATTATTTGGTAAAAAAAGTGTAGCTTTATGTTTGGGTTTTAAGAGTGACTTTTTTTATCTTATTTTTGTAAAAAAAAAAAATTAGTACATATATTTATTTTATAAGGTGTATTGCTAAAACCAGAATAATATAGTTCATAATTTATAGGATTAGCGTAAAAGAACTTTAATGTGTATTCCTAGCACTATAGTGTCCTATTAGTCATTCGAAAACACCTGCTCCCCACACCCCTTAGGAGTAAAAAGAAAGTTTACTAACCTTTTTGTCTCACAACTCACTGCCTCTCTGCGCTGGCTACTCCTCCTTGACTGAGATCATCAGTCTTGATTGTCTCAGCCAATCCCACCGGAAAGCACTGGGACAATCGGTTTTACTCTGCTGTTTCACCTCAAGTACCTCTAGTGGCTGTCAGAGCAACAGCGAATAGAGCATTTTAAACCCTGCAATGTAAAAATTTATGTTCTGCAGAAATGCAATGTTTTACACTGCAGAGTTAAAATGAGGCAGACATGGCAGCCAGACCACTTAATTGAGACAAAGGTGTCTTAGTACCCATAGCAGGGTTTGACAAATTTGCTTGGCATCTAGGAGCAAGCTAAAAAAACTTAGGAGTGAGGAATACAATTCTTAAAGGGACATTATAGGCACCAGAACCACTACAGCTTAATGTAATGGTTCTGGTGTCTATAACCTGTCCCTACAGACTTTTCAATGTAAACTGATGCCTAGTAACACACCTAATGACAGTCACTCAGATGGTTCCTAGAGGTGACTCTTAGTCCAGTGCTGCACAATGTGTTTGGCTGAGATCATCAAGATTGATGATTTCAGTCATGGAGGCGCAGACAGCCGAAGCGAGACTGGCATAGGCTGGGAAAAATATTTTCCCATGCAATCGGAGGGGGAGCAGATCACTGAAACAGGCACAAACTGATTTGACACATACTGAGAGAGACAGACACACACACTGACAGACGCACATATTCTCTCATACATTTACAATTTTTCCCTGCGCTGATCACCTACAAGCACTTCTTGCTCTCTTCTGATGCTGGGGCCAGAGTGAAGTCATATGCCGGCCTCACAGCAGGGCGCGCGAGATACCAGAGCAAGAAGAGCACGCAAATGACCGCTCACTTCATCACTGCCTGGCGCCATTTTCCCTCGGCCATTTAAATTGAGCAGTACATGCACAGTTTAATTGATGGTTGCATATCATTATTATTATTATTATTATTGCCATTTTTATATAGCGCCAACAGATTCCGTTGCGCTTTACAATATATGAACCATTACTTTACTGCTATAATGCCGGCTGCCTCGGATGAACGGGCTGACCAATCCCAGACTCCAGGACAAAACTCCTAGTCGCCATATCGACCTGGCGCCTGGGATTTGTCGAACCCAGACCTATAGTATACCTTTTAAAGGGTTTAAATAATGTATGTATGCATTGTATCACTGAAGTGGCCACTCATGAAAAATATCACTTTAAAGTATGTATTTTGTAGACTTCTGCCTTAAAAACACATATAGTCCCCTAGACCACTTAATTTTAATGGAGTGGTCTGGGTGCAATGGTTCGTTTTCTATTAACGTTGCAGGTTTTTTTTTGTAAGATACACATCTAGTGGCTTATACTGACAGCCAGTAGAGATGCTTCTGAGGCACAGACAGAGTAAAACTTGAATACAGTGCTTTATTATGAAGATGCTTGAATGCATGCTGATCATATGCTGCGCATGCAATCAGGTCCCCAATGCTCCTCTGTGAGAAGGATTGGACTGTCACGGAGTAGGCCATGCCTCCTCTATGATGTTGCGGAAGGTGAGCTGGAAAAATTATTATTTTTATTGTATTCTTTAAGCTATAAAAAATGTTTTAATAGTCTAAATCTAGCCATCAGATTTTCACAATTAATGTGTTTACAAAGTATAGCAACATTGTCATGAATGCATGCATTCTACTGTTAATGCTCCACTAACCATTCATACTTACTACTGTGCAATATTATTATTATTTTATTATTTATATAGCGCCATCACATTCCGTAGCGCAATATGACTGGTTTTGCTCTACTATTTAAAGGGAAAACTACAGCGCCCCAAACAAATTTAAAATTAATTATTTAGTACAAATATCCCCAGTGAAAACATACATGACTTTATTGCAGCATTTTTTCATTTTATATCCAAAAAGCTGCAGATCTCTTGTCTGCAACCTTTTCAAACCCTCCTCTTCCAACCCAGCACTGAGGAGACTCTATGCTGGAGCCACAAGTGCAGTTTTCAAATGCATCTCAATGAGCTGTAATAAAGGTTACTGAAGAGGGAAGGCAAACGTAAGTAAGCCTTCCACTGCTCTTGGCTAGGTACAACTAGAGGATAATAACCTCCCTAGCTCTTTGACAGCCAGGAAGGTGTTTTTGCCCCATATATAGCTAAAGTGTGGCTTTATGTGGAGTGTTCCTGTAAAAGTAGTTATGGTGTTGTGGCATGTGTTCGCCTAAGCAGGTGGAGAGAGATGTAGTCAGTCCATGGAGAACATTTAAAGGAGGTAGTGGTAGAGTATGGGGTTTTTATCTATGTTTGTGATTAGTCATCTTATTTTAATTTTAATTTTACATATAACTACTTGAATGTAGTTGACCACATTAATTCTGCAAATTCATGGGGCAATACTTTTTATCGTTACTGGTATTTTGCAATAGGATATGTGTAACATTATTGAAAGTCATGGATCTGACAAACGTTTTTGTCCCGAAAAAAAACTACAATTGTGTGATCAGATTGCAAAAGAAAATGAAATCTGGAATGTGTGTGCAAGTAAACGTGAGGACAAAACTAATTGAAATGGCCATGCCTGCAATGCTCTCTATACAGCTATAAAGGGTTAATGACTGCCCCAGATCCATACATAGACACACGCCTCCTTACTAGGCCTGCCCATTTACAGAAGCAGTTATAGTAAAAGCAGGGCAGCTGGTTGGCTGTGGATTACAGAGCTGGGAAGCACAGTGTGTATGTGAGTGAGCTGAGGCTATCCATCATTAACCCCTGTTCTACCTGCCCAGGCTTTACCTAATATCGCTATAGCCAATAGATATGAGCCATAGCTAAACAAGCTGGTTTGTATTAAAGCTGACCTTTGCTTTGCACACCTGCACAACTGAGGGAAAAAAGTAATCTTGAGAGTGATAGTAACTCAATGAAATCTCAATCCTGTTTTTATTATCAATCACACTGTATCTTTTTACAGTTTTGATTTGACCAGATGTTGACCCTCTAATTACCGCATTACTATAGCCACAGCTGCCTAGCGGAATTACGAGTTGTAGTCTAAAATCTTTTGGCCGAGAAAACATAACTTGGCTTTTATATCAACAGCACCTAAAGGGTTGTTGATAAATAGACTTTGCGTATACACTGCAAGTCTGGAGAAAAGGTACTAAATATGGATCAATCACTGTGGAAACCAGTAGAATGTTGCTGGTGGTAACTCCATGTTTACCGATTAGCTTTTTATAATTCTGAATATAATGCAACTTAGGACAAAATAGGGCTGCAATTTATTTTAGTTGCGTGGGTTGAATTCAACTGATTACCTAATACATTTATTGGGAATGTGTGTGTGTATTTATTTTTCTATGACAAACCTGGGGAGATTGTTTGATTGGAAATTACCGTTTAAATGTCGAAGACATCTGCTCATTATTGCATTGCATAAAAATACAGCACATCAGCATTTTTAAAACTATCTATTGATTACGTTGAATATATCTCATATTATATCTGTTCTGTTTCATAGGTATTTGATTTTTTTTTATATATATATATATATATATATATATATATATATATATATACACAATATCAATCTTTTTATATAAGTGGTGTTCAATTATACAACCACTTAAAGTAAAAATTAGATGACGTATAGGAAAATTACACTTTTTTTTTTTCCTTTTGCACAACTTTATCCTGTCTTGCATGATTGTATATTATTTTTTTCTCGTAATGAATTAAATTTATAGCATAATGCCTCAGATTTGTGAAATTGGGATTCCATACCAATAACCTCAATTTAATGCAATAATTCTTGCTTCACTGAAGTGAATGGACGAGGCCACAGATGCTTGCTGGAAATCACGGAGTCTGTGGCCGTGCAAGTCTGAGGAACTAACGAGAGACTGGGAGATTTAATCCATATGAGCTGCTTAACATTAGCTCTCCTGCATTCTAGAGCCCCTGTAATCATGTGTATACAGCCTGTACAGTATTTTGCGAGAGTGTGTGTGTGTGTGTGTGTGTGTGTATATATATCCTTAATTAAAGGTCTTATCTACGGATTGCAAGACCGCCAAACAAACTGCATGTATTTATATTAATGTGTAACATATACTATTACAAACTAATCTACAGATAAATATATGTTTTTATTTTTTTTTATTTTTAAAGGGTCTCACCTGCAAGAATTGTTTTAAGACCTCAAATATCACAATTGTTCTCAAAACCTTTTATTGGGGGTGGGGGGGTCAGTTTGTCATTAATTTTAAATGGCCAGACTTTTTGTAGATTCTGTTTGTTTAAAGAAGATAAGAAAAGCATGATATACAGTGTTTGCAGAAGAGAGCTCATTGTCCTTTCCCTTGGTTTTACATTAAGCATTCATTCAAATGTATTTGTGTGGGGCCTGCACAATCACAAACCCTAACTGATTGTTGACCCTCCTCTCCTCCCTAAAAAGGGAGTTCTTATGATTATTTGCTGCCATTGTTCTGCTTCTTATGCATACTGTGTTTAAAGATGAAAAAGTGCCGTCGCTGGTATGAGAGACACTCACAGTGCCCTGCAGACAATGGACTCAATCTGTTATTAATAATGCCATAGTTTTTACCACCTGTGTGAAGGCATCTTTTTCCATCCATTTTTGAAAGATGTAGGTTGTTAGATTTTTATATGTCCTGTATTATTTATTTGCTAGTGTTCGAGTGAGTAAAAATGACTAATTTTGACTTTGTCGATATTAGTGAACTAAATTTCCCATAAATCTCAGCCACCCTAAAGGACTAGATGAATCACATTCATCAAAACCTCAAACCGAAAATTACAACTGCTAGCACAATGGAAGAAATATTTCATATAGTGTCATGGTTTACACATCCATTCTGTTGTTAACTAACTGTTGCTATGTTATAAGGAAAATAGAACCAGGCATGCAACTGATACATTATGGGTTACCTCTTGAGAATGTCACTGATTGTGACTAACGAGTAGTATAACTACCTTTTATATCATTTATCTATGCATGATCTGTGTGACATGACATCAGTCATCAATCTGATTTTTTTTTTTTTCTTTGAGGTTACATATTGAGATGTTGGTGAATCTAAGCATGTGTTATTTTTTTTTATGGTTTGGTTTGTGTAGTTGTTGGGTCTTTGGGTTGGTGTTTTTTTTTTGTGGGGGGTTTTTTATCTCTAAACTTTTAAATCCTTATTTTATTTTTTGTGAAATTTCTACTCAACCGTGCTGAATCTTTTAATCACGTGTGTGTGTGTGTGTGTGTGTGTGTGTGTGTATATATATATATATATATATATATATATATATATATGTGTGTGTGTGTGTATATATATATATATATATATATATATATATATATATAATTAATTTTAATTCGGGTGGGGGGTGAGTAGACTTCCTCAGGGTCAGAGACTACAGGACAACCTACAGGGGTCTCTGACCCTGAGGAAGATCCCGATCGGGGACCGAAACGTTGGTCATTATTTTTAAAAAAAATTCAATACAATTTTCGTTTTAAGTCTGGAGAGCAGCCTTTTCTTATTGGATGTTGTACCTTTTTGGAGCTCTGGTAGTGCGCCCGGCATTGGAACATCACAAGCGTGAGTGCAGGGGATATTGATTTATATATATATATATATATATATATATATATATATATATATATATATATATATATATATATATATATATATATATATGTCACTTACTGTACATTGAATAAAATAAATTTTAAAAATTCAGTAGCACTTGGAGTCTATTTGGGTTGGACGATAACATAGTAGTCTAAATAGTTTCTTTATTATTTATAAAATATTTTACCATATTATATGGTATATTATTTATATTGTGCTTTTTTGGTAGCTTGATCCATCCACATTTTATTGCACCATAGAATATTCTGCATAATATATAATTATTGTAGCACATTTGTATTTCATGCAGTGTATTGATTATGTGAAACTTCATGATAGAGACTCTGTCTTCTACTGTCTCCAGATGGAAGACAGAAGAAGTGTATAAAACAGACAGCTGAACTATATGTAACCATATACTGCTAATCCCCAACAGTCTGTGTAGGGTTAAAATGTTGTGTGTACCTTGAAAATATAAACTCTACTGTATACTATACTGTTAAACAGAAACACCTATTCTCTAGTGATTTTAAGAAACTTGGCTAAGGATTCCTTTCTGACATTTAGGAGCAAGAAATGTATAATTTTAAGGTTAAAATGTCATATCTCCTGTACCTGACTATTGTGCAGATGTTCATTTGAACACTTACTTGCAAAGGATTTCCAGGAGCAATTTGCATACTGGCTACATAACATTGTCTAAATACTGCAGACATTTTTTGTTTTTGTTTTTTTTATTAGTTTGGGTGTTTGAGTGCTTTTTGGTTTTCTTTTTTTAATTAATACTCAAAACTTGTCTGTCTCTATGGGCATTGTTTATAAAATGTGGCTAATACTGGCTTTCTCCTTTAGTACTTGTTTGCATAAAGGGCTTAAATTGTAGGCCCCTCCTTGTGAATATGTTTGGAATATATGTGCCTGGGTTCTCCTCAATGCAGAAATAGAGTTGAGTGAATCTCATGCTCATGCTGTGCCTTTGGGAAAATTCTTGTATTGCCAAGGCCCTAATGTGTATTTTCCACTTGATGCACATGGAAGAAAATCATTAGGGAACCAGCATAGTTTTTCCACTGGATGTGAATTGGGGGAAAAGCACCAAAATTAGTTTCCTTAGAAACGATGGATTTTTGGAGAGTGATCTATGTATTTGTTTAATCCTGATTTTTAATGCCAAATACTGAAAATGTATATTAAAAGAAGTGACGCTCACCCTTTTTCCAAAGATGATTTTTTACGTTAAAGTATAAAATGTCCAGAGATGCATTTTATGAACTCTAAGGGTTTATTTACTAAATAGTAATAAGTAGTAAATAAAATTGCGAAATTTAGGCTAAAATAAACAGACTATGAATTCTTTTTTTTTTTTTTTTTTTATATATAGATATATTTTTATATTTTATTTTTAACAATTATCTGTTTAATGAAATATTAAACCCTTTAGTGTTTTAAGTGCACAAAATCATTTATCCTAAAGGGTTAATTAAAAGTAGTGTATTTGGAACTGGGAAAAAAAATCTAAAGTGTGTTTTATGTTGCTAATGCTGTCTGTGTATGTTTAAGCAAACATGTTGTTGTGACTTTTTTTTTATTTATGAAAAGGTTTTCTTCTTAGGAGGAAAATAAAGTCTGCTGGTGAACGGTGATAAATCTAGACTATTGTGGGATGTTTTTTTCTTTTTTTTTTTTTTTTTTAAATAAACATTAACCCTTAAACTGATCTTTCTATTCTTTTTTTTTTCTTTTTCTTTTTTTGTATATTTAATTGCTGATCACATGTATAGCCAAAAAACAATGTAAGTGAAAAGAAATGGTATGCATTGTATTTTATGTTTTTTATTTATTTATTTATTTTTATTTATCTTTTAATCAGTCAACACACCTTATACACCAACACACCTTATACACAAAGTTGTTTTCCTATACATTCCCCTCGTGGAGAAGATACAGCAACTTTGAATGCAGTACACAATCAAGACTATTTTCACAATATATTTAATTTGTATTTGAGGGATTGTAGTCCTTTTTAATTATGGATATCCCTTGCCTTTATTAAAAGTGTGTGTGTGTGTGTGTGTGTGTATATCATAATATATATATATATACACACACACATATATTTCATCATTTTTATTTATTTTTTATGATACATGTGTGATTACAGTGCTGACAGTTTTACTACTATGTTTTGAGTTTTTATCTTGTAAATGTTTTTGCCCAGCTTCTAGTGATTCTGATGGGTATATTTTAAAAGTGATTCACATTATGAAAAGCACGTATTCAACTTTGGACACTTGAAAAGCAAGCACAACTCCAAACTGGCCTCTTCCTATCACAGATCCTTAACCCCCTATATGTAAATACATAGCTTAACATGTTGGGGGTAAAGTCACGTGTTATTTACCCCCTTACAATAGTGTGAGAGGGGGGGGGGGGATACAATTTAACTTTCTCTTACAGCACAAATTGGTATTCTTCACAGAAAGGTGAATAGCATAAGCCACTCATCCAAACGCCCCTTTTCATTTCATTTGAAACATTTTCTCGTCTTTCCTGTCTGAATAACTAGAATGAAATCAAAGGAGGCATGTGGATTAGCTGTTACAGTATGGAGGTGCAAAATTATCCATGACAAGATTCTGCTAATTTAACTTCAGTGCTCAGTAAAGGGTTTTCAGATCAGCCAGTTACAACATGTACACATATACAGTCCATTCCTTGCCAAGAGAACACCTTTCTATAAAAAAAAAAATAAAAACCACAGTATTCCAATTTCTCTTTTTATTATTTCTCCCTCTTTCCAATTAAAACCTTTAATTTTGCTGCAGTGCGTTGTGTGTCAATTCAACTTTTTATTTCTGAGCTTGTCAAACAAGTGATTGCAACCACAACGATTCGGCGTCATATAATTTAAATGTAATTGGCTGCTGAGCATTTTTAATTTTACTACTGGCCATTTACCTTTTACCATCTTCAGATTTGTAATTGCCCAAAACGCTGTTGCTCTGTGTAAACACATTTTAGCTTGTGTCATTTTTTTTAATATATATATATATATTTGTATGTCTGCTCAAAGTTTTCACTAAGCTGTGAATAAAATCCCGATTTCCAAAATGTAGTTTTAACATGGCTATATAGTCACAGCTTTTGCCTGAATGTTGAGATATATATATATATATTATTTTTTTTATTATTCCATACAGTTCACGGTTTAGGTTATAAAACTAGTGTCACTTTTTTATTTGTTTTCATTATTTACTAAACCTTAGCGTTGTAGTATTTTTCAAACTCCGTTGTATTTTCTATTTGGCTTTTATGGCAATTTGGGATTTTAGTTAAAAAAAAATCCCAATGTAGTAAATAAACCCCCGTTGTCAAAAGGACAAACAAAGGGTTAATAACTGAAATAAACCCAATGTTCTGATGAGCAAGGGCAGACTCCAGATAGGTTGCATAAGGCGTTTTGGTGTTTGTTAAGAAGTGCCTCTATCTAGAACCCAGAGAACGATCTATGTAACAGGGAGTGGAATGATTATTGCTACCCGGGGAGGCTATGGCAGGCACAGGATGGCAGGGGGTACAGCACTCCCTCCTCGTGTGTCCGACCAGGAGGTATGACAAAAGATTTGGGAACAGAATACCCTGCCCTGCAATCCTTAGCTCGTTTTCAGCCCTAAAGCGGGATCAACTGGCCATGAAACGTGAGCACTTCTCTCTGGCTGATCGGTTATTGTGAAACCGGAAGTGTGCATCCTTTTACACAATGTATCACCATGAAACCACGCGCGCAACGTTCGGAAAATAGAACCCTCGCAGCTCTGCCGATAACCTGGCCCAGCAATCTGACACTCGGGGCTCACAGCACACCTCATCGAAAATAACAGGAGAGTCCTTTTATACCTATTGACCTGGAGAAATACTGACACGGTTTAATCAGGCTCCTAGCAGCTCCCTCTGTGATTTTATTATTATCATTGATTTATAATGATGATAATATAATAATCAAACAGAACAAATAACATAAACAAATAAATTGCCTTCCCCACGAATGGCTCTTATTATATTATGTTATATTATATTAAATTCTATATTTGTTTTACCCTTCGTGCCTGCCAATCTACACTAACCGATTTCCTTAATCCTGCACCTAGCCCTGTGTAGCCCTCATTCTGTGCTGCCACTAGCTAGGCCGTCCATAGAGCATCTAAAAATTAGCGAGGTATTCTTTCAGCACCTACTCCCCGTCAAATCCTTAAAATATATAATATATATTTTGTTTTTCTTTGTATTTTTGGTGAGTAGTTGTTGTTGGTTATTTTTATTTTTTTTATATATTTATATTAATTGCTTCGATTTTCCCCTAACTGCTGAGCAGATTTAAACACATTGATTTCTGCATTTTATTGCATTTGTGAATTTATTGTGTTTTTTTTGTTTTTACATAAACAAGGGCCTTATTTTAACCTTTTGTATTCCATAAAATAGCTACTGAGCTAAACATTCTATAAGAGACCCGTGCTCCTGGACTCCAAAGCCCACAGCACAGCTTGCACAAAAGAGCTACGCTCTTTTTACGTTTGGTAAGGTTATATTTTCTCCAAGAGACATAAACCCGAGCTGCCTTGACCCCTGAGTGTATGTAGTAAACTATGCTGCACAGAGATCTTGCAAGACCTGCTTATTTTCCCACCCTCTTCTTTCTGATCAGGAAAACAGCCACGATGGGCTGGAAACAATGGTAGTGCCCGAAGGACAACCAGCTAGTGTAAACTTGCAGTATTTCCTGGCTGTGTAACCCAGCCCCTCCTTCTCAGTCCTCCCCCTGCTGTATGGGGGGGGGGGGGGGGGGATAGTAAACCTGTGCCAGAATTACATAATATCTCCTGTAGCCTCTTCTTGGACTTAGATGCAATGTTTGACAGTTTTAACCTGTGCAATCTTTTTCACATCATTTCTTTTCCTATTGTATTCCATATTAACCTATGCTTGTGTTTTTTTCTTGCAGTTTTTAATACTACTGAGAAGTTTATTAATGAAGAGTTCCATTACCTACATTGCTGAAATTCTGACATTCTTCATTTCAAGAAAAAGTTGGGAGAATGTTTGGACACTGAATAGCTTTTACTTAGTGACCATATTTTGTTCTGTTTAAGAACACAGGTGAGGAGCCTAGTCAGGTATCAAAGTTTCTTATAAAACCCTAGCACTTCTTTTAAAAAACAAAGTATAAACATTGGTTGGCCCCAGGACACTGCACATTGAAAAACTTATTGTAATCATCCTTCACCAAATGGCAGGATTATTTTAAACAATTTAAAATACCAATACATTTCATGAATCAATTTATTATAATAATTTGTAGGAATTACTAGTTTCCATTCACTGTTAAAAACCCTGATGAGCCAATAAAAATAGGATGGATATATCAATCAGAAAACCCACTGCAGATACATTTATATGCTGTATATAATATAAATAAAATTGTAAATGATCTACACAATTGCAGCACGTTATTGGTCTAATTGCAAAAATAAAAATGTCATGTTATTACTTTTTGTTATTATGTTTGCAAAGAAAACAATGATTTGGGTGCATGAATGTCACTAGCTGTAATTTTCATGATGTATATGGTAAACTGATTGTACAGGCCTAAATATCCTGAAGACTTTAAAATAAAGGTTAGACCTTCTAGGGTTTTATCATTCCATACAGTATTTTATATATTGAGAACTACATGGTACTTCAAGTGTTAACATATTAAAAATGTATACATATCTGAATGTAGTGTTTGGACGTCTCTTAATCTGCCATATTTTCTTAGCAGAGGGAATGATTATTTGCTAAATTCATGATATCAGAATAGCTGTTTCATTGGCTGAGCAGTTAATTAAAAATAATGTTTAGAAACGTTTATAGCCAAAGGGGTTTATTGACTTAATAGTGAATTGTATTTAATTGAAAACTAAATGTCAAAATATAGGCCAGAATGGGTGATTTGAAAATATTATCTAGCTGAGCTCTAGTCAGAATTTATCCAGATTTATGTCATTAAGTTTCAGATTCACCATGTTTTGCTGTTTGGTGTATAGACATTTCAGTGTCTAAACTGACCTAGAGTTTAATTCCAGCCTTTGAAATTAGACCACACAAATTCTAGACCCAAAAAGAATTGTGAGAAAAAAATAATACGACTAATTTATTTACATTTTTTTAGATTTTGCAAATCAGTTGTCATCCTACAACAATTTACAGTTTAATGAATAGATCCTCGTATGTAGGAATGAACCTCTGATTCAGATGCGATTTGTAACAAGTATAATTGGGGCTCAATGTGTTTTGCATATGTTGTTCCATCTGACTATGCTTTCAAAGTTATTGCAAATAGATACTGCCTTAATAGTGCAGTCTTAATGACTACCCAGGAACAAACGTAAGCTGTTTTATTGTATTTTAGTATTTTTACCTGTTATGCTAACTGTGCGTTTTGTTGATTTGTATGTCAATAAAAAAAAAAAAATGTCAATGGAGTTATCTACTTAATGCAAATGGTAATACAGGTTTGGTTGCATCCTTTTATGATATTAAATAAATACAGAAACACTCAAGATAGAATAATTAATATAAATACAATGTTGAAATAAATCAATTTTCTTTGACTAATATATCTTGAATTTCTTTGTGACTTGATATACATTCATTCATACATCCATACATACAGAAATAGCTGTTGAATGCCCTGACAATTTTTTTTTATTAGGGGGGGGGGACAAGTTGGACAGTGTTCCAGCTCATCCCCATTCTTTTCACTAAACACCAAACTTTAGAAAATTAAAGACAAATGGCAACATTAACGCTAAAATAGCCAAAAGCCAGCATTTAAATAGATGAGCTGGAAAATGATTCCGGATATTGCCATGCATTTTGCCATTTTTGATTCCCTTTTCCAGAATTAAGTGTTTAGTGGATAACCTTGTAAGTTTTAAACTGACCAATGTGCAAAGCCTTCGCCAGAATGGTGTTGAGACAATGTCCAGTTCCAGACCTAAGGAACTTTTTTATTTTTATTTTTTTAAACATCACCTACAAGTCAGTTGTTAGTTTACCAACACTCACAGTTGGTGAACAGGTTTTTGCATTTTGCAGTCAAGTTGTCCATTCACCACAATTCTGTTTAGTAAATAAACTCCATGGTCTGCACAACAAAATGCATTTTTTTTTTTATTTATTCTATGTTAATCTTTAAAGTGAAGGTTTCAATAAACAAAGCAATTTACCAAGTTTACACCTTTTTGACTTGCAGAATGCATGGATTACTATGATAAAGGGGTCACAAAGAGGTTAAATTCAATCCTGTGGCACTATTACTGCTTCCAGTTGCTTTTGTGTGTGTGTGTGTGTGTGTGTGTTTTTATTTTTTGTTTGGTTTTTCTTGTGTTATTTTTTTTTTTTTTTGTTTTCTGCAAATGACAGTACACCATGACGCTCATCAGAAAGTATCGCCTTCAATTCACCACGTTATTTGATGTTTTGGGGGCTTTTTTTTTTTCTGCATTTAAAAATATTCTAGTCTGCTAGAAAAAAATAATAATAATGGAATAAACAACTTTTACTTTTTGTACTTGTTTTTTTATATTTTCATGAAATTACTATGTGGTGCTATCGAAATGCAAAAGAGAATGTTCAGATCTGCATACACCACCAGCAAAGAATGTAGTTAATCTGCTAATATTCAACAGGAACTTACTGTAAACCCCTTCCTGTGCACATGTGGGTTAGAGGAGGAAACACTGTTATTTAGCAGTTGTTTTCAAACAGACTCATCCAGCTCAGCCCTACACACCTATCTAATCTATATATACACACACATACATACTGGGTTTTTGTTTTGTAGTGTTTCAACTGAAAAAAATAAGAGAGAAGCAGGGACTGCGACCACATGACAACCGCATACTGCATCTTGGGGAAACTGCTTAAGAGAGAGCAATTTAAACCATTTTATGTTCCATAGACAAAGGGAGTCATATTAACCTTTAGGGTGCCAGGGTTTTATGCAACCCACTGAGTAGCATTGATCAGACCCCTGTCAATCAAAGGATTAAATTATTTATTTTTTAGATTAATATAGGCCTATGAGTGACATAAACCCATTTGTGTAATCGTAATCCATTAGGCAATTATATATTCACTATTACGGTCTCATAAATGTTTATTTTCAGAACAAGTGGACAAGCTGTGCCTTTATCTTAACAGATATTCTCATTTGATTGTTAGGCCCATAGGCATGTGTATATATAATATACACACACTGATAATCCCATAATCATGGACAAAATATAATTTTAAGAGGAGTGAATCTTGGTGATGCTATTAAAAAATATATATATATATTTTAAATTTGGAATTTCTTATTTTAATATGTTCATCTTAACCGTCTTTGTCACCCAAACAAATATTTTAGCTTATTTTCTTTATTCTATATTTAATGTCTATTGGCATTGCTATCGTAATTTATTTTCCAAGAGAAAAAAAATAAAAATCAACGTAATGGATGGATTATACCAAACTTGGTAGCATTGTAAATGTAGACATGTTGCCGATCAACTTTGATAAAAGATTAAGCTTTGCTATTGTGCATTTTTTACTTCATTGAAAGAAACAGGAAAAAAAAATCCTCCAGTCCCAACATTGTATGTCTTGACATTTTTAATATGTGCCCTTTATAAAAACTGCTCCTTAAGGTTAAGATAATATTCTGGGTCTCTCCTATATTATGGGGAAACAAACATTGTTCTACTTTGTTTTTGTATTATTTTATTTTTTAGCAGGTGCCACTGGTTTTCCTGATTTTGCTTTGGACAAAATAATTATGGAAACACCACCTTGTCAATGTCTGAAGTCGGTAATAATGAGATGTTGGTCCGGTGATGATGACGTTTCACTTTGTTTTGCCTTAATGGTTTTTCTTTTCTTCAATCAAGTCATAAATTCCAACAAATTTGTTAAGGGCCTTTAAAAAAAAGTAGTAATTTTGATTATTTTATGTCGCTCTTACAAATTGTTCTTAAATTCAGGAAACTGCAAACAGATTTATTTTGTTGTGTTTACCATGAATTCAGAGGCATTTTGTATTTTCCATACAAACAGGCAGGTAAAAAGCCTAGTACCATTAATTTTTTTCACTTGTGTCATACCTTCATATGATGTCGTGGAGAGTCAGCCTCCATACTTAAAGAACTCTGAAGTTCTATTAATATTGAATGATGTTATGGTTTAAAATGTTCTGAAGTCTTGAATTGATTTAATTTAAATGGGGGTGAGGGGGACATGCTCTCTTGCATTTATTTACTAAGAAAAATATTGTTATACGTGTGTGTGTATGTATGTATAATATATAACACAAAGTAATCACATTTATTTATACAGCGCATAGATTTGCTTGTAGTTGGATGTTAAACTACTGGGCATTTGTAGCTTAACCGAAATGTATTGTTTATTTGTAGAGTGCCATGCTGTCCTGCAATGCTATAGGAAGATATAGTAAAGAGAGAAGGTTCACCAGAGCTTACATTCTACAGGGAAGGCTGGCAATTGATACAGGTGTACATGTAATAATAATATGCCTTTTTGCATATCTATTGCATGGAAGAATGTGTAAATGGCCTAGTAATAACAGGGTTAACAGCTTCAAAATTGTCTTATTAAATGTTCTATCTAAAAATGCTTGTGTTAAAATGTCTTAATAAATTCTAGCCTAAAGTTAGCCAATAATAAAATCACAGCAGAAAATGATACTCCTTGTTTTAATATGTGAAGTTTAATATATTCACGTGTGTAGAAATCATGTATGGATCATATGTTTAAAATGATGTGCATTAAATCAATGATTGCAGAAGAGTATTTATACATATTTAGGTATTTTAACTTCATTTAATATATACAATTTTAAATAAACTCCACTCTCTTAAAGATCTGTATCATGTTAATGCTATTGATATACTGGGAAGTATAAGTAAAGTTCAAATGTCCTCAATACTGTAATTTCATTAGTACTAACTTGGTTAAGTAGCAAACTTTTAAAATAAATAATAAAATTATGGCTGAGCAAATAGTGAAAATTCTAAATTCTCTTCCTGTGTACATAATGCAGTTAATTCAGAAATAGGTTTCTTTTAGTTAATGCTAAATATGGTACTTCAGATGTATTCAGCACAGGCGTCCTTTCAAATTAGAGAGATTGAGTAAATTAGGCTAATATATATATATATTTTATTTGAGAGCTTTGCATTGCAGAACATGTCAACAGTGAAGGGTTAAGGCTGGAACTGTCCCATTAAAATGTATTTTTTGGTCCACAGCTCAGGAATCTCTCTCATTGCGATCACTGAACCCTGACAGCTACATATGTGACTTGTTTCTCCTATTCAAACTTGCCTCTGTGCATTTTTGGGGGACCTGACCAGCGTTTTTTTCCAAGTTTTATTTTCAAGAGAAATCCATATTACTTTACTTTATTTGAATCTAGATAAATGTGCATTTTCATTCCATGTAACAGTTGTTATTAATTAGATCTCTACATGCACATTGTTTTATTTAAAGACATGTTATTTTTGTAGAAAAAAAATTACATTTCCTACAGGAGAAGATTACATCTTGGCCTATATTTTTTGCCTGGGTTCAATTTTTTTTTTTTTAAATATTGGGAAGTTTGAAGAAAATTAAAATTATATAATATTGTCATCCACAGTGCTATTCCCACTGCCCTAAAATTATTCTTTTTTTTTTTCTCTTTTGTTTTGTTGTAAGGTTTGTTTGTTTTTTCTGTGCTACCCTTACCCCCCCCCCCCCCCGGCCCCCCCCACTCCTGCACAGTAATAATAAATACTATATTATTAAAATATTATATTTTAAAATGACTACTAGTACATTTTATCCTATTAAACAAAAACTGAAGTGATTAAATTAGTCATCTTCTTTCTATGAAACAGAATTCAGTACTAGAGCCATCACCCTCCTTTACCCCCACCCCTCCCATTAACTGCATTATATTTTTCTCTGTGTTCCTACATTTATTTTATTATTTTAAAAGCTATGTGGTATGTATGGCCCTACATTTTTTTAAGAAGTGGTTGATGCCGAAACAAAGTGGGAATGAATTCCTGCAAGGCCCTGAAATAATGAAGCTGCATTGAGAAAAGGAGACTAATTTACAGAACACATAGTTTTTGATACTTGGCGTTAGAACCTTCAGGAAATAACTACAATGAAAAGCATCCAGCTTAATGTATAGAGAGTAAGATAAGGAGAGATGTGCTGGGACCAGGCCCTGTTAGAATAGAACTCCCTAAGGTGGCTCTAGAATCCTCTGTCTGCTTGATGGGGGATCCTGTGAATGGCACCCCTGACCGTTGGTGACGTAAGGGGCCCAAGAAGGGATTCTCCGAGACTCAAACTCGACATGAGCTGCAAGGGTAGATAGAGGGGGAGGGGGGTCAGCTGGGGTGTTGTGAGTGAGGAAGAAAAAGTGCTTTGAATGGAACGCCGGGGAAAAGGTGAAAGGTCAACCCGGGAGCTCAGGGCGGGCCCACGTGATGCAGAGGATGCTCTCTCAGAGCCACAGCCACAAGATTAACTCCTGCACTTCCAGACAGAGAGACCCTATCACCCAACAGGGTTATTTACTGAACTCTGAATTGAAGTGAACTGAAATCCAAATGACAAAATTGGAGGCTGAGGGGTTTATTTGCTAAACTTTTAATGTTATTAAATTGCCATCCAAATGGCAAAATTTAGACAAAAATAAACCTAGCTATAGCTACAGGTATTATTACAATTATTACTGGTATTTATAAAGCGCCAACATAATCCATAGTGCTGCACAATTGGGGGGAAAGACCGCACACTATAAACAAATACAAAAGGTAAACGTTAAATTGGAGGATTTATCCAGATCACATACACTTTTTATAAACTGGGATTTAGCTAAAATTTAGAGTGTCGTGGATAAACGCATGGCCTTGTATGAGTGCATGTGTGCACAGGTCATTTGCATTTCTGAGTTTATTGCGGTTAAGAGTGTGCTATCCCTTTTTACATAGAAAGGAACTAAACCGGTATTAATATGATGCCTCTTAATTCACTTAGACCGGAATTGTCAGGAATTCAAAATAAATTACACATTTTAGCAAAAAATTAGCCAAAGTGGAAAATGATTCAGAGGGCTTTATTTGGTTAACTCTGACTTGTAGAAAGTATTGCAAAATTCATGCTCGAAATAGCCAAGCTGTGTCTTTAGGGCATTTTTAGAATTTTCCCAAATTAAATATTTTACCATTTTCCATTCAGTGCACTTTGTAGTTTAGTGAATAAACCCTCAAGTCATTAATTTGGGATTAAAATGTTGAAACTTGCTTCGAATTCTCTGTTTGCTTAAGTTACTGTGATTGTTAGCAATATATTGTTATTTGATACAGAACATCAGTGGAACTTTTAAAAACTACTACCACCAATATACTAAATATTTTGTAAATTCACATGGTGTTTTCGTGATTTTGTGTACCGTCTGATTTAAACAGACAATTTTCAAACTAGCATCTCACCTCATTTTAATGCACAACGGGGGATAAATCTTGCCCAAGATCAATATATTGCTACATTTTCTTGTGTTCAACTTTTTAAATTCCTTCCATAATTATAAAGATTGTGGAAAAGGCATGTCTGCAAAATAATGTGGCCTAAATCAAAAGGCCCCATTTTTTTTCCTTTCCCTTCTTTTGTGATTTTTCACTAAAGCAAAGGGCATCAATTGTGTCTTAATTACATGTAACTCATTGAGCTTCACTCCAGCCAATCAAGGCGTGAAACTTTTTTGAAGGATTGATGTATAATTTCCCAAAGATTCTCAATTGTAAAGGGGGTGGATTAGATCTATGTGGAAAACTGGGCCCTGGATAGTGACTGTTTTGTGGCTAGTGTTGAGAGTTAGTTCAGATGTTTCTAAAGATGCAGCAATCAAAAAATTAACATTCAAAAGAAAGGCCTGTGCATTTTTTTTTTTTAAAACTACATTCTTTTCTTAGATTTTTTTTTTTATTCTATTTTTTTTTACAGGCCATGTGACTACCGATTATTGTTACTTGTACTTTGTGCTTTAACAATAAAATTCACAGATCCTCAGATATAGATTACAACATAACTGTTGGTGTTGCTACAAGCACATAATTGTAGTTCAGACCTACAAAAGCTATATGATCACATATTAAACAGAAATAAATGATACATTATAAGTCATACAATGTCCCTTATATCCTCCTAGATCCAGGACATCCTAGATTTGAGCCTGAGGGGCCTGTTTTCTAAGATATCAGGGTGATCAGACAGTTTCTCGGGGTCACACAAACCTGTGATTATCCCTTAACACCTTCATGACACACAACTTGCCAAGGCAGTCATTGCACAAAGATTTGCCTAAATTCTGGCCTTGAAAAGGTTAATATGCTGTCTCTCCCAGGCCAATTTTGTTTCCTTCAATGACCAGAACTGAAATGTTTTCCTGTATACACGTGGTTCTTTAAACCTTGATTACTCATGTATCAGTCTTACAAAGAAGCCATCTCATTTTAGTGACCTGCTATTTAATACTTATGTTGGTAAGGTTTGAGGGACAGCCCCTTTTGCAGAGTTCCCTCTGATTAACCCCTTAAGGACACGCGACATGTCATGATTCCCTTTTATTCCAGAAGTTTGGTCCTTAAGGGGTTAACTTTTTGGAGGGTGGGAAGGGTCTATTTACTAATCCAATGATGGTTTGTCATTGACACTGCAAATATGTGTGAATTGCATTCCTATCTTACTCGGTCTACATTTATAGCAAAAATCTACTGTCCATGTGCCACAATCCATTAGTTAAAAGACTTGTATGATTTAAAGCCTATCACTACTCGCAGGTCAGGTTTCAATTCATAATATTACTTTTGGACTGTGATTGCTCTAGCTAATTATCTCTCTACACATATATATTTGTTTAGGTTTGTTTTGTTTCTTTTATTCTTTATCTTCATTGTAAGCATCCCACCATTTAAAAAAAAAAAAAAATATTAAAAAAATCTGACATTACATTAAACTAGTCATTACATTTTACAAACACAAATTGTCAGTTTTGGGTGAGGAATGCTCCGATCTGTCATTTGTGGTCTGGATTATGCCAGCTATGTACTATAGTAATATCACTATCCCGCCTTCTCCTATAACCCTACCCAAACCCCATCAGCTCCTCCCCACCCCCTTCCCTGCCTTGGCCTGGCTGAAGCTCTTGGCAATACTACAAACAAGAGGATTAGAAAACATATACATGTGTCAGGCTGCAAGCAAGAAGGTAGCATCCTTATAGCCTCATGTTCTTTAACCCCTTCTGTGCCAAACAGACAGCTAAACTAGCAGGGCTCTTGTTTTGTTTTGTTTTTTTCTTTAGCAATTTTATAAACTTTTTTATTATCTAAAACCAGGAAGGACACAGTTGCTGAACACCCACAGTGTGGCCCCTCTTCTCTGGAGTTCTGGCCATGTGCAAATGCCATACTGATGGCTATGGCTAATGATATCTAAAGGTCAAGACAATCTCCCAGTGACCATATCAAATATCATTTGCCATTGCTTCTTGTTTTGATGGCCATGGTGTCTTTAGAACTGGAAAAGACAGAACTTTTTATCTGCCCCTCCAAAACAGTACAAATCAGTAAAGCTAGTGCTATAATGACACACAATTTGGTCACTAAATGTTGTGTCCCTGTCTCTGCTTACTTAGGGTTTGTATGTGGGGGGGGAAAGGAACAATGTCATCTTCTGATGCTGAATGAATGATGGGGTGGGTTCGAATTATAAAGATATATTCTATAAATTTCTAGGAAATTAAAAATGTCAAATTTTAGAAAGGGCTGCACAGCCACTAATGTGAAAGCAATTTCTCAACTCAATTTCCAGGTCTGATTTCTACTGAAATTTTCCAGTTCTCTTCCCAGGACCTCCACTTATCACAATTTAGTGTATATATATCCCATTGCAGAGCGTGTTTTGTCTCTATCCATCACTGGGCTCGGGTTTCCAAGATTTCTGAAAGTTCTTAAAGGATTTTGACAAATAACTTGCCCCCCAGTAACCTCTCGTGTTCAGCACAGATACTGTCAGATCCCTCGAAATAACTGCCTAATATGCATTCACAATCTCATTGGACACAACCAGGAATATCCGCAAAGATTTATTACATAATTATTAAATTTACTGTAGTATAGACAGTACTGTACACACAGTGCTGGGTAGATTAGGGCAGGAACTAGGGTGCAATCTGTGACCTCACAAGCAGTCCTTGGTTTCCCAGAGGTCACAATCTACCTGTTATTGGGTTATATAAAATATGTGACATCCTCGGTGTGTGATGCTGTGTGTCACTGTTACCTACCCTGTATAGTGTCACCCTAGATATAGAGACAAGTTAACTGGCGTTGTGAACGTTCCAAATTTCGAACCACTATCAGATCTCTGAATAGAATCATGTTTGGATCTATGCTGTGTCCACTGTATTTATCTGGGACTGTCCAGACCGTGTTATATCCCTTATATACTGTGTGTAACACTTCACCTACCACAAAGAACAATGCATTATCCTGTATATTGTGCCCTGGGAGTGTCCTGACCATGCAGATCTATGCGCTATCTCCTTTATACAGCTCTGAGTATGCTGTATGTATAAAGTGCATTGTCAGACCATATTAGACCTGACAAGCTTTTCGCTATTACACAGGCGTGCAGACCCGGGCTAACTAACAGACTTTATTTTTATTTTTATTTTTATTTTTTTGCTGCTCCCTAATTTTCCCAGAACTGCCCCAATACTAGTCATTCACAGGAATAAACCAGACCAAGCTCTATAAGGCTATGCCATCCAAATTGTAAAAAGCTGTCCTAACCAGGCTATCCCATGCCAACCAGCCAAACTGCCCCATGCCAACCAGCTACCCATCCAAAATTACTGTGCTACCCCATTCCAAGCCACACAGTGCTTCCCCTACAAAGTAGTTCTATGCTGTGCCATCCAAGCTATACTCTGCTATTCCAGCCAAGCTACACCGTGCTACCCCAATAAGGTAATTCTATACTGTGCCATTCAAACTATACTCTGCTATTCCAGCCAAGCTACACCGTACTACCCCAAGCCAGTAACCAGTAACACCCCAAGTTTCCATCGGGCTGTACAGACCCTCGAATCTCCCCAATACCCTGATAGCCAGATCAGCCTGGGGAGCTGTGTGTTAGTTTATTATTACCCCCCACCCCCTCCTCCTGGAACGATGTGACATGATACTTAGTGTCAAAAATAAAATAAAATAACTCTGGCTGCACACACACAGTCGAAATGCACACTCCATCCCGGGACTTTATTTCCACCATGGAAAACTCTGCTACATTCCTCTCTACAGCACGTTTTATTGGCGCAAAATCCTTATTTAAAAAAATATACACAAAAACAAACAAAACAAGGCATTGCTGACCTCACCGTTACATGTCAATGGGCGATCATTTTATTCCATCTGCTTTCAACAACAGCAACAATAATCTCCAGGAAATACATAACAATGCAGATACATAACAAACAAACAAAAAATGCAAAGTTTAAGGGGATGCGAGAAAAAAAAACAAATACAGAATTAAAGGGACAACAGCCCTATAATGTCTGCCTGTCTTTGTTCGCCCATTGTCTGTAAACAGGAGCAGAGGGGGATACATTCTTACCTTCCTTTGTATCTGATCCAAACTCCAGGACTTTCCATCCAGTAAGTTAGTAGATCCAGGCTTGCAGAGCCTAGATACTGAGCTGCATTGTGTATCCCATTTATTAATCGCTATATCCCCTTCTTGGTTTAAGATTAAGTTGCTGTGCACGTTGTGGCAAAATGGAGACCCCCGCCTTGTGAATCAGTCACGTTTAGGACCTTCACATCCACCCAGAGAGAGAGAGGGAGAGCACTGGAGGTCTGAAGTTTTGGAAGGAGGAGGCCTGTTCCTCTTCTCTCTAATTTGTTAAATGAACTATTTCTTTTACACCTAACATTGTTTTTTTTGTTTTTTTTTAAGTAGATAAAACTGTGGATCTGTGTCACAAATTGCTGGTAGAATGTAAAAATGATAAATGAATGAAAATTATAAAACAGAAAAAATGCATACAGAATAGAACTTAAATATCATGATAAAATATCAAGAAATTATTCAATTTTCTTTGTATATATCTCTTGGAGGGTGTACCAAAAATAAATAAATAAAACCAGAAAATAATCCTTCCCCCCCCCCACCACCACCCCCCTCCAAAAAAAAAAAAAATCACGAGATAATTTTTATGCATTAGGGGTATTCAAAAATTACCCTTAAGCCTATCATATTGGTCGATGCCATTAAATACGTGGTACAAACAGGGTTAATATAGGGTCCTTTAAAAGTCAGGAATTCTCCTTCAGCATATAAAACGCTGCTGAATTGCAATGAGCGTTTCGCATATACCTTTGCTGGGACCGTATTATCATTATATAAACCCAAGTTGTTTGTTTAAATTTTCACTGAACATCAAATCCTTCAACAGCCCACAATGTCTAAAATAATTGCTTTTTAAACTCCTACTTTAGATTTCGCTGATATTAAATGCTACACGTAATGACATTTACTTGTTATCTAAATGAAGTGATCAGTTTTCATGGAAGGTTATTTTGGGGCTTTTTATTGCCAATTTATTACCTGACGCCTTTTGTATTTTGTGATTTGCAGTACTCAAGATTAACTATGCAATTAGAATGTGTGCCATTTTTTTTTTCAATAACTTGGAAAATGACTCCAAAAAAAAAAAAATTCACACGCAGGAAATAAATAAATCAAGATGGGTGGGTATTTCTCTGATCCTATTATTTATTTACTATAACATATCATTAAAACTCACATTAACACTGCAGAGGAAAGAAAGATCACACACTTAATTGTCCTGTAAAATTTAGGAATTTGGAGGAGATTAAATTGTTTTGCATTTTTCTCTAATGTTGCAACAACAAACAAAAATGTTGCCATTAAGGTGAGATTTACTGTTGACACGTATTACAACCAATGCAAAAAAATAAATAAATAAAAAAAAGTCCAGTCCTGACAACGTTTAATGGGATTTAAAATATTATCGAGCAGCAAACATAATTTATTTATTTGGGGAACAAAAGGATCCATTGTTTTATCGCCTGCATAATTACGGCGCCCTATACAATAGTTGATACAATCTCAGATAAGGGAATGTGCTTTAGATCCTATCAGTCTTTTCACCCCTCCCCCATCCTCCTCTGCCAGAATTGCCTATCCCCCTAGTCGCCACAATGTCCCCAGGGCTTTAAAACGTGTACCTAGCCTGGTCCTCAGTCTAAAACCCCTGGTTACTGTTCTCAATGGCCTTCTGATCACTTCTGAATGTAACTGGTATTCACCAAAATGAACAGAGCTATAACAGTGCAGATTATTGCTATAAACCTACATATAAATGAGATCCTACCTGCATATATTTCATTGTTTTATTTAGTAGGGATTTGGGTAAAATGCCATTGTCTCTGTTTTGTTTAGGTTTTTTTTTTACATTTTTGTTTAAATACTGTTTTAAAACCAAACCTCAGACAATCAATCCCCCTTTACACCCAAGGATTTGCAAATTTAGAAAAGGCTGCATTAAATTCTGGAAGGGGTCAGGGGGCAAGGAAAGGGTAGAAGGTCACAACATTGTGGACATGGGTCAGTACACAACATGGCATGCTGTGTGTACTCACAACGGCAGACTAACAGTACAATCGCTGCACGTATTCCGGGCTTTTAAAGAATTTATTTTGGGGTAAATTCGAAGACAGAAAAAAGGGAACGGTTGGACTTTGTAAAATACGACTTGGAATAACGTGTGCAAGAACTGATCACACACAGTCTCTCTCGAGATACAAATAACTCAATAGTTCATCAAGCAGTGTTGGAGAATTCAAATGTAAAAATTCACAATGTAAGATTTCCATAAATATGTACATTTATATTATATAACAATGATACTGCGTGTATAAATAACTAGTTTATTTCACTAAACACAATATCATCTTGCAGTTATAGTCTATTTCAATAGACAATCCCTAAGTTAATACATGTACACATGTACACATTAGAGAGTGGTACATTTTACTGGTAACACATTTGGATATACAAGGCCACGTTGTTTTTTGGCAAATACATACAATTTTTAAGTCTACAGCAATTTTGTCATCATCTACTCAAAGTCCACCAGTGTCTCGCTGGGTTTTCCAGCCCTAGACATTGTAGAATGTAGCTGTGCAAACAGTAACAACGTGGATGGACAGACAGTAACAATCTAGCTGGACAGACAGAGGAATCTGAATGGAGACATAGTAACCCACTAGCTGGACAGGCGGTAAGGTCTAGCCGAGACACAGTTACATCTTGGTTTATGGCACAGTGGTCACAGAGAGGGTAGACGGGTCATAAAAAGACTTCTCCAAACAGCAAAGCGACACATTTCTTGTCTATATCTTCGTGGGAATGACCAGAACGTTAGCGTGTTGTTTATAAACAACTGATAGAATGTTGCTGTCACGCTGAGTCAACAAAAACACTCTTTACAACAAAACATTTTTTATTATATTTTTTTTTTATTACATTTATAACAGTTATGCTTTATGCCCCCATGTAGCTATTTTAAATTCATGGATTTACTGAATTGTGTACTAATAGATGGTATCTCTCCCATAAATATTTTATCTCCATAGTCAATAAACATTTTATTAAATAAAGTAACTAAGTTATATTTGAAAATAAATGTTGTTTTTTTTCTTTTTTTTTTTTTTTTGCCTGTCAAATTTGACATTGATAACAATAAAGGGAAGGTATGAGTTTACATCTGGAGGTGAGATTACTAATTCATAGCAAAAGGACGAAATTGCATAATTTCTATCATTATTTAAAAAATAAATAAAATCTTCTTCATTTGGAATGTTCCTGCTGATAGTAGTGGTGTCTACAATCCGCATTAATAATCTGCACCATAAATGTCTTTAACTATTGATCGAAATCCCTTGTCTAGATGCAAATCTATCTTGAAGTTACAGCCTTTCATGTGTTCAGGATCAGGGGCCCTTGTCAGTTTTTTTTTTTTTATTGGCCAAGACCCCCAATGTGCTTCGGAGAAGACCCCAGAAAGGGAAAGCGAGCTATTGCCCGGACTAAATCTTCTATCCCGATATGAATAAAAGAGAACCACGATGTACAGCTATGGGATTAAAGAATGTTTAACCTGTGACGCTAAAGACCTTTAAAATATTGCAAACTTGTAGCATACTTAAAAAATAAATAAATAGACTTCAAAAAGCCAGAGAGAATTAGTGGCCCAAGGTCGTCATCTATCTGCCCTAATGAAATAACTAATTATTTTAAAAGTGATGGAAGGATCTGTAGACTGTACCATGTTTAATGTGCTTCGCTCCCTCATATATGGAATAACCCAAAATTGTAGCAAAATCCCCCCAAAATTAGCAAGGAATGTGGAAGCAGGCCACACCGTCCCTGTTTAATACACACACACACACACACACATACACACACACACACACACACACACACACACTCTCTCTCTCTCTCTCTCTCTCTCTCTCTCTCTCTCTCTCTCTTTTTTAAATAACTGCTTTTCCACTACAGAGGAAAAGCACGTTAAACTGAACACGTGCAAATGAAAACACGCGAACAGCTTTAAGCAACAATATATAGACTACACTTTGTGTAACCTTTTTACGATCTGCATTTTTTCAAAGAATTTCTTTATTTTATTTACATTTGTCCACATTAAAAAAAAAAGAGAGAGAACTATATATGGATTCCTCCTTTGTGGAGCTAAGACATGGCAAAAAAATGTATTTTAGATTAAGCTAGGGCACGATATTAAATCCTGCAGTAATTCATTGCATGCTCCAGATCAATGTATATACAGAATAGGTGATAGGAGGGGCTCTGTACAGTGGGCTTGCAATAACTATGAAGAATTGTTGAACTGTTCCTATTTAAGTCTGTGGCTTTGAATATCACGACATACGTTCAGGGATACGATTTAATCTCAATGTAAAAAAAAAAAAAAACAGCTTGTGTTGAGCTATATGATTTCTTGGGTCTTGGAAAAAGGTATATCTGTCCTTTAAAGAGAATGTGAACCCTGGGTCTGCACACTGAGATAGAGGAGAAAGTCTGTCTTTGCAGCTAAGGAGAGAGGGCTAGGCTGCAAGTCCTTATGTCTGATGCACTCATGAAAATTACCAATCTATTTAAAATGTCTGGAGATGTCTGAATGAAAAGGGCTATACCATATGACCATTAATTACACACGAAAAAAATAAAATAAAAAACAGCCTTCTAATTTAGGACATATTGATGCAAATAATGTGAGGGGATTTATATAGATATTTATTATTTATATTTTGTACATTGTAAATACATTTTCTCCATCGTCTAGTGAACATTTTAGATATCACAAGGGATATCAGAGCATTTTTTTGGTGGCGATCAGCTATGTAGACGAGAATCTTTCATTGTAATTTTAGAATTCTAATGTATATACCAATATTATTATTTTATTTTTTTGCTAATAAGCACATTTATTATTTTGTAAAAATAAAAAAAAGAGAGAGAAATGTAAAATAAAAATACTAATTGTTTTAGGGTGTCCTGTGACTCTTTCAGGTCTTGCATTCTTAGTTAGTTAATTAATTACTCAGAGGGAAAAGGAAAAAAAAAAAGACTATATATTTTTCGAAGTGACTTAACCCCCCATCGCCCCCCTCTTTTTTTTTGACAAAGCACAATAGGCAGCAACGCGTTGGAGAACAATATCTTTTCTTGCGTTTCTCTGGCTATAAAAGGGTTAACGTCAGAGTGTTTGGGGCAAATGAAAAAGTGGGAAGTGCAAGCTGAATAGATGAAGGGGACAAGATCTTTAAGACTGTTGCAGGCAGGACTCAGAACAGCTTTGACTAACTCTAGAAGCACCTTTGATCAATTCCATTTGTGTTCCCTGCTGGAGCTGAGACCAGTGCCGGCTCCCTGGGATCCCTGGTGTCTGAAGCCATGGCAAGGAGACTGGGCTAGTGGGGGCCGGAGCACGGTGTAGCTTCTTTCTGTTGGTGTTTTTTTTTATTTTTTACATTTTTATTTTTTGCACTTTGTTTCATTTTCAGAATTCTGCATATTCTGTCTCAATTTTTTTCTCTCTCCCCCCCCCCCCCCCCCCCTTGTCCTCTCCTGTGCAAGATGTTAGGAATATCTCCTGCTATTGAGGGGGGTTGATCTGCGAAGATACACAACCTTTTGATAACCTGTGAGGCAGAAAATAATAACCTATTTGGGGGAAAAAAAGATGAAAATCAAGAAAAGGAAATAGTAAGTCCTCAGTCTCTTTACGTCGAATTACACGAGAATGTGGAACTTAGAGAAAGCCAGAAATAGCTCAAATACTGAAATACTGCTTCCTATGGCGACCTTAAATGCTTTGTATGATATATATATATATAACAGCAGACACAGACAGTATAATATATATATATATAAATATAAAACAACAGACACATACAGTATTATATATATATATATATATATATATATATATATATAAAACAGCAGACACATACAGTATACTCTTTACAAAAAACAGCAGACACAGACAGTATAATATATATAACAGCAGACACATACAGTATTATATATATATATATAAAACAACAGACACAGACAGTATAATATATAAATATATATATATATATATATATAAAACAGCAGACACAGACAGTATAATATATATATATAAATATAAAACAGCAGACACATACAGTATTATATATATAACAGCAGACACATACAGTATTATATATATATATATATATATATATATATATATAAAACAACAGACACAGACAGTATAATATATAAATATATATATATATATATATATATATATATATATATATATATATATATATATAAAATAGCAGACACATACAGTATACTCTTTACATAAAACAATAGACACATACAGTATTTTATATATATATATATATATAAAACAGCAGACACACACAGTATAATATGTGTGTTTTTATATATATATACTCCATAAAAATATTTATTTGATGCATAGTAGGATATATACACACACACACACACACACACACACATATATGTATATTCCACACACACACGCATACTTACACACGTGTCTTTGTGCACTATAACTAGAGATATTACAATATAGTGGAATTTTCATAAAATCAAATACTTTGACTGCTACCTTTAGCAACTCACAGACACGTTAAAAAAATAAATATATATATATCCATATAAGTGCATGTGGGTGTATTTAAGGTTGGCTAGTTTGATGAAAAGATTTATATAGTAAATGCATTATTTACTTTAAAAGGGGAGGTGGCATTATAAGAGTATGCTAATTAGCCGGAGATTTTTTTTTTGGGGTGGGGGGGGAGAGAGAAGGGGTGGAATATCAATTTTTATTGCATCACCTGTCAGGAGTGTCCAATCAGCGCTGGCTTTAGGGGGAATTAATTGATGAAGGTGTCTCCGGACGGACTCACTATACTGTGTCATTTTAACTGGAGCTAATGCAGGAGTGAGTGCAGCTGGCTGGTGACTCCCCAGCTCACATTCCAATATTCTACAGATAGAATGGAGCAGGAGGCTTTAAAGGGACACAGGTATTGAGCTCCCAGGCTCTGCCTTCAGCCTCTTCAACAATGGAGAATAGCTCTGACACACTGCCTGCATGTAGCTCTGCCTAGCTAGCTGCTGTGTGTGCATGTGTGCATGCACAGATAAACCCTACATGTGTGTATCTATGCATTCCTCCTCTCACTGGTTAAGGGGTATAACAGCCTTTGTTGTTATTTTTTTAGCAGGATGCCTTGAGTCTGCAACATCAGCCGTTGGATTTTCTAACCATTTACTTTGCCTGCAAATGCTGGGGCTCCAATGATCCAAGCCATGGGGGATCTGGAATCTGGATATGAGCTGGTGGATGGGGTGAGACTGGGGTACCTGGTTATTAGGGGCAAGCAGATGTTTGCCCTGTCGCAGGTGTTCACAGATCTCCTGAAGAATATCCCAAGGACTACAGTGCACAAGCGCATGGATTATTTAAAAGTGAAAAAGCACCAGTGTGACTTGGAGGAGCTGAGAAAACTCAAATCCATCAACTCCATAGCTTTCCATGCAGCCAAATGCACTCTGATCTCCAGAGAGGACGTGGAAGCCCTATACACCTCCTGCAAGACAGAGAGAGTCCTTAAAACAAAAAGGAGGAGGCTTAGCAGGGCCCTGGCAACAAAAGATCTGCAAGAGGAGCTCCCATCCCCCGGCCCTTACTCCAGATATTGGAAAGAGGACAAACTTTGGCTGGAATTGAATGAATCTGCCCAGCCAATAAACGGGAAAGCCTTTACTCCCAGAGACTCAGACTTGCTACCGGCAGCTCATCTACCTCATTTTTTAAGTAAATACACTGGTCAGAGCTACCCAGAAATACAGAGGTCGCCTTGCAAAAGCCCCCTAAACTATGAAACTGTCCCCCTCACTGGAGACTGCGTTGCGGCTTTTCACTCCAGCCTGCCCTACATCAGGGAGGTTCTGTGCACCAAGCACCCTGCAGCCTATTACTGCCAGCCAGCCATTGCCCAGCCCAAACTCGGCTGCCCTGCTGGGGTGACATACAGGTACAAAAGGAAACGATCTTCTGCCGAAAAGGACTCTTACAGCAGCAGCCGGAGGCTCCTCTTCATTCCCAAAACCTATAGATCCAAGTGCAGCTCCATCTGTCTGGAGAGGGTCCACCTGGTCAATGGCTTCTGCCCCCAGCATTTGGCCACCTTGCAGGAGAGCTACAGCAGCGACTCAGAGTCCAGCTCCTACTCGGAACACGCAGCCAACGATTCGGATTTTGGCTCCAGCCTTTCCAGCAGCAGCAACTCTGTGTCTTCAGATGAGGAGGAAGAGGAGGAGGGCAGTGTGTCTGAGTCCAGCGAGATCAGCTCAGAGGAAGACAGCTCCTCCGAGTCAGACTCCAGCTCTGTGACCAGTCAGGTCTCGGTACAAAGTATCCGTTTCCGCAGAACCAGTTTCTCCAGCCCAACAGCTCCTGTCCTGGGTCAGACTAACCTCCTGTACCATCAGCTCTCCAGCCCCAGCAACAAAGTATCAAACTGTGACTTCAAGTGTGAGAGGCAGGATGATTGGAATCCTCAGCAACCCTGGGGCAGCGTGTGTTCTACCCCTGGCACTGCCAACCCTGGGCCCCACATCAGATGTGATGGGGCTTGTGTCATCCCATTCCCACTCTCTGGGTTTTCTTCTAATGCAAAGAGGACTGACCTAACAATTAACTGTGTTACTGCAGAGGGGGGCTCTACACCTAGCCCAAAGAAAAACAATGCATTGCCACAACAAAGACTACACAGAGAGGGGAAGCAGTTCCTTCAATCAAGCCTCACACCGTGTGTGGACAGGAGTATTACAGCCCACAGACCCCCAAACTGTGTGAGTGCCTCATCTGACACCCAGGGCAAAACCTCCAGACTATGTGCCCCAGCAGCAGAGACCCCTGATGGCTCTGCCCAGACTCATCAGGGGGGGACTGGAGACCCATGCACTGATTTATCCTTTCTGCACAACGTTAAAATTAAAATAGAAGACAGTAATGAAGAATACGAAACTACTCAGCATAAGCTAAATTATGAGTGCAATGTTGCAAAGGACGAGCTTGACAGTGATGTGACTGAGGAGAGGACTGATGAGAGTTTATTGCAAACTAAGGAGGACCCTGAGTGCACTGACCCTCAAACCACTTCCCAAAACCTGGTGGTGGCCCCAAGTCAGGTCCCCCCGTGCACTTTAGGTACCCCGAAACCTGAGGATGGAGACTATAAATTTGGTGCTAAAGTTAGAAAAAATTACAGAACTCTGGTGCTAGGGAAAAGACCCCTTTTACAGACCACCCCCAGTAAACCAAATCTGAAATCTGCAAGGAGTCCACGACCCCCAGGGAAGAGTGACTTTTGTGAAGGAACACTGGATGGCTTTACAGTGACCAATCGACGTAAAAGGTTAGCCAACAATGTAGCATCTGCAGTAAAGAGACCCTTTAATCTCATGGCAAATTTCCCTTGTCCACCGTCACTAATTATTGGCAAAGACGGGGACTTGCTTCCAGCCTATTCCTTAAAAAGCACAAAGGAATATAGCACTCCAAACAAGGCACATCCTATTTGGAAATGGCAGCTGGGGGGTTCTGCTATACCTCTCCCCCCCAGCCACAAATTCAGGACATTTCACTCATAACACAGTTGGGAATTATTATAATTTTTTTTATTGTATCTTGATTTTTTTTTTTTCGTTTTTCTTTTGCCTTTCTCTTTAAAACAATTGGTTGTATCAGCCTGTGTTTTTTTTTTTATTTTATTTTATTATAATTATAATTATTATTACATGGAATCGCCGTCTCTGAAGAATCAAAGTTGGATACATTATTTTGCAATATGGAGCTTGTTTATGTTACAATCTACAGACTACTTCAAGCTAAAACACACATTAGCCCTGATCTTGAATGGATACATTGAAACAGTTTTGCTGTTAGATTTCTTACAATGCACCGGTACCTCAATTCATCTACAACATACAAAATGTCAACAAAAAAAAAATAAAAAGCATTTCTTAATAATAAAAGAAAAAAATATTATGAGCCATTGCATTTTCTGCACTACATCTGAAAATTTGGAAGTCTGACTGTGAATTGATTGCACAGTGTGTTTCACTTTAAATATCTGTGGCAGTTTTTTTAGAATTAGCTTGAAAAGGTGTACATATATATTTTTTGCTTTTTTTTCAATGAGCAGTTGCACTTAAGACCTTTTGTTCCTATGGACTGGAAGGGTATTGGGTTGGATTTGAACAAAACACAATTGGGGGGGAAAAAAAGACAAAAATGTCATTGTATTTTTGTTAAATGCCTTATAGTTTATGCCTTATAGTTTCAGTATAGTTTATCCTTTTTGGATCACAAACACAGACAAACAAACAATACAATACACACGTAGCTAAAACAGCAGACACAGACAATTTAATGTGTGCAGGGGACGTGAATTGTGAAAACTAAAAGTGTGAATACTTTTTAGATCATGGTGTATAGGGCTTTGACACACCAGTCATTTAAGTTGTGATGAACTGCCTGTATTTTATTCTAAACTTGAATATTCCAATAATCCTGATAGACACAGGAGTTTTACTGCACGTGACAATCAGAATCTGCCTTTGCACTTAAAGCTTATAGGAAATATTCAGAATTGTTCAGATCTTTTTTTATTATTTTTTTTAAATACATTTTTGCTTTGTCTAATGTTGTGGTGAAAACAGTAAAATTGGAAATTGCACTGTTGAAAAGCATGTTTCAGCTTGTTTTTCTGTTTTATAAAATAACAGAAGAGAGAAAACGAAACACTGTTTTAAAATGAAACAGATTTAAATTCAATCTGAATTATTCCAGCAGTAGTTCTGATTTATATATATATATATATATATATATATATATATGGGGATGGTTTTGTGGGGGAGGGATAAGGGGGGTCCAAGTTTTAAATAGGTGCTCTGTAAACATTTTGCATTAAAAAAAACAAACTGTGTTAATAATTAAACGAGCAGTGTTTTATCTGAAAGGGGTTCTGTTTGCAAAACTTTACCTTTAAAACAAAAAACAACAACAAAAACATTTTTGCTACGTTTTTTTTTTAAATTCTAAATAGATTTATGCAAATGTAAATAAAGTAAAAAGAAATAAAAAAAAACAGGGTTTAATTTCGACACGTTTTCTAAGCAGGCCTCACTGTGAATATGGCTAGATGCACGAAAGCTCAGTCTATCTCTTTAAATAATATGGACGTATTTTTTATTTTATTTTTGCTTGTATACACACAAGGCAACATCGATACTTTAATAGTTCTTTGGGTTTAAAACATTCTAAATGACAACATGGGATTCTAAATGCTTCTAATGTGTGTGATTGTCACCATCTATCAGACTGATTCAAAACACTTCCTTCTCATCGTTTTTTTTTTTTTTTTCCTTTGTCTCCAAATATTTTAGGACAGATATTAACTGGTATAATCTTTCACTAACACGTGTCTCCTACCTCAGTACATAATAACGTATTGCTATTATGAATACCTCTTACTACAGGAGCTTCAGCTAATGGATTGCTTGTAGATTGTATACTTTATTACTGTAAAAAAGTAAAATGCAGCAAATCTCCAGAATGCTACAGACAAACAAACAAACAAGACATGCAATTTATTTATTGTATATTGATGTTGTTTGGGATTTTTGGAATTCAGATATATATCAGCATGTATCTGATTGCTATAAATTTATTAAGAAGTTTTAAAATAAAAGTGCAGAATGATTGTAAATAAAGGTACATGTCTGATTCCTAAAACTAAGGGCCTGTATGTAGGGAAGATCTGTCTAAAGTGCCACAATTGTAACATTTATATTTAGTAGTGAAATCTAAAGCTGTAGGGGGGGAGGGGTGAATAGAATGTAATATACGTCGATGTGTGCAATATGGTAATACACGGTGACACACACACAGCAAGTAGCTAATAGTTTCAGTTTCTAAATACAGGAAAAAGAACAACCCTTGTGTGCAATGCTTCCCCCTCTCTATACTGTCCTTGCACAGAACTCTATTCACATATAAACAAATGTCTCAGCTGAAGAACTTGCTCTATTTTGTCAACAAGAATTTCACAGGAGTGGGGCAAAAAAATCACAACGACAAACCAGGGGGGGAAATAACAATTACAGCTTTAGATCTGCAAAGAGATTTTAAGAAAAAGTGCCCAAATGTAACTTCCTAGATCCACTCTCTCTGTCCTTCCCCAACTGCAACTATTTCCCCTTTTGTTGTGCTAATTTACGTTTATTGTGCAATGCTAGCGTGAAATACTAATTTTTATGACATTCTGATATGCTTCATGTGCACAATTGGAGATATTTAGGAGGGCAGTGGGTAATTCCAATATTACATTCTGAGTTATGTATTGAAACAGAGAGAGAGAGTGTGTGTGTGGGTGTGTGTCTATGCAATACAATAAATAACAAAATTAACCAACAAACACCCAATACTACAAGACAGTGGCCAACTGTATATATATATATATGACCTAGCTTTATGCAAAAACAAACTATATGGTATAGGTATATGGTGTGTGTATATCTATATATATATATTTATATGTGTGTATATTTATTTATATAAATATATTAATTTATCTAATTTTGCAATAACCTGGTCTTTATTCTTATAGTATTATGTATTGTGTATATGTGTCTATACACAGACGAATAATATACATGTATACATGTACACGTGTGTATATATAAATGCACACCATACTTATACCATATTTAGAAAATGCTTGTATTTGCATAAAGCCAGTTTAAAACACATACACAATAAAAAAATATATACAATAAAACTGTATACTGTATATATATATATATATATTTGAGTAGGTAGATTCGATTATATATAATTTTTTTTAGTCTCAGTCCACACACATAGACCATAAGATAATTGCTGCTTCTAATAAGTCTGATAGGCATTAATGGTTCACTCTGTGCTACTGATGATTATAATGGGAATAATGGTACATTTAAAGATTGGGGATGGGGTGTAACAATGCTATGTGTCCAGGGCGAATGGCAGCTCTGGTTAGCTTTGTGATTCTCAGACCCTGCTTTGTAACTGCTGTTTTAAAAAAGATCACATTTGCACCCCTCTCCTCTCACTAAAACCACACAAGGTTAGAACCTGGAGGTATAAACTGGGCCTGGTGGTTTGTTGATTTTTATTTGTCCAAAGTACTGTGTTTTGATCTGTTCCTTGTGTTTGTGGCAAACATATACCCAGAGAGACATAGGCTTAAAATATACAAAGGCTACAGGATGTGTAACTATCTCTCTTCACATCTACCCATGACACTACAGTAAAAGTTAAAATATATTGTCAGGAAATGATCTTAAAATAGGATCATTTTTATAACATTTAGTGTATGGAAATAGCTGTGTGCTGTGCACTTTGGGGACACTGCCTGTGTTAGCAGGAGGAACATTTCAGGATTGTATCAAATAAGGTGTAAGTTCATTTTAAGGTTTAATTCTTGTGGTTTAACGTGGAAGGGTGATTTAAATTCTGGGTGGATGGAGATATGTTTAGTAAGTCTCCTGCAATAAACGTGTGTTCTTTTTTTCTGAAGTGAGCATTTTATTTTCCTTGGGGTAGGCCTCTCTGCCTCCTTCCTTTTCAAATTTGAGGAGGCCTCACAAGCACTAGGTTTAAAAGGCCCTTGATATTTTGCATGGAGACTCACAAAAGGGCTTGGGGAATGACAGGGAGTATGTCCGCTGCAGGGCAGAGATCCCATCCCCTGCTACATCCCCCTTCCCCACCAGCAGCTCCTGCCTTACAAAAGAAAAACAACACAGGCTTTGCTGGGAATATCCAGTAACAATGCCTAATATCCTGTGTGTTAAAGAAAATTATTTTGCTGTCAGCAATATGATTAGGGCCTCTGCAAGACATAGGATTGTATGGGGTAAAAATAAAAAAAAATTAAACAATATAAGATGATGTTATTGCCTGTTGAATCTGCAATGGTTAATTTTAGTACTGCACAAAAAAATAAACTATGACTCTCTGGATGCTATATAAAATATTATATATGCTATATATACCTGCTGACCAGATCTTGCCCCAAATGATGAGAATGTTAGAGAATTGTGTGAGATCATGCACACTGTGTGCAGTACATGGTACATTTGTCTTTGTAATGCTTAATTTGTGAAGTAGATAGATGCATGTGTGGGAGCATGTGATATAGGGACAGTGTATGGAAAACAAAGGAGAGGTGTTACCCCAGTGCAATCTTTATTGTTTCCTTCAGCCTATATTATATATATATATATAGATATTGGTAGATCACATGGATAATACAGTATGTAGATAAAGGGACACATATATATGTATCCCTCTCTAGAATATGGAAATACAAGTATGACATGTTATGGTTTGAGATATTTTCAATTTATCTTGCTTTTTTTTTTTTTAATTGCTGTCACAAATACAGGCCAGTGGTGTAAATAAAAAAAACTATGGGTGTAACATAAAAAATGAGTTTTAGCAGGCAGAAAGATTTTCATCTTTTTTTTTTTTTTTTAATTATTCTTTAGAATAGTATTTTTGCCACTTTTCTGCAGAAATGTGAATTTACACTAACAGCAAGCTTGTGGGACAGTGTTCAAAGTGTAGTTGTAAAGTGTGTGAAATTGCACACTGATGTCTTAAAGACTGTCTAATTTATAGTAAATAGGGATGCCTTTGTAAATGGGTTTATTATGTTGTTTTTTGTTAATTGTTGGGAAAAACCTTATTGTCAGGGGTGAATAGCTTTATGGTCTAACTTGGACTGTGCTGTAATCAAAGACCTTTATATGGGCAACTCTGGAAAGGCCAGATAACTAGGAATACATATGTGTTAAGGGTTGACCTTTCCTGACTTATATGAGTGGGATACACCCTTATAGAAGTGAAAATAGTCATGTTGTCAGATAGAATAGCAAACTCCCTTCTATGTGCACCCCATAAGCCTCAAAACTCCCTTCAGTGGGAATTAGCACTAGGTACCCATATCACAAATTATAGTTTGTTTACAGTAGGTCCATGCCATGTTGTTGTGGTAAATAATATATCTCACAAATCTGTACTAAAATATCAGTGTGTTAAAGAAAAATACATCTGTGATTTCTGATGTGCAGTGATGTTAGGGAAATATTGGACAGAGCACTGAATGGGGGGTGTCTCCATTCTGGTAAATAGAAGGACTAAAGAGGGCAAATGGATTGAAAAAAAAAAAGCCAATCTGAGAAGATGCTAATCACATAAGAGACACAGTAAATAAGAAAAGGTTGGTTTGGCCATTGCTTATACTTGCCCTGTCTGTGTGAATCTACTGAATGGATTTGAGAAGTGATAACAAAGGCTGTTTGTCAGGAACATTGCACAGGGAGATAAAGAACTATCGCCAGCAATAACAAACATCACTAAAAAAAAAATTCTAAAAAAGGCCTAAATATATACTGATCAAATATTTATCTTTCTATCCTGTTGAAAAAAAAAAGTATCAGGTTCCAATCTATATATTTTTAATCTTAGAGCAACATTGTTGAACCTGGTAACTTTGTACAAGTCGTGTAAACAAAATAACAACAATAATATAACAGCTAACAACACAGTAACAATAACATCAAATAAATTCTCTTTATCGGAATACCACGTGCTCAGCTAAAACATGCATTGTTTCACTTCATACATGTTGAAACAAATTGATTCTTCCCTTATACGTGTAATAAATACACACATAGTGTAATCAAGCCAGACAAAATGTCTAAAATGTCTAAGTCTGTTGTTATTGTTGTTGGTTTTTACCTCTGGGATTATACATATTATTGTTTGAGATCACACACACACACACACACACACACACACACACACACACACACACACTTTTAAAATATAATAATAACTGCTTTTCCACCACATATATCTAAAGTAAGTGTGATTAGATAATCGAGTTCAGAAAATACTGGCCTTATGATTACGTTTAACTCTTTGCTGACTATTGATCATCTCGGCTTTCGTTCTTTTTTCCCTTCCCACAAAGAACTTTGAATTTATCTTTGTAGAAATCATTGTGCTGTTGATTTGGAATCGATCAAATCCGGCAGATATAACAAGCACAGCCTGAACTAATAAGGAAATGCTTTTTTCAAGACCTCCCTCCTTTTAAAATGGACTTTCACGATCAATATTGATCTTCAAGGAGGAAAATGAAGGAATTCAATAAGAGGGACCCCTTTGATTGGGGATAGGCTCAGGCAAGAGAAGGGTTAATCCCCTCTCCCCTCCCCCAGTCTCCCACTGCCTTTCCACTTTGATTAACACACTTGCAGTAGATGTTCAGTGCTCATTTCCCTCAAAACAGGATGTTTCCATCAAGCAGGAATGATTTCCCCCAAAGATTATCTTGGTTTGTTTGGTAAAAGTCTTTATGTGAACCCTCATTCTACACCTTACTTAGGGTCACCCCTAATTGTTTTGGTGTTTTGGGATACTCACTGCTGCAGTCGTTCTAGAACAATTGTGAAATGTTTTAAAGGGTGTAGCAGAAAAAATAAAAAAAATACAGAATTTAAATTGATATCTGGAATGATCAAATAGATAGACACTTTGTGCCTCTTTGGAACCTTTTCACAATAGTACAAATGGATGAGAAAAGTTGAATTAAAAAAAAAATAATAATTAAAAAAATATATATATAATCAGCAATGTAATGCCAGAAAATGATTCTATAAATTTATAAAAAAAAAAAAAAAATCAGGAAATCACAAAAAAAAATTAAAAATAAATAAAGGTGAATTGTCGATATTTATATTCCTTAATTATATCTAAACTGCGATACATCATTAAATGCTGAGAGCAGTTTTTACAGGCCTCGAACCAGCAGAGGAAAAGAGAGCATATTTATCATAAAGAGGCTCTGGATACCCCCCTTGCAAATATACTCAGCACGGCAGAAAGCACGGTGAATGGTTTGTTGTGCACCTGGAAAATATATTTTATCACAAATGTGGAAACAGCGACAGGAATCTGGAGATATCTGCTTCATAAACTGTGTGATCGCAACAAGCACATTTGCTTTTCCAATTTCCCCAAAATGTTAATGAGATATAAAATAAAAAATACATGAATAAAACTTTTCAAGAATTATTCATTATTATTATTTGATTTTACAAAGCCTTCACTTATATATTTATATGGTAGAGAAAGCATGCTATATTTAAATGTCAACGTATGTAATATATACTCAGAGTATGCAATAACACAGCATTTTATAACTGGTATAATATTTACATATTATGCAATGATCACGCTGGATGTTACCTTGTTATTAAATAATATATTATACATACGTTAGACATAGAGCATGCCGTATTTCCCCTTATTAAATAATATGATATATAAAGAAATGATTACCCAACCCATGCTTTATTTCACCTCGCTATTAAATAATATGATTTATATAAATTATACACAGTGCATGCTGTAATTCCCCTTATTAAATAATATTATGTATAAATTATACGCAGTACATGCTTTATATCACCTTTTTAGTAAACAATGTGTTATTAATAAATATTACATGGGGCATGATGCATTTCACCTTGTTATTAAATAATAAGATAGATACAAATTATACACCGTGTATTTTGTATTTTGCCTTGTTATCAAATAATATATTATAAATAAATTAAGCACAGGGCGTGCACTATTTCTCCTTGTTATTAAATAATATATAATATGAATTAATAGTGTCTAAAGCATGCTAGATTTCACCTTGCTATTTTATAGTATAGCAGATACATTATACACCGAGGAAGTTGGATTTCACCTCGTTATTACATGCTGTGATATAAACAAATTGCACAACAGAGCACGCTGACTTTCATCTTTTTATTATATAGTATAATATAATCTGTACACAAAGCTTGCTGGATACCACATTTTTTATTTTTACAGGCGAGAATAAAATTAAATTAACTGGGGTACATCGGAGAAATCTCGGCTTTGAATTGACGAGGAGGCGATAGCCGACAACATGTGATACTGAGTACGGTAGGAAAACCATGAAATAAACACAGTGTAGCAGTCAGCAGCACAGTGGTTATGGTATCCCCTAAGAGTGTATTAGGGCGAATAGAAGGTGAGTTTATGGAGCGGAGGGAGCATTTCTAAGTTTACAGCAATCTGTGCTTTTTGTAGCTGGGAGAGGACGTTTTAAAGACCATTTCATATACACCGATGGACACACTGTGTACACGGCCAGGAGGTGGGGTGACTGGTTTATTAAGTTATTTGGGGTGGATTAAATGAAGTGATGTGTTGGTCAGTCACAGACTGGGTCTCTTTAGGCTAATCCGGAGTGATAGGGATAAAGTAACACTTAGCTAGAAATGCAGGGTTTTTACAAACAATGTGTCACCGAATTCATTTAGCGATAATTCTACAGAATGAGTTGCAAAACGTTCAGTTTTTCCATTGACCTCCAGACTACAAGCAAACCCTCGACCACAGCAAGTATACTATGGGGGAAGGAGGGGGTATTTACTAAACTGCGAATGGCAGGAAAGTGTAGTTAAATAGTGAAATGCCAGCTTTGTGTAAAATAGCTGATTTGGGAAACTTGTCCATTTTAGACTCAGTCACAGCTGCGCGGGTTTAAGCTGAATTTTACATTTCAGGTAGCTTTCAATGCGCTACAATATCGGTGTTTAGTGCATAGGCAGATTTAACATTCATTCAAGTCATCGCTGAGAATTATACTTATTGTGTAGAAACGTATAAGCTGATATTTATTATACGTTCATTGGGTTTTATTAACACTGTCTGTCTGTCTGTCTGTCTGTCTGTCTGTGTCTCTCTGTTAGTTACAGCGACAGACATTTATTTAGTGCATAAACAACGACTAAAACACACATTTACCCTGAGACAAAATCATCTATATGTGGGTTCTGAGCTGAAGGTTATTTGATAATATCAATAATAAAATCACATATTGCCATTTAGCACTTTATTGGAGTAAC